>NW_010972787.1:3303156-3342517 GCF_000737465.1 Haliaeetus leucocephalus
GCGTGGCAGGTGGGTGCGTGGGAGACGCGGGCGGGCCCAGTCCCCTCAGCCCGGGAGCGTGTCCTGGCTCTCGTCCTCCCACAGAGCGGTGCCCCCCTCGCCCCCTTCGGCGGGCTGGAGGGAGGCTCTGAGGCGAAGGTGCGCGGAGCGGGGCGGCCGGGGGGGAAGCGGGGGAGCCCGCCGCTCCCCGGGGCTCCGCGCAAGTGTCCCCCCGGGGTACCGGCCTGGCTGGGGGCTGACCCCCGAGTGCCGGGCGCCCGCAGCCCCGGTGCATGCCTGGCACCGGCCCGCTCTGCCTTCCCGTTGCGCGTAGGGCCCTGCTGGGTGCGGAGAGAGGGCGGGGGGGGGAGATGATGGGAACGACCCTCCGCGGAGAGCGGAGGCTGCGGGGGAGGAGGGGGGGAGAGCTCCGCTGGATCCCTTCCTCTCCGAGATGGCTCCAGCTCTGCCGCTCTCTAAGCGGCCCCTCCGCCCCGAGGCGTCCCGCAGTGGGTATGAAGGGCACCGCGCAGTAAAAGAGAGTCGCAGCTGATGCTGGGTTTCGCAGATCTCGACAGCCCTAAAGTACTCCTCCACGCTCCGGAGTGCAGCGAACAAAAAGCCCTTGAAAGCCGGGTTTTCTTGTTCACAGGCTCTTCTGCTGTCTACTGCATAAATAAGTTGCTGTTGGCTTCAAACAGTTTTGGAGCTGGAGTCGAGGGAACAGGAGCTAGTAACTTTTTCTCTGGGCTGGTAAGAGGTTGGAAAGCCACAATTATGGTTCTGTTGAAAAGCCTTTGATTGTTAGACTTCCTTTCCTGATGTTTGTCTCCATTACTCTGGCTTTGGGCTGAAAGCTTTACCTGATACTCATAAAAAATCTTGATACTTAATACCCATTTACCACCTTTATACTTACAACTACTTTAAATGAATGCTTTTATCGAATTAACAAAGGGGTCCAGCAGTGTTTAATATGAGCAAGAGTGGCAAATGGATTCGATCTGTAGGTAGGTTTGTTAACTACTGCATAATCTCTTTCAAGCACACCTTCACCATCACATGTAAAACAAGTTAGGTATATTAACTAGAAGCTTTTTACCATATAAGCAAAGGGTGGTGGCTTTTGTTGTTGTTTTTTTTTTTTTAGAAATAGAAGTAAACTTCTTTATTAGTTCAGTAATAAGAGGCTTAAATTGTCAGTTAAGGAGGCAACAAGTTACTTTTTCTCAGTTTTCACAACTTGCAGTTGCAATCCTAATAAAAGAGAATGCTGAGAATGAAAGTAACTCACGTCTGTGCTTTTGAAGACATTGTATACTATCCAAAACTGCTAAAGGGTGGCTGGACAAATGTAACACATTGGCATTGCATCATTGCAATAGTTACTGTATTAGCCAGCCAAATGCTTTATAATTTACGATTCTTAAAAAATCACTTTGAAAAATAACTATTGGTATACTTTGGTATAAATGAAATATGCATAGAATATTGTCATTCTCATTTTATTGTATTACTTATTCACATATCTACGTACAAATATGTACAAATGCAGCTCTATGCTGAAGTTTCATCTAGCGAACTAGTGTCTCCTAGAAGTTGAGATGAGTGAGATGTATTAAACAGAAGGAGAATTTTTTTTTACCACAGTTTTGATGTTGAAGCACAGATTTGTTCATTGTTTGTCTCATCGGTTCAATGGGATTAGGAGTTCTTGTGTGAATCACAGGTTCTGATCCTCTAAAAAGCTTTAAGTGTAGGAAAAATGTCATCACATTGTACCTTTGTTCTGATATTTTACTATAATTTATAACTAATGAGAGTCTGGATATGTTGAAGAACATGGATGATAAACTATTTTACATAATTCTACCAGCATGGATTTGGAACGTTGTTTGTAAGTAGCAAAACCAGGGATGAATTATCTAGTTCCTTCTCAAGTTTTGCTGATTATACCCTTTCTGAGACACTAGGATATAATGCATTCTGTAAATGATGTATATGATAGTGAAGACACTGTAGAGATGCTTCTTTGGGGTATTAAATTATTATCACCATTATTCCTGTAAAGTCATCCACTTAAGCTAACATAACTCAAAGCATATGGTACTCAGAAGGAGCACAAATATTTCCTGGCTATATTTAAACCTCCTTTCTCTCCTCCCTCAGCCCCTAAAATAGATATAAATGTTCTCTATCACCAGCCATGTTCCAACTTTAATCTGCTGCCTAATTTTTTACAATTTCATATATGGCACCTTCTGAAAGATATGGTTTTATTCACATGATATTTAATGTGATGAATGCTACCTAGCTGACAGTAATTTTTTTACTTTTTTTTCTTTCCACACATGGTCCTTCTCAGAGCAGTCGGAGCAAATGTGGTCAGACAAGACCTCATTTACTTCATAAATGGGAAGAGTACAACGGTTGTGGGCAGGGTGTAAAGGGAAGGTGTTCTAGAAGTATGAGACAGAATAACAATGCGTAGGTCTGTAGTGGAAGTTCTTGTGCCTAACTTGTTCCCTTTGTCTTCATCATTGCAGCAGCCTAAGTACTTTCCCTTCTTTTGTTCCTTGCCCATGGGGCACTGACTCTGCTAAAGCCATCTGCCACTCCTTGTCATTTTATTGCATGCAGTTGACAGCTGCAGGTGGGAAACTGGGTGGTTAGAAGGGAGCTGAGATCCTATTCATTGGATACCAGAGACCTCTGTTGGAAAGATAAGATGATTATATTTTCATCCCTCTTTCTTATCCAGAACTTCTGAGAGTACTCTTTGCCAGTATAGAGAGCATGTTATAGAGAGCATGAAAAGTGGTCGTCAGCTACAGATGTCAAATCAAGTATGGTAAACTTAAAAGATCTAGGAAAGTTAAGTGAATTCAAAGTTGGGACCCTTCACTCCTAAAGTTTCCCTTAGAAAACTCTTCCCTTAGGTGGATGATGTTGACTTCAAAGTTTTGATGCTTACATCTATGAAGAAACCTGCTAGTAGGCCATAATTTAATCATGCTGCCTCAAGTCTTGAGGTGATGTGTGTTTCATGGTGAAGCTTTGTTTTTCTGGAGAGAAGGAAGAAATATTTTTCTGACAGATTGACTTTGAAATAGAATGATGACTGTTGCTCAGGCAAACAAGGAAATGTAGGAGTAAATTTTGGAGGACAGTGGATTCTAGGACCCTGGAAGTTTGGAAGTTCTTACTTCCACAATACATTTATTACATGTTCCTAATTTATTGTTTGATATTGCCCTCTTTATACGTATGCATAATAGGCCCCACACAACCTTAAAACTATGCAACCGCATTTCTTAATGGAAGTTCTATATCTTGAGTTCTGTACCTTACCAGTGATGATGGCTTTTCCCTGAGTATTTTGGGCAAGCGTATGACTGTTGCCCTAAAAAAATGCATTTGGAATGATTTACTGACCTCAAAAAACTTGTGTCCACATTCTTCTTTCATTTAATAAAACTGAGGATAACTGAACTCAGCATTGTAAATATCAGTATTTTAACAAGAACAAATAATGTTTAAATGTGTTGAATTTCTATTTAGTCACACATATTTTAGAGGCAAAATACTTCTAGTTACATCTTACTTGAATGCATATGAAGTGAATGGCTTGTGTCCAACAGACATTGGTGTAATGCCACTTGATATCAAGAGAGAACAAATTTGCCCAATGGCAACCTGTTATTAAGTGCTGCAGTGTCTGCTTTTTAAGCAGGGCTTTTTGACCAAACTGGAGACAGAAACAGGAAACAAGCAGCTGGCACAGTTAGTCTCCTTCAGGACTTGCTTTCCATACAATGAGTTATTAATGTTCCTTAACTATTTGCATTATTTTTATCAAAATGTTGTCATGAAAAGAAAATGTTTTTTTTTCTTTGTACTTTTAACAATGGGGTTTTTTTATGTACACCAGTTAATTTCTTATGTATTATAGCCAGTATATATTCTTTGGGGTTTTTTTAGTAGGAACTGGGACAATAAGCACAATGATTGCATGATACAATACCACAGGCATTCATACATGTCTACTGAAATGATTTGAATGTGTTTTGGTGCTACTAAACCTACTGAAGTGCACTGAACTTCAAGGCCCATAGACCTGCAACCTTATTTTGGAAGATTTGATGATTATAAATGACAGATTATCTAGAAGATATCTTGTACTATATCATAGACCTAAAGCTACAAGATTGCATTGTACACATATTGATCAGTCAACAAAGAGCTCAGCAAAATGTGTAGATGAGTTGGAAAAGTCCATGATAGTTTGATGCAAGTTCTAAAACACTTGATTTTGGAAATTTACTCTGTGTTTTGGAACTTCTGATGTTTGAAGGTGTTGGATTTGGCAAGAGTGTTATAAAGGCAGTAGATGTTCTTTTAAATAGAAAATATTTCACAGGTGCAATAAAATTTCCACACCTAAGTCAACAAAATGTGGTTTAGTACACCATGCTTCTCCGTGTGCTTTCTATGTTCTATAAGTCTTTGAGGTACATGCTATAACAGATATGGCAACTCCAAAACTGAAATACGAGCTGTCAGCGTGACCAGCAACACTTTTAATACTGCTTGTTATTCTGTAATACCTTCTGTTAAGAACTGGCATTTGTTTTTTAATCCAGTTGTGACTCCAGAATATTACAAACATAAAAATACATCATTAGCTTTGTTTAAATATTGGTTTTAATAAATTGTTTATATGCTAAGTTTTTTACAATATTAAATTTTCAGGTTATTGCATATTGGAAAAAATGTATAGGATGAATATGGCTTCATTACATAAAGCTAATATAGTTTTATTGCAATAATATGGCAAGTACTGAATCTGCTGGACAGTTAATCAGGCTGTTCTTAATTTTTTTTTTTATTTTTCCATACTTCAGGTGACCTGCTCAAAAAAATTATGAACTGTTGAGGTTATGCTACAGTTCCGCATTTTAGGTCATTAGGCTTAATACAGTTCACTAATATTGTTAGTATTGATAATTCTACATGAAACTTGACAGAAAATATACAATTATTATGACATTAAATTTCTTTTTTGATGTCACACACCTGTTTTTAGAGGCAAAAGTAAATCTTTACAATAAAACATACTTTTAACCTTATAAAGAATCCTGTTTTTAAAATTTTGGTAGTATTATGTAGATGGTCATAATTACATTAGAACCGTGCTATGTTTTATTTCTTTAACAATAATATTATTAAGGAATATAATGACTATAAATTCATACAACTTGGAATAATCACTTGACATTCAGTTCTAAGCAATTCAGTTACCTTTACAGCTTTATTTCACTTGCACACTTATGTAAAGTTTTGCCTCCTATAGGAATTAAGAAAGCATATGAAGTATTTAATTTTTTCCACTGAATACCATTTTATGAAATCAAGAAGTCGGTGGGGATTTTTCTCCCAAATCTCTTTTGTTTCAGCATGATTTTTTGAATTCATATTTAATCACTTTGTATTATTTAGCTTTTAGACCTCTAGCTTTATTGTCTTGTCTTCTCTGAATCAAGTGAAGTCAAGTTTGTTTTGCAGGACTGCTTTTCTGTAATATTGTGTAGAGATGTTTATTCTTGGGGTTTTTTTAATCTTCTCATAACATTACCACTCTTGAATTTCTGTAGCATGCCAAACTGTATAAAAATTGAACAGCAGCAAGCTTAAGTCTTTCTTGATACTTTTTTCAAGGTTACTGAGGTGCAAAGTCTCACAATTTGTCTTTTCTCCAATCTCTTTTTACTTAGCAGATGTTCAGTTAGTATTGGGCCAGAAGATATAATGATGTGTGTTTTTATCTATCTTGTTTCTTTCCACACATAGATGAGAAACATTTCTTGAAAATTCTGAGTTCCCTTAACAGCATTTTTACTGTCTCTGTCTGCTGTTTGGTCTTTGCTATTACTAGAAATTGTCTTGTTCTTGCATACTTCTGTTCTTATATACCTAATTCTTTTTGCAGCATTAGCGCTGTCAGCTTCTTATGCCAGCCTTGTGCACTTAAACTCTGAACATTTGTTGACTCTCCTTTTTCATTTTTCCATTTGTTCTACAGTACTTTTTACATCAAATTGTTGTATTTGGGTCATCCAGAATTCTTTCTGAGATTGCCCATTTCATATTTCTCTGCTTTTTTTTTTTTCCTTAGACTTAAAAAAGCAACCTATGTCAAATACTATATCTGTGTGTGTATTACTTGATGGTATGTTGTCTTTTTTTACCCATGTTGACGTGCATATAATCTGATAATTGTCATTGGCCCATAGACCATTACCATCGCTAAGGGAGAAATAACCATAAAAATGTAATCTTGGCTTTCCTGTAGAGCACTGCCTGACAACACCTCTTTGCCTGTTTCATTCTTCCTAACAGACTTTAGCTCTTTTTATACTTCAAAATACAATTTATCTTAAAAGATATCAATAGTGCCACTGAAGTATACTTTCTTTTGGGGTAGAATTTGTTAATTAGGGTATTCATGCAGTAAAATGTGAAATTATGTGTTAGTTATAGTTTATGCTCATTCTGGTTATATATTTTTTAAGTGTATTATGCTTGTTATTATAGTTCCATATTGTAAAGCATTTTGCAACTGTTCTTAATCTTTTTTCTAGACTACTTTCCTTACATTTTGTGTTCCATCCTTTCATTTCTCAGTCTCTTCTACTCTTCAATGAGAAAAATTACTTATTTTGCCTTTTAAAAACTGTGTAATTAAATGTCAGTCCTTAAGCTCTGAAGTAGGGCAGAAATGTTTTAAAACATTATTTTTCACATCTAGCTGAAAGCAATGACATTATATTACTGTCATATAAGGTATGCAAATTAGGATCAAATTCAAATAGCATATTATATAAGATGGATCCATTTATTCTTTTCTTGTTATTGTTGCTATATAGTTTGGATTTCTGAGCAAAAAGTTACACTTGCATTTCCAGGTAACTGACAAAACTGAAAAGTAAGAAATCGGAAATTAACACAAAGATTCAAGTAAACAAAAGGAAAGTAAGCAGAGAAAAAATGTTCTGTTGGCCAAGCACAGTATTCTTAATGATCATGGAGGTGCAGTTCTTTGGTTTAATAATCCCAAAAAGCTAATCCCAAATTAGAACTTAATTTCTCTGATTGTTTCAAATAGTCGTCTCCCCCCCCCCTTTTTTTTTTGCATAATTTGTTTGTTGCCACTTCTTAAAAAATAACTTTCTTCTTTCTTTCTTCTTTTCTGAGACTATGATAAAAATTGTCTGAGGTAGGATGTGATTCGGTTATGCTGTTTGAAATGTCTTCTATAATAGTCTTTTCCTACCAGATCATAAGCAATCATGTTAGCACATCTTTAGAGGTTAATATCCTTTAGGTAAGCGGTAGAAACAAACCCTGTGTATGCGTCTAGTTCACTGCTGAATGACGTAGAAGAGGTTGTCTTAGCCACTAGGCAAACCCATTCTGCTCCACACTGCAACACAGAATGAACATTATCATGATCAGCTATGTCTCAGCTGATATGTGGCATATTTGAGGAAACTGATTTTTGTCTGTTGATCATATACTTAGCTGGGCATCTAACAAGCCAGGAAGATATGTTAGGGATGTTAGATTTACAAACGTTGACATTCTCTAATCTAGACTGATAGCAGGCTCTTCTTTTGAGAATTAAGTCTATAGAAACTTTGTGTATATTGCCTTGTCTTCTAAAAAAGAACATGATTTTTAAAACATATGTTTGTTGTTTATCTTACAGGAATCCATCTGAAATATTTTAATGGCATTAACAGATACATATTTTGACATGCTGAATGACATGAAGTACTATGGACATATGACTTGCAATTCAAACAACGTTGTGAAATATAGTGATTTTTTTTCTTCTTTTTTTTTTTCCTAGGAGAAAGGTTTAATTGTAAGAAATGGATCCTAAAGGATTACAAGGAGAAGATAAACTGAAGATGCTTATAATTTTACTAGCATATTTGGTAAGTTAAAAATTAGTATTTTTTTTCCCCAGGATGAATGTTGAAAAGATTATATTGGACACAGGAGTGATGTCTGTTGTTTTACACATCACTGCTAACAATAAAAGTCTTAAACACATATGCACAGACAATTACATATGCATTTTATCAATTTAAAAGTGAGCTTTGTCAACTGATTTGTATAATTCCTTGCTACTCCTCGCATGGAATTAAAAAAAAATTTACCTTGTGAGCCTCTTCATAGAAGAAGGACTGGACTAGGACAGAAAATACAGTTGAATATAGTGCTATGAAGGTGATGCTGTTTCACTACAGAGAGATGGCAGGAATTCCAGGCAATTTGCAGTGACCATCTCTTAGTACCATATACTATATACATAGTTTAGGAGTTTGGAGTATTCAATTTATCGACGGAACATAGCATAGCACACAATTATGTTGCCTATTAAGCATACTTCAACTCTGGCTTGCTGAGACAAGCTCTAGAACTAAGGGTAATTAGTGCTTCATAGCTAGCAGAAAGGCTTTGGTCTTTCTGAAAAGACTAATACACAAAGTAAGAATTTAGTAGCAATTGTGGAGAGCACTTTCTGTGGTGGAAGCCTGTATGTAGACATTTAATTTAAAATTCTATTGAGGGAGCTCATAGGGTTTGCTAATGTTCCTGGGTAGGATTCTAGTGATTATACTAAGACTTTGCATGGCTGATATTACTCCTTATGGTATTTCTTACAACCTTAGTTTCTGGTTTGGTCAGATAACGTACTTAAATGCCTTTGAAGGCAGAAATTGGATTCTCTCTCATTTGGCCCATTAAATATAAAGTGATAGTGAAATTTAGAATAAATAGTATTCATACAGGTTTGGGTTTTTTTTAAGTTTCCGAAAGGTTTGAGTGACCTTTTAAAATCTCTAAATATTTATGTTTAAAGGAATAGATTTTAGCTTATTCAGTTGTAATAGCATCATTAGAAAAATAAAAAATCACAAATAAATGAAACACGGCAATATAACGTGATGTAACATAGCTTACTGTCATGAAATTTGTAGTTTTAGTAAATGGTCATGTGCATTTCTTGTAATGTTGATTAAGGTGAGGAACTTAAACTCATGTTCAAACAATTAAGCATTTTAACGTTCCACAGGTGCCAAATATCAGGCAGGTCTTCTAAAAATTGTAAAATTATTACAAGTCACTGAGTGCTGAGAATCTTTACAATTCAGGCCACTTATCCATATTTGGAGTTAGATGATTAATTTTCATTGCCAAGTTTAAAGGTTTTGATAATGCAGAAAGTTATTTTTGAAGATAGAAACATGAATTTATTTCTCAGATTTAGAGTTTATATGAATTATATGTTAATCATAGATTAATTATATTTTGGTGAGTTTACTTTTTTTTTTTAAGCTAAGTAGGGTAATTTGTGAGACTGGAGATTGCAGAGAGCAAGAATTTAGGGACCACACTGGAAACTGTATCCTCTGCAAACAGTGTGGACCTGGAATGGAACTCTCAAAGGTAAGCAAATCATGCTTTCTTGATTTCCAGTAAGTACATTTACATATGTGATTAAAATAATAGGTATGTGTACTTAAGTGGAAATATTTTTTTATTGTTTTGGCGTTTGAACCTTTTACAATTTTTCAAGTACGATGTTTTCTGATTCTCTTTGTATAAAATGCTCAGTTCAGAAAATGATAATACCATTAATAAAATAGGCAGTGCCATTAGAGGATCTGGGTATTGGCTCTTAAATTGAAATTTTTTTTAAAGGTGGGTTAGTGCTACAAAGGGGGGAAAAGAACTACAGGGAATTAAGACTGAATAACCTCACTGTGTAGAGGAGAGTAGGAAAAATGAATTTCAAACTAGTGTTTGGTACAGATCAATGAAATGGGAGGGCTTGATTTTTACAATGCTGACTTGCAGAATCAGTTCTGGATTTTAGGTGAAATTGCCACTATAGACAATGTTTAAAATTTTGTATACAGCAACTTTTCTTAACAGCATGGTTTATAATAAAATTAAAGGCATAAACACATAAAACCAGAATAGGATTCAAGTGAGAACTGAGATATTTCCTTAGAACAGCTGGGAGATAGGTGATTATTCTGTTGTCACTAGCTCGGTGAAAAAAGTTGGGGCACTTTGTGTTGGGAAGCTAGATTCAAGTGAGGCTCAGTTTCTTTGTTTTACAACTTACTAAAAATGCTATAAACCTAATCCATGTCTTTATGCCGTGTAAAGTAATTGAGAAGGTTGAGGCCAGAAAAATACATGGTAGTATGTAGAAAGCACATAAGTCCTTGTTAATATCATGGAGAAGGAAAGATTGTTATCGTGAGTCGTATGTAAATGTTTTTTTTTCTTTTAGAACAACTGCATCTCTTCCAGAAGAAAATCCCTGTAAAAGTTTTGGAATTAGCAGGTTTTTTAGGAGTGCAGAAATGAATCAACAGAGGTGAATGGTGACTGAGGTTATGGACTGGGATTCAGTAGAACTAGAAAGTTAACTTGGCAAAATTCCCAGAAAAATTCCAAGTCTGAATGCAAGTTGTGAGGGGGATCTTAGTTGCTTTCAGCACAGAGAAAGTAGGTGCTGTGTGTGAGCAAGGATAGAGAACAGTGAAGGAAGATAGAGCTGAAACGGGAGGGAGGGAGGGAAGGAGGAAGGGAGAGATATGGTGGGATTCACGAACTCGATCACCGGAGGTGAGAGAGATAACAGAATGAGTTATGGGTCATGGGGAGACTGGATGTTTTGGGGGAGCAGGTGTGTCATGCTAGAGGTGTGAAGATGGTCAGGCAAAAAAGAGAGAATGCAAGCTGGTATCATGAAGGGTGAGCAGACTTGTCAAAGTCTCATGCGTAAGCACAAGCTCTTTCTTCAGTGTCCAGCTACTATACCTATGTCTTGCCCGTTATTAGAGTGTAAAATTATGGCCCAGACATAACTGTGCAGTCTGATGGATACCTAATAGGTGGGGCCATAAAGCAAGAGAGAAGTAGCTGCCCTGCCCAATGTCTTTGCATATAGAAGGGCAAACTCAGTTTTGTACTCTTACTGATAGTTTAAAAAGGATGATAACGGTAGAATTTAGGGTGTTATTTAGGAGGAGCAAAATCTGATTTTCAGCATTGCTTTTGTAGGCAAGCATGTTATGTAGATCCAAGGGGGAATTTGAAATGTTATTTTTGAAAATCTTTTAACGTGAAACATTACTAACTCTTATGTGTATGTGTGTTTAAACAACAGGGAAAATAAAGCTTTCAGTGTGTGGCTTTGTATTTCTTACTATATTCAGCTCTGAAAAAAAAGCAGAAGTTAAGTATTGTGGTTTGTGGGTGGTTTGAAGAGATTTACTGAAATTGAGTGACACATTTTCCCTATCTCTCCACCCCCTGTAGCTAGTGTTCAGTGCATTAACAGATATATTTAGTTTCACGCTTTAGTAAGGATTGCTTTCTATGTTAGGCAGTATTAGTTAAGGTTTAGTCATACAAACAATGCTGTTGAAGTAGGGATTTGAAGGTGACTAACAGTATGGATGTGGTTTTGCTTAGATGTTTTGGTTTTTTCAGATTGGCCTTAAATTTGAGGACCGAAAGGTTCTGGGGGGTGTTTTAATTTATGAAGGTGCTTGTAAATACGGCCCTTTATAACAGTGGTCCTAGTAAAGCAGTATTACGTGCACTGATGTAGCATACTTATCTAGTTGGCAAATAAAAACCAAAAGCATAAAACCTAATGCCATCAGTAATTACACTATCAATTTAATAAAGAAATCCTAAACTAAAATAGGAATGTTAGAGTTTGCAACAGTACACTATCCAAGTTATGTTTTTACTTTAACTATTTTTGTTTACAATCTAATGGTCCTGATTCTTAGAAGTAGTTTTTCTGAAAATATGAATGGTTAATTAATTTCAATGTGTAAGCAATTACTTCTCCCAGACATGAATAGGCTTTCAAATATGATTTTTTGCTACTACACTAGAACTGAAATGACTAAACAGATTTTTCTCAAACCTAAGTGTGAGTGGAAGCATAATTTCCTTTATAAATAGAGGTACAATTTTCTGTGAATCATAGTGAAGGATGTGATGCTGTGGCAATTACTGAAATGCAGTTGAAAGTAGTCTTGCTGAACTACAGCTTGAAGCAACAAAGTATGTTAAGTCAAAGGTCAGAACACAAAGGGAAAAGGGATTTAATGATATACTTGAAGTAATTTGCAGTACAGGGGGAGTTTTGTTTGCTTGGATTTTTTTGCATGCGAGAAAGCAATGATGTAATTATCCTGTAGTTGAATAACAGTTTCTTAATAACAAATAACGTGTCTGTTTTCCTATCAAATATTTAGTGCTCATGGATAAAACTAGATATACTGCTGGATGCGTGAGCCTGACTGTAAGACTGTCTAAGTATATAGTAAAATACAATGTTATCAGTGAGTTTTTTGGTTTGGTTCCTCCTCAGAGTGTTTTAGGCAACAGACTGACAGGTTTCTTTTTTATATAAGTAACAAAAAAACTCAGTCTATATTGTTCAATACAAAACACCAGCTATTGTGTCACGCAGCAGGGGATTGTGTGAATGGTTGATATAAACATATGTCCTTATTTCCTTCCCTCGAAACTCAGTCCAGGTAGAACTTCTGCTGCTCAGTAAGCTGAAACAGACAGGTCCAATGTCAAGGACTGTAGAGCCCTCACTTCACTCTTATTTATGAGAAACTACTTGATCTTAGTTACAATCTAAATCTGTAGATTTCTTTCTTGTTATTACTGACTATACAAAAATAGGAACTGTGTTTGTTTCAAAAGCCAAGTAGAGTTAGTAGGCTAAACACTAAGGAAAACTGGAGTTCTCAAGATAAAAACTAGGATAAATACAGTGGTACAGATGGGTAATATGACTTAAATACATTGCCACTGAATTGATCAGCAACCAGTTTAGAGCATAAGTACACTTGTGCATGGACTTTCTTCCTTTTGCCTTTGTTAAACTGAGTACATGATGCTATAGAAATCAAAACTAATATGTTGTTACCTAATTGTGATAATCTGTGTGTGGTTTTTGTTTTTTGGGTTTTTTTTACACTTCAGTGGGATTTTTATTGTGGATTTATAAAACCCAGTTAAGTCAACAGTCATTAGTTGTCCCTACACTTAAGGGAAGACACAGTGACACCTGAAGATCAGACTTAAGAATCTTAACACAGGCTGCACAGGTGACTTAAGGCATGGTTAAAGCCTAATCAAATCAGGTCCTGTGTGACAGTCCAGTCTGTTCCCATGTCACCAGATACACTCAGATATACCACAGGCTTGCATCAACTGTGGATAAATGTGCAGGACAAAATACCACCTGTAGGGAGTGGGTGTATATATACATATAAATATATGTATATGTACATGTGTATATATACTTATTTCTACAACTACTAACTTGAGTTATTTATATGACCTTTGTTGCTATATTATGTGAGCATTTCATAATACCTTTCCAAGTTAGGGAAATGCTGTTGCCTTTTCTTAGTTTATACATGAGACACTAGCACAGAAATCAACGTGCCCATGGTGATGCAGGAAGTTTTTGTTGGAACAGAGTAGACAGAGACCACGGAGTAGAACAAGAGGGTGGAGGCTCTTTCTTCAACAAGGCGCCGCATGGACAAGACAAGGGGCAACAGGTACAAGTTGTACCAGGAGAGAGGTTTTATCTCTATATAAGGAATAAATTTTTTACAGTGAAAACAGTCATTCACTGGAACAACCTCCCCAGGAAAGTGGTAGAGTCCCATCACTGGAGGTTTTTAGTATGCAATTGGACAGGATGCTAGATCATCTCATCTTGGCTCTCTGTCCCTTCTTTCAAGGTTCCTTCTGACCTGGGCTGTTCTATGATTCTATGATGAGTGTTTAATTTTAGTTGCAAACTAGGGCTCAATCTGTTGGATTGACCTTCCTGTCTGCATAGATAAGCAACTTCAGATACCCTTTATAGCATGAAACAAAAAAACCAACAAAAAGTCCCAGCCTTATTTCATGTAACTAGTTCCAAATCTAGACTATTCTTCTCAGCTTTTGCTGTCACAGTTTAGTGGGGCTCTTTTTCAAGAATGTTTTTGAAGTAATTCTTTCTTCCTAAAATAAGAAAAAAACAGTACACCCTCAACTTTTCCTTTCTGATTCCCTATCAACTGTTCTAACAGCAGCTGCAGATGTTGCATTAACTTAGAACTAAAATCCATTGATCACTTCTGTAGATTGTATTTTTTATAAAGTACGTTTAACATACTGCCATCATAAGAAAGCCAGCTTTGTTATTGCATCAACTGTTTAACATTGATGGGGAAGGGAGTCAAAGCTGCTTCTTCTGTTTGTTTGCTTCTGTTTGTTCATTTAAAAAAAAAAATCTATATAACCTTTTCTTCTGATAAACATAAGTCCTTGATAATGTTTGTGAAGCCTTTGAACCACTGAAATAGCTTGCTTTTGAGTGTGTGAGGTTTTTGTTTGGGGTTGTTTTTTGTGTGTTTTGGGTTGGTTTTGTTTTGTTGGGTGTTTTTGTTGGTTATTTTTGTCAACAGATCACATCTGAGGTTGTAGTTCAGAAACACTGAAATGACAGTTCTGGCAATAGTAAGTTCTTCCCACGGTGCCCTACCTGTGCAGTTACACTGACACAGATTTTTAGGGTGTACTATGGAACAGATCACTGAACTGATCACTTTTAACCTGGATCAGTCCCATGGTCAGATTTACAGCTCAGCCTCATAATCAGTTGTATCAGTACAGTTGAGGACAATGTATGATAAGGAAGAAAAAGCAGAGTTGAAAGGGAGAGAGTGCCTTAACCCAGCATTGCCACCAAATGCACGATGATGATAATGTCACCAAGAGACTGCTGCTGTACAGAGAGCCTGTGGTACAGAGGCAGCTTGATGGTTGCTAAGGCAGGGCTACATATCGTAGGTTGCTTCCTTGCACCAGGTGTATGATGAAGGGAAAGGAGACCTGCATCTTGGCTCAGAAAAGGAATTGTGAATTAAACAGGAAGGTACTGTTTGAAGCTACTCCTGAACGTAACAGTCCTTATACAGAACATGAAAGGTGGTAAGCTGTGTCTGACAAGTCCCAGTAAAGTTATTGAGAGCAGCTGCTACCATGTTTAGCAGTCACTCTGTAACTTCTCAAAGCAAGAGAGCTGCTTGTGAGGAAGCCTGCCATATCTCAGCTCAGGAGAGGCTAACACATGTTTCTGGGTCAGTGTCCTGGAAGCTGGAGCAGCTGCATGTCGGCATGTCAAGTCTTACTCACTGAGCATGAAACTCTTCTGACACTAACTTTGCCCTTTGCCACAGCAGCTAAATCTGACAGGTTTGCAGCCCACTGTTGCAGCCTGTCCTACTCAGAAACTTCCACTGATAGATACGGCTGATTATTGGATTCTAGATGAGGCTGATCCACAGCCTAAGGGACCTCTGGAAGCTAAAACTGTGTGCTATTTAACAAGGCCACATACTCAAAGGTGTTACTAAAAACTTCATTTTCCAGCACCAGTGTAGTGCTGCAACCTGTTATGTGACCTGACATCAATTAAAAGTGTCTTAATGACTGGAAGGCTTTTTCTTGAGAATACCCAAATTTTCTTGTAATCATTGTGGCCTAAGTGGAACTTCTTTGTTCTGTACTGTCTAGGGACTTACATAGGTTGTGGATAATCAGTGGAACTAGAAACAAATTCTAAAATGTGCTTGCAGATTACGATCTTAATAATGCCTGACAGCATTTTTTTAAATGAAATTTGAGGTTATTTTAATTGAAAGAATGTTTAAAATCTAATTTACTGTTCATTTACTTTCTGTGTTGCATTCAATTTTTAGGGAAAGAGCATACTACTTAACTCCATTACCCTTTATAGTCTGCTATACTTTTGGTTGTTCTGTCTGAATCAGTGTTTGGATAGGATATACTGAAAGAAAATGTTAACACTGCCAAGGTAGTACTTTAAGAGGTGTCTGTATTATTTTATGCTTTTAATATTTTTAGCTTGATACTAAGTTATGAGTTCAGTTAACTAGTTTGCAACAGATTCCTAGGTGGCCTTGACCAGTCATCTCACTTGATACCTTAATAAAATCCACTTCTGAACAAAATTGTTCTGGGGATACATGCATTAAAGGTAATGAGATGTCAAAATACTGTGATAGTGAAAGCTGTATAAATATCCAGGAAATAGAAGTGCATTTGAATTTTGAGGATTATTTAAACTTAGTTTTAATGCAGTTTTCTAAATTAGTGTTTAGGTTTTCATGGCTTCTATTGCATATCATTTGAGAGAGAAAATTTCATTAATGTTACCTTGTACCATTGATGGTAGCATTGAAAAGTGAAGTGGAAAGGGAAGAGTGGGCTACGTGTTCTTCACAGTATACTTCACAATAGGAGAAATAAATACAGTGTATATTTACGTGCTCTTTTTTTTTTCCTGGCACAAAACTAAAAAAAAATGTTTTCTTGAAATCCAGCTAATTGAGGTTACAAGTTTAATTTCTCTTTTCTGCAGTCCTGAGGTGAACTGCCACAGGAGATGAGCCCTTTTTTAAAAATATGAGTGGGAGGATCGAAGGCATGAGGGGAGTTGGGAGCTATTCAAATCTCATCAGCCATATAACTTGACAACTTCTCAAATAGAGCACTAAGAAAACCAGTGCACATCAGTTTTGCACATGTACTGATAAAAGATGAACAGTCAATTGTTTGTATCTTTGCTGGACTGCTAAATTATAAAGTCCAAGATTTCAAAGGGTTTAAATCCATCGTCTAAATCATATTCTTCAGTTTGGGGAATGTGGTTAATTATGAGTGCAGATCTGTTTGAAGTTCTGCCTGGTTTACAAGCTTAAATATTTATTTGCACCTGCCAGGCAGTTAACTACCTCAAATATTATGTGAACATTAAAAACACATACATAAAGTTGTAGTTGTTATGGATTGTATCTGCAGAATTCCTGGCAAGGACTTAGAAAGCATCTTTGAAAATACTGGAGACTGTAAATTCCTTGGGCAGAAGATTTCTTTATTTTGCATCCACCACTTTTATAGCTTTAAAGTAAACAATTCCATGTTACAAAGGACCACTAAGATGTGTCTATACATCCAACTATAGCAAAGCAGATCTGATAGAGCTAGAAACAACTTATTCAAGTTTTGGTAGTTTGGGCCAGTGAGTTGAAGGCATTTAATTCTAACTTTATTTCCTGGTGTTTGCTTGGTTTTGATCAGAAACTTCAAAGGTAGTCTGGAAAAGAAAACTTATAATTAAGTTAATTTAAGCCTTATATTTGAAAGTTTACTAGGACTTGGGAGGGACTGATTCGAAGTGATTTATCAAAACATCCGTATATACATGGTTTGACTGAGCTATATAAGATATCCTATAATGCTACTATTTGGATGATCTAAATAGGGTAAAGAGTAGGTGTTTGGAAAGATTGTGTTAAGTAATAATGAGAGTCAATGAAAAAGTTTATTTAGACTTAGGAAGAGCAAAATCTAACAGAAGTTAATCTGGTTCCAGTCCCTGGTGGTAATCATGTAGCTTTGTCTTACAATTGCATAAATTAAATTGTGTGTAAACTGCACACAGTAAGATATTTTTAGGTGACACAAAATAGAACTGCTAGAAACTCCATTGCTTTGGCATTGATTCCTAGCAGAAACTGGTAGGTTTGAAATAAAATGGTAGAAAATGTTCTATGGCTGAAGTAAATTTAAAAAAAAAAAAATTGAAATATTTTTATCACCTTTTGCCTACCAACTTTATTAGGGTCAGTGTCTCAGAGGAGGAACGTGCTGTACAGTGTATGAAACTGTAGTTTGCTGCTTGTTTTGTTACGAACTGCAATAATTTGTCTGTCTGCTCCTTGATCTGAATAATAGTCAATAGTAAGAAACTACATTTCAGCTAAAAAACAAATCAAAACAAAAATTCAAACATTTTTAAAATTCCTGGGTCTAGAGACAGAGGAAGATGACTAGTTTTAGTGTTCATTTGTAACTGCTTTCTTAGAATCGTTAATTTTCTGTGTACTTAAGTGCTTGTTCATCAGAGGACAGTAAAGATATTCTTAACAAATGAAAATTGAAAATTCTTAGAATGTCCAGTAAAATGCATCTGAAGTTGCTTATTTTTACTTCATCATTGCAAGTTAGAGGCACTATAAAATACATATTGGCCAACTACATCACATAGCTTGTTCCGTAGATGCTTTCTCAATGCAAAACGTTGGAGAATCCTGAGCACATTTGTAAGGTTCAGAGCTTTTTACTGCAGCAGATTTGCTTAGGTGGGTGACTTTGGAAGAAGTTATTTATATGCATCAAACATGCATGTGTTGTGGAGGAAACTGGTGGTAACCTTCTCTTAAGTTGCCCCAGTTGGAGATTTCCTGCACTTTTCCCACTGGGAAGACGCTCTATTCTTCCACTGAGACCACATACTGGAGAAGGAGGTCCCTATGTTGTGCCTTTCCCACTTACTCCCTTCCCAATAACTCCTTTCCAGCAATTTGTTGTATTCCTCGTGCCATTTTGTGGTGTGTCACTAATGCATCAAATCTAACTCCAAAGTACTGCAAAAAAAAATAATAGGATATTCAGATGAGAAAAGGGAATAGCAACTCTTAGTAACTTGGTAACTCTAAGAAATAGTGACACAAAAATGAAATAGATTGATAGTTCTTAATAATCAATTTAGAATTCAGTCCCCAAACTATTACATGTTGTTGAGTGAAGTGTTTCTCTTTGCAGCCTGTCAGTTGTATTAGGTGTCCTTTTGCAAATGAATGGAAATAATTTCTTTAAACAGCCAAATTTGGGATAAATAACCAACCATAACAATATTGCTTGTATAGTAAAATATCATGCCTCCCTGTGACCTGCAGAGCTATTAAACTTTTCCAACAGTTTAAGAACTGTTAGAACTGGAGCGGATTGAGTTTCTGAAATTCTTAGTGGCTAAGCAACGTTTCATGCCTAGCTAATGGTCATTAACCAGCTCTGGTTTATTTGGTAACAGAAATTCTAAGCCTTTGAAGATCAGTGCACTCTCTTCGGCAATTAACTTTGTTCACCTTAGCTATGAACCTTAATATCAAAGTGCTGCTTTGCTGTTTTTGTAACTGAGTAAGTGCCTTTATACTTCACTTGTCCCAGTTTCTGCACTTTCACATGACTGACCTAATTAAAAAACGGACAGCTCAATAATTCTACCATAAGCTAGTAATAATGAAACTGTGGGAGTCCTTGAAGCCCTTTATCATTCAAATACACAGTGGTTTCATGAATAAAGTGGATGACTAAGTATTACTTATAGAAGTAAGAGAGATTATTAGCAGTGGAAGACACATTTGAACTTGCTGAAAGGATGGCTTTTGTCTCTAAAAAGACCTACTCTCAGTAATAATTACACTAGGTCTTCATTTTATCCCAGCATTCTCTTCTTGTTCATGCTTTCAGTGACTGAATAGCTTGCTATTGCTTGTTAATCCCTACAGGAATGCGGCTTTGGATATGGGGAGGATGCACAGTGCATGACATGCAGGCCAAACAGATTCAAGGAAGACTGGGGCTTTCAGAAGTGCAAGCCTTGTCTGGATTGTGCATTAGTTAACCGGTTTCAGAAGGCCAACTGTTCTGCCACCAGCAATGCACTCTGTGGAGACTGTTTACCAGGGTAAGTCCATTTCTGAAGATGAGAGTTGAACAAATTCAAATCTAATTTGCATTAACGTTTGCTTGTTCATGTTTTCTGGATAAATGTTTGTATCCTTTATGTATGTATGAAGGTCCTAAGTTCTAATCTTGGCCTTGCCAATAACTTACTGTATGATCTGAGCACATAATTAAGACTGCAATTGTGAAATTATCTCATCTATAAAAATGGTTTGGTAATTGCCTACCTGATCTATGAAAGTATTGTCTATGCAGTGCCTGAGCAAAATACTTTAAAATAGTCAGTGTTACTGGTGACTTACTTCATTGTTATAAAGAATTAAACATTTGGAAACATGTACAGTTACCTTCTTGAAGACTGGTCGCGTTATTTGCTTGCTTTTTTTCACCTCCTTAGGTCAATGCCTAATAATTCTCAAACATCTATTTTTAGGTCAAAAGTAGTGGCTGTGGTTTATGCTCCTGAATTTCCTTCATCATGTTGGTGAATTCATGGAGCACGATCCCGGCTGAGAATCATAAATGGGTCTGAAAGAATTGTTTTGGAACAACCTGTAACAGCATGGAGACTCACTGAAACTGCTGTTATAAATCAAGACCTGTGCTTAGTTTGTTGTCCAGTCATCCCAGATATCTGTTGCTAATCTTCTCTGTTTGTAGTATTAAGATCTCCAAAAGGCTATTCTTTACATTGTGGCCAAGTTCTGCTTTATAAATACCTGACACAAATTTGTTAAAAGGCATTTCTGATGCTTTTTTGAATTATGGATTGGTAGTTTAATTGATAGGGGTAGGTTATGAGAACTGATCTGCAGTTGTAACAGCCTTTGTATTTTCAGGGTATGTATTTCAGAGATGCTTAAAAGTTCATACTTTTTTTCCTATATATTTCTCAGCCATTTTATTTTATTTATTTTTATATACTTTTTTTCAATACCAGCTGTCAAATACCTGAACACTCTTGAAGCTCCTACAGTTATTCCTCTCAGCCCAGCTGTGAGGTCCTTTCATTTAAAAAACACTTAGTAAAGTTTTGGTAACTAATGTTAGTTTAAGTTACAGTAGAAGGTGCAGCCCCAGGTGTTAGATGTTACTTGCAACCACTTTTGATACTACCTGCAGCCACATGGTGGATTGATTTATGCTCTTATTGCTTATTAATATATATGTATTGTAGGGCTTACTTGGCTGTCAGCAGGGAGAAAATTTTCTTCTAAATTTTGGAAGATGAGAGAGGAACAAAAAAGAAGCCAGAATAAAACATGAATTAAGGGTAAATCTAAACCGGGGGACCCAGGAATGCCTCTTAGTATTCTGGTCTAGAATGTATTCTAAATGTGTGTGTTGAGTGTGTGTTAAAATGAGAGCTGTTGACACAACCTGCTTTTATTAGCAGCAAAGTTGGAAATACGAGGGGGGAGGGAGTTATGGATAGGGGAGTTGCAGATCATCTGGTCTGGATGTTTTGGGGAACAGAACTGTAGAACATGCCACCACTCAGACCTGTCCAATGGAGGATGTAGCTAGCCAAACCAAATAGCTTAGCTAATGTTTTACCTCTCAGCAATCATATTTATTTCTGTTTTGCACAGGTTTCCAACATGCTGTTCCTTGTTGTTCACCTTCAAAATGCTACAGTGAGCATGTCAGCTAAAAACAAATATTAACACATTTCCTTCAGAGTAAATGATCACAGTGGCCCCTTCAATCTTACAGCCTATGAATCTGTTTCTGTTCACATTGTTAAAGCATGAGTTTCTTGAGCAGTTGCAGAGCTGTTTGCTTTAGCTGATACAGTCTTCATACTTTAATGGCATTTGCAGTGTTAGTAATTTAACATCAGTAGAGTTAGTACCTTTTATTTAATGTGCCACTAGCACTACAGAAAACACGTAATTCACGTGCTCGTGTTGAACAGACCACAGCTACTGATTCTAGCTTAGTACTAATGACTGGTTGGAAGACAGACCGACCTACTTGATTAGGCAGCTGTTGTAGATAAGTTCTTTAGAGGATGTCATACTCCTACAAATTTGAAATAGAACACTCTACAGTTCTGTTTTTTCATTTGGTACTACTCTTGTTCCCTGGTTTAGGAACGTAGGCTTCTGCCTGTCACTGTAGTCAGTAAGCTCTTCAAACATAAACTCAATAGTAAAGTTTTTGAAGGGTCTTTAGAATAAAATGACTCCTGGGGTATGACAGCTTTTTTTTGTTTTTTTAATGTTTTTGTATTAATTTCTTTAGGAACGAGTAGCTGGCTGGTTAGTTTGCTTTAGAGTTTTATTTTATTGTTCACTTATTACCACTTGTAGCCTCCCATTGCTATTACTTGTATAAACCATCTGACTGATACTTCTGTTTGCAATATCCATTTTTTCATACCTTGAAATGCTTGCTATATAGAATTTTTAAAGTACAAGTTTAACTGAGAATATGAAAACAAAGTGGAGCATTGGATAATGTAGATGGGGACTAATGTAGTCACTTCATTAATTTGCATTCACAGTCCATGTACATTTTGATTTTGGTTGGTAGTGAAGGTCTTCCTGGAAGAGAAGGAAGAGTCAGAGAGGGATTGTTTGTTTGTTAAAATACAGTTCTGAAAAGCCGTTTTTACTGTTTTGCTGTTCTACAAAACAATCAGAATAATCTTATTTTCTGAAGATTTTGTCACACAGCATTGTTAAAACTTTTTTTTTGAGGGGGTACCCTTTCGTACAAGTACATAAATGAACCAATTTATGAGTGATTTTTCCTCCTCTGTGCTAGAGGATATCTTAGGGATTTTAACCAGAAAACATTAACGTCTGGTACATTATATACTTAGTGGGGATAATTACCTTGTAATATCTTGTTTTATTTTAGGAGAGTTATGTAAATTAGTCAATTAACTTCTTTTTTTAAATGTGTAAATAAGCTTGCATAATGTAAGTTCATCATACTTGTCTTTTATGTTGTGATCTATGTGGAAAACAGGATACTGATTTCTGTCTGAAATCTCCAGAATTGTTTATTTCTTATGTGAATATAAGATTGTAGTGACCATGTATTTGGACTAACAGATTTAGAATTCTTCCTCAATTTACTTTAGACCTACTGCTGTACTATTAATTAATATCTAATGTACTTCTGTTTACTATTATTTTCTTCTATTTCCTGATAGTTTGCATTGGGACACAGATTGACAAAAGTTTGCAGGTATAGAGTATTTTGCTAAAACACCCGATTAATTTTGTGAGGAAAAAATAACTGGTTTTTATTAACTGTTTTTTTCATTCCTTTATCTTCTAGATTTTATAGGAAGACTAAGCTTGGAGGCTTTCAAGACATGGAGTGTGTTCCTTGTGGTGATCCTCCTCCTCCCTATGAGCCTCACTGTAAGTGCTCTTTTCCTCCTGTTGGAGTGAGATTAACTTTTTTGCTTTAGAATGTTTTCTGTTTTAACTTGCAAGCTTGGCAAAAAATGACAGTCACAGTTATCAAGAATTCTTTTAAAGGCTCATTTTCTTGTTAGGAAATGATTTTATTAATGCACTTCAGCAGGTCCAGCACTATCATTGCAAAGTTCCTTCATATGACCAGTCACTTGAGGATAAACACTCCTGTCATACCACATGATTAGGGAATCTTGAGTCTACTTCTGATGTTGTCATATTAATTTTAATTTCTGGTTTGTGTTAATGCCAAAAGGCAGCCTTCCTAGACCCTCTGCCTACTGTCAAGTAGGCCTCAGTGAGTATGACTTTTTTCCTGACACCCAAAAGGCATAATTGGTTGATACCTTTAAAAATAACTTTTGTGCTAAGGTTACAGTGAGAGAGAAAAATATATCTTTATAGTACTATATACATTAAAAAGCAAATAAGTAATCAGTTTCTCTGGTTTTGGCCAATGAGAGGATTGGAATCTCTTTAAAAGGAGGGAACCTCTTTATTCTGCAACAGAAGCCTTTTTACAACTTCTTCCAAGATTACTAGTGGTCTACATCCCCTCAAATTTTTAATTCAATAAAAGGAGTGAATTATTCTTGTCGCATTTATTGCTGTCTATAATATGAAAAATAAAATTGATTCAGCATAATCTTCTGGAAAACCTTGGGTTTACTTGTTTGTTTCTGTAACTGTGAAGTTATGTTTTGGGAGGTTTTTTTTCCCCTTTTCCAAACAGAAACAATTGTTTATAGAAAGAGTGAATTGTCAAGTTTCTGAGATACTTCGTGCTACTTTAATAAGGACACACTGTTTCTTATAAATATTCTTTCTTTTTTAATTTTTGCTAAATTAAAATATAACCAAGTATATGCTATTGTGCATTAAAATCATACTTTGAAATAGTTTTATGTTGTATTAAATTTAATGAAATAAGGATTCTTCAGCACTTCATATATTGCTTAGATGGTAGTTTTTCAAATAAGCCAAACTTTCTTGTTTTGCTTCCATTTTAGTGCCCTTTGGGGAATAAACTTACAAAACCAGCTTCTCAGACAGTATCTTTAATAGTAGAATTTCTTAGAAATGTGGCTTCCTGTGCATTTCTCTTATCGTTTGAGAGAATTTTATTATATACCTCTGAATAAGAATAATATAATTTTCATTAAAGATTGCAACATTGAAAACTAGTAAATCAGATTTCTATAAAAATAAGTCAAATAAGTTACAATGTTTGCAGCAGTAACTCCTGCCCGTGTATACCATAAACCTTGAAAGTAAATTCAAAAATTTTCAACCATTTTTGTAGTGTAGACAATATAATATCTTAAAAGTGTTTAGAGAAAGTATGTTCTTCATGGCAAACACTGTGGGGTTTGATGCCAAGAATGAAATGCTGATCTTGACTTACTGGAGCAAATCACTTCAAATTCAGTGAGTTGCAGAAAGTATTTCTAGACAGAGTTTGAACCCAAACAGGCAATTTCATATGTACATTTATTTTAATCCACTAATTGATCAAATTCAGTATTATCCCCTTCATTTGTTTTTACTCTCTTTTTATCTAAAAAAAAGAAAGCTAGTGAAATCCAAAGTGCAACAGTATCATTCTGATCTAGGATCTCTAACTCTTGAATTCATTTTATGCAATTTTTCCTCTTTTCTTGTTTGTTTCTTTCTAAGAAAGCATGCTATTGAAACATAAATTCTGCTCTCTGGTGCAATCAAAGACAGGGAAGAAGAAGAAATTACCTCCCTTTATCTTTCTGCTTTAACTGTAGTTTGACTCATATGTGTATTTCCATCTTTTCCAAATCACAGATTTTGATTTTTTTAAGAGATGATGAAAGAATGGTTACCAAGTCTTCTGAAAACTCAGAATTAAGTTTACAGTGATTTGGCTTTTGTAATTGACCCTGAGCTTGGATCCTAAATTGAACCATTAGGAAGCTACTACTAATTTTAAAAGGGCAACAGACAACTTCATGGAGAAGAGCATTTTCTCTGGCACAAGCTGCAATGGTAAATCCAGATTAGAGACTTTCTTGTTCCCTAATCTCATGGCTGTGACCAAGCCTTTGACTAAATAACAGAAGTGTTACCAATTGCTTGCTTTTCGTATTTCTAGTAGCAAGTTGTGAGAATTGCCAAGTATTTCCAACTTTTACAGAAGCAATACTAAAAAGTTTGAAATCGTTAAAATGTTTTTTATTTACATACTAACCAACCATTAAAATCTTAAATAACAGAAATCCTACCATGAAGTATGGTTACTGTATGTCTCTGTGGTTTTCAGAAGGCTTTTGTTTGGAATTTGTATGTTGGTTCTTCAGGTCTCTAATATAAGCTGTCTCAGTTTAGAAGAGTGTACATGCCTGCCTCAGAACAGCCTAGGAACTTATTCTTACAATAGCAGGTAAATGAACTGAAATCTTTTTGAGTTTTACTTAACATCAAACAGGTGGAAATTTCTCAGTTTTCAGACTAAGTCAAAAATATGACTCTACAAGGAAGTAAAAATAGGTGGAAAAAGCTTGCTTTCACACACTGTTAATGCTGAAAATGTTTGCTGTTTATTTCAATAATGAATATATTTTGATAGTTAAGATGTTTAAGACTGTATTATTTGAAGTTAACTGCAGACAGGCCATTAGGTATATGGGGCAAGTTCTCAATGATCAGAGGACTATGTTCTAATACTCTGCCTTTCTTATCCTTCTTTCTTTCCACTGAGAAACAGAAAGTCAAATATTAGTGCAGCTAACTCTTGTATTACAGATGAAAAGGAAAAGTTTAAGTGTCCTGTTTCAATGAATTAATTGTCCTGTGAGGTGTGTGGCAATCTTTTGTTTGCTTAAGAACATTACCATAAGGGCACAAAGGCTCACAGCCCCCCACCTGGACTAAAGGCTCATGTTAAAGCTGACACGGATGAAGTTCTTTCAGCACTAGTAGCAGTTGATTATTACCCGGTTAGCTATAAATCTAAATACTTGCTTTTATCTTCTTTCTTTCTGTAGACATTTTAAAACAGATCTCGTTTAAATATTTACTCATGAAAAAATGAGTTTGTGAATTGCTAGAGGCAAAGTTGAAAGGATTCTCTAATGAACAAGTAAAGAGAGTATTGGAGACCAGAGAATTGCTATCACCTTTGTGTAAATTTTAAAGGGGACACAATGACTTATGTGTGTTTTTAGGATGTCAGAAAATTAAATACACAATGATATATTTTAATTTGCTTAGTTCAGGTAAATAAACTGTAAATACCAATCCTATATGTAGAGTCAGCATCTAAACATTAGATTAGAAATGAAAGCATGTTTTTAAAATTACTATTTATGTTCACTTTGTAAACTGAAAACATTTTTTTCTAACCTGAAGACAGTTTTTCCCAACTGAATGACAGAGAAAGGGTCCTTTGAACTGGGAACTAGAGTGAAAAGCCAATCAATCAAAGATGTAATTTCTGAAACGGAAGGTAGCATAGGCTGTCCCAAACTGGTATCTGTTCAGCAGACAAACAGCGACATAGATACAGTTCAATGATTCTTTTTTCTCAGCACCAATTTAGGCTTGCAGAGTTCATTTTCCTGTCTGCTCAGGCTAGTGTTGTGCTGCCCCAATGGTTGTGCTTAAACTGTTAATAAAACTCTTCAGTAAGCTACGTTGTGAATCTATCCACAAAGAATTAAAATAACTCCCTTCTTAAGGGTTTTTTCTTTTTTGTTAAATCCAATGAGTTTGTTAACTCCGAAACACTCGTGGTGGCACAAGTGAAGGAGAGATGTGGGAAAGGCTGGGCTAAGGAGCAGATTTTCATATCATTGCTTCCTTTGGGCAAGCAGTATGTTTTCAGCTGGTCTGTCTTAGTAAATAAACAAAAAACTTAAAAAACATACTCTTTATCTTCTTTCGGTCCTAAGAAGATGGCAGATTAAAATTAAAATGATAGAATTATTTTATCAGCTTGGCTATGTCAGCTATTTCTACAAGTGGTATTGTATTGTTCAATTCAAAATGCAGAACAGCATCAGAGTAACCAGAATCCTTTAGCTTCTGGACAGGCTTTCTACTAAGCATAAGAACAATGACATTGAACTTTTTTGAGCTGTATTAAAAAAAAATAGTTCCTAGCACTTCCACATTACTCTTCCTTTCTGGACCAATCTACAGTCAGTGGTGTTCCCCTGTTATGTGCAAATTCAGTCTAGAATTTGGCTGTACAAACAGTTAAATTAGAATAAATTGTGAGAGTCAAGGAAGAGAGGAAATGAACACCTAGGCGCCGAGAGCATTTTGCAGCCAAACCACCACCAAAGGAACAGCCTTGTTCGTTGTTTTTTTTTTTTTTGTAATTATCTGCACTATTACATTTTTTTAAAAAATAATGGCACAGTATGTCCAGCCAAACTCATTCTTCCTTCTCCAGGACTGCTTATGCTTGTCTTCATGACATAAAGCAAGGAGCATGGGAAGCTGGGGGCTGGACAGGATGGGGGCAGGATACCACTCTTGTGTGGAGCTTGGGAAACTAGCCCCTACATGTTCCAGGAAATAAACGCATTCTTTGCTTCAGTGAAGCAGAAATGTTTTGTTGAATAAGTCACAGCAGTGGAAATATCTACAGTTTGATTGTAACATCATGTGCCTTTGAAATAAACCTGCACTCAGGTCTAAAATTGCTACTTTTTTGCCATGAGCCATGTTTTGAGATATTGATTTCAGTGATAGTGGTTTCAAATATAAAGAATATCTCAAACCAGAAAATAAATAGTTTTTACTAAGATGAGGAATAAAAGTAAAGACTACAGCTTGTCGAGACAAAATACATATAGCAGATCATAGTGAAAACATTACTTTTTCATGTGAGGCATCCATATCTTATCTGCTTTAAAGTTTGTTTCTTTAAGGACCTTCTACAACACTTTGACTACCTCTACTAAGGTTGATTGCAAAGCTCCCTTTACAGTTTTCTTCTGTAGATTTTTTTTATTAGTTTGCTTCTGTATGTTTGCAGAATTGTTTTTCTGAGAATGAAATGTAAGCGTTCTAAACTGCAGCTGAGTCCCACTCTTTAAATCGACAATGTATGTTGTTTCACTAATGAAAGATGCTATTTAAGGGATAAAATCTGGTGGTATTTCCTTCTTTCTGGTGGTAAAAGTAGCTAGTATAGGAAAAGTAAGATTTGGTATAAATCTGCTTACATTTACAAGATTAGGATCTGTGATTTTGTAAACTTTCATGTGAGTGTAATGGGTATTTGGGGCATGGAAGGACTGTTCTTTAGAACAAAGAAGATAAAAACCTAGAAATTACAGTCTGCAGGGGAATATTGTAGGGTGACAAAATGCATTATTAAAAGTAAGGGGTGGGCTGGAAGCTTGCTGGCTACATATCTGTTCTGTAAAATACTTTGTTAGTGGTAAAAAAGAAAAAAAAATTCCCACTGTCTCAGCTTTGCTGGAGTTTTTTTACATTACTTCATTAAACGTAAATACAGTGTTTTAACTTGAGAGTAATTTTTGGATGACATTCAATTCCACATTAGTTTCTCTGTTTACATAGTGGAATTTTAATTTACTTGTATCACTTTCTTCTTTCTGTTTACAAAATTTTGCAATATGACAGCTCTCAGACTCCAGATAATGTTTTTCCAGCTATTAAGATTTTCTGTAATTTTTATTTGGTTGCTTTATACAGTAAACTTTATATTACTAATGCAAAACAGCCTTTGAAGGTAGGCTGCTTACGTGCGTATGAGGCAACTGGCAGCTGAAAGTATGTAACAAGTGAACCCATGCTTAATAATTCGGTTATATTCCAACATATATGTCTATCTTCTTTCAGTATTTTTTCTGATTTGGGGTTACCTCACAGCATCTCTCATAATCCTCTTTGCCATGTTGGATACTATGATAGAAAGCATCTGGAATATTGTATAAACCTTTCACAAAAGTCATAAGGAGTGACAGCTAATTTAGGTACAGCTAATAGCATCACTAGTATATAAATATCAGTACTGTTTTATTACAGAGACACTAGCTTTCCATTATCTCATAACTGAAATGTACACTTTTGTAATAAGTCAGTCTGATACTTTCCATATGTGACCTGATGGTAGAGTAACTTATCTTCAGGAAGTCTGAAACAAATTTGACTAGGTGTTTCAGAGAGATGAGAATTGCTATTCATGTCTTATAAAGTTTTATTACAATTTTACTTCTTGCACTCATCATAGATCAAAGAGACTTAACCTAGAAAACCTAAATATTTTCAATTCCTTGTCCTTGATAATTGTGATGCTTCTGGCCCACTGGGGAAAGGTTCGTGTATGACTTGGTCAAACAGCTCCTTTTCTCCCTGTTCTGAATTTGCTTTACATGCTGGGCTCTCCTAAAACAAAAAGTTGCGAAGGGGGCAGATTTTTCCTTCTTCTAATAACAGAGATGTTACCACTAAAATTAGTTACAATAGTTCTGAAATGTTACTTAATGGAGAGGAAGTTTAGATTCATTGCATAGTTTAATCATGTTCTAAAACTTTCTTCTTGCCTAGCTCAGAGAATAGCCTTTTTTTACATACGCATTCCCAATTTACTTTCACTAACTCCTGTTGTCTGTACCTCTCATTTCTGTGCCTGTATCTATAGAAGTACTTCATTATGTAGCTTGTTATCACTAAATATGTATTACAGTTAGTAGACAGAACTGGTCAGAAGTGTTTCCCTCATTTCTATCCACCATCCCCTCTAGTCCTTCTCAAAAAAAAAAAAAAAAAAGTGCAGAGTGTGCCAAAACACAATGGAACCCCCCCCCCCGAATTTTCCATAGAAGAAAGTTTAGCTTAAAAATGTTGAAATTACATTGAAAGGAGGTGCTACTTCCAAACCTAACAGAATTTCTGTGTAGCTAGCCAGACACTTTACCAAGGAATCAAAATTTGGAAGCCAAAGCTCCCAAGGCTTCCAGTCAGTCTAAACTGTTAGATTTTTGTCCACTTTCTTGCACTATCCTTAAATGTTTTGTTCCATGCAGTTTACTTTTTACAGAGGAAAATTCATTTTATCCGAAAGATTTCCAATTGCATGTAATATAGCTTAGTGCTGCAAAACTATAGGTGTGAGGGCTGTTCTAATGAGTTGATTCACTTACTAGTAACTTCTGTAGAACAGAAGTACTCAGTATAGCATGTCTGATCTGTTATGAAAGTTTTATCATTTGAGTCTATAGTAAGAGGATAGTAACGTGAATGACTTCAGTAATTCTAACAAGTGTTTGAAATTTCCTGATCTTCATTGAAGCTCTTATAACAGCAGTAAGCAGGGTCACTTATTTTGTGTCTGCTACCTCAAATCTGATTTGGATTTCTTTGCACAGTGAAATTTTATCTCACTAAGTGAGTTTCAAGTAACCCAGTTCAAGCCACAAACTAAAAGAACTAGGCTAGTAGTGAATACTTCAGAAATATGGTTAGTATAGACAGCATTAGCCTTGTCAAGTATTTAGAAGTACTTAAGGCTTAAATATCCAAATAGACTCAGGAACCTGACTCCAGAATTGTATCACCAACTGTCCTGCTTGACAGCTACCTAACTGGAAATGCTTAAAAGCCCAAGGGACCTACAACCATTCATAGACTATGGTCTCCAGGAGTATTCTACTGATTCTGGGTCCAGGTGGCTTGGACATATTGCAGTTTTAGATTAAGCCAAAAGGGTTGTGGTTCACCTGCTTTCCCCTGACTGTCATGGAAGGAAATACATATGCATGGACTCGACAGAATTCTCTCAATAGGTGCTTAACTGGAGAATACAGACCACATTCTCTATCACAGTTGATCCAAGAGGTAATGGAATTGGAATTTAAGGAGGCACCTGCAAAATTCTCTGTACTCTTCAGTGGTCATCCCAAAACTTCTGCAACACTGAGCAGCTATGTGCCCAGCTGGCACTGAAACCATCAGGAGCTGCAAGCTAGTCAGCCTGTCACCCGTCTCTGGACACTGTGTTCTACAGTGTCTTCTGATGCCAAACTCAGCAGAGTGGGTTGGGATATTGGCTGGGAGTCCTTTTCTTGATAACTTCTTTGAGTCCAGAATTCTTTCCTTATGTTGACTAACTGTGTGTTGGCTTCTTGTCCTTACTCTTTGATTTCTACATCACAAGTAGGCTTCCATCACAAGTAGGTTCCCAGCGTTGTGTAGGCAGCCTAGATGGTACAGTGCTTAGCACTGCAGAGCCTGTGCCTCTTTTGTAATCCTAGTTTCATGCCTTATCAAATTAATAAATCTGAATACAGCTTAATTGTTCTAAGATATCTTCTCAAGATAATGACATTGTTCATAATTCTTTCCTTCTGACTGCAACCACAAGTGATGGTTAATTAATAAATTCCAATTTAATACTCATAGCTTTTCAAAAAGTGGGGAAAAGTGTATCTACCATCTTTGCTGTTTGGATATGCTGATGGAAGTATACCAGTAAGACTATTATTTTATTGAATAGAAAATTATTCAAATAGTTAAGAATTTGAGTTATATTTTTGAAGTAAAGCTTAAGCTGTAAATTAGTGAATTTCTATTTAAATGATTATCTGACTAATCAACCAAACTTTCCTCCCTCCTTCCTGCTTTATGTGTTTGTGTGAAGTACAGGTGACTAGGTCAGACATTCTATTTCAATTATTCTGCTCTTTAATCTCAAATAATGGGCAGTCCTTTGTTTTGCTTCTCACTACCTTTGTACTACTAGATGCTTTAAGACTGAGCAGCAAATCCTAGAGGAGGTCTGATGATAACATCCAATGGAAACTTAAAAAGCTAAATACGGCTCTGTAAAGTTTAGCAAAATCAATGCATATCAAAAAAAAAGGAAGAAAAACATAAACAGACAAAAAGTTTACCTCTGTACATGCCGCCCCACACCTCTCCCAGGTATGATCAACAGGAAGGAAAGTATGTCACAGTTTTCCAGAAACTGGTTTATGCGTAATGGGAAGAAACTTGGTAATTGTGAATTTGAGTGGAGCATCAGGAATACATTCTAAGATACAATTTGTTGAACTGAAAAAGTTTAACACACTGCTTCATGCACTATAATGAGTAATCCTGTGCTTTAGGGAATGAAGCTGCACAAAAGAATCATTAAAAGACGTTTCTGCTATATTAACTGGTGTGGGGTTTTTACCTTTTCATTCAGAAATGTATTGTCTTTTTTTCTTCCCTTGATTATAATTGCATTTGTACTTCTGTAATGAAAATATTTTCTGAGCAGTTTTAAAAACACAAAATGTCCTTGAGATACAAATAAGAGTATTTTATAAGAAAGAGATAAGTTATAGGAGTGAAGTTAGGGATTCACTGCCTGACAATGCAATAAATCCTTAAATATCTATTTTAAGAGCATGTTTTATATAACAAAAGAAAGCTGAGAGTGACCAAAATACTTAATTTTGCATGGGGTTTTGTAGTAGAAATTCACTGTAGAGACCTCACTTCTTTATTAGGTTAAAAAATTCCTTAGTGTATAGCATGATGAAGTTTGTAATTGCAGTACTCACTTCTCGTTTGTTCATCTAAAATACGAACAAACACTCTGCAAGCATATTTAGTTTTTCTTGATACTGTTAAGTACAGTTAGAAAATGAAATTCTTATCTTAACTGCGGAGTATGAGAATTTCAATATGTTTTTTCAAGCCAGTTTACCATACTTTTGTTTCTAGTAGTAACTTGTGCAACCTTTCATCTTATGAGTCAATCCTATAATTAGTATCTTTCGTTGCCAGAGGCATACTGCATGTTTGTTTTAGGTACAGAATGTCTGCAAGAAATTTAACTTAATCATTACTTTTTAATGTAAGAGCTGGTTAGCTCAATTACACTAGATTAAAGTGAACTTGAAATTCCTGAGTTACAGAGAAGGGGCTAATCGTTGACCTGTACTGAATAAGTACTATTTCCTTTTTTTCTTTTTTCTTATGTGTACTTACTAATGTGGCTAGCCCTTTAGCCCAACCTTGCAGTGGCTATAAGTAATTATCTGTTCATTGTATGGAGTGGGTTTGCAGAGTTCTTATTTAACTTGGCCATTGGGTTGATCAAAATTATTCCAGTTTTGCATACATTGCAGTAAAGCTGCAACACATTTTTTTGGTTAACTTTTACTTTGTTGTGTTTGGGGATAATCTGAAAAAATGAGTAGTAGTTACAGCTTTGCAGTATTTTTTTATTTTTAATTTAGATTTTTTAGATGTTTTCTAATTACAGAAGCATATGACTTTTAAATATATGAATTTATTAACATGCTTTTACTGTATGTTCAGACTGAAAATATTGGTTTAAATTTCTCATACAATCACCCAGCTAATTCTGGGAACGGTTGCATTAGCACCACTTCAACAGCACTGAGTTTTGGTGCCTGTGGTATAAATACATGCTGACTGCTATGGCTTTTGGGTACAAAGTCCAAATTGTGACTGACGTGAGTATAAAATATTGCTAAACAAATGCACAGTAGCGTGTTGGGGTTTTTTATTCTACTTCATGCTGGTGGATACTATTGGCTGTGTTGCTTGGCTACAAAATACTTAGGCTGTGTTTCTCTTAAATTTCTTGTTTAAAAAAAATACAGTAGAAAACAGGGAACCCCTCTATGCTGAAACTTTCCATATTGCCAACTCTCTTAAGAAAATCACTGTTAAGCGAAAGAACACTGAAATACCACTCTGGAGGACTGAAATGTATTGGAAGTAGGATAAGATGCGATAGCCTTAAAACAGGAGTTGTGCGCTAAGGCCCTTAGCAGTAATGGTTCATTATAAACACCTCAAGAGCTGGAAACAACCTAATAGAAAAAAGGCCTAATGTTCCTACTGATCACTTGTATCCTTCCAGTTGTTGTCCTCTACTTTGCTCACCTTTAATTTTTTGGGTGATAGGCCTCACACATTCTCACTCTTACTGGTTCACTTGTGCTAAAGCAGTGTGCTGCCAACCTCCTCTTTTACAAAGATCATAGAGTGATCTCACGTGTTACCTTGGGCAGTGACATGTGCCTTTGAGGTATAGGCTGTGACTGTTTCTTAAAAAGATTAGCTCTTTGTTACAGTTTTCTTAAATAAAGGCTTGTATCCACCAGTTTTAATAAAGTTTCATTTAAGTCCAGTGGTATAATTGTATGTGCGTACTACTGAATGTAATTTATAGTTACCATATCTGCATGTAGAAATTTAGGATGGAATTAATGCACCCTAATTTAGGCGTATAAAGGTTAATGCTTAACACTGAAGTTGTCAGCCCAAATTCCCACTGGTAATCAGTGGAGAGAATTAGGTACCTCAAGAATTCAGGCAAGCCAGGTAAGGTAAGCTTCAATGACTAACACTAAGCAGTCTTTCAAGCCATTTCAGATTAATTACTTCTCTGGAGATTTCTATTTCTGGCTCTGTTTTAGAAAGAACGCCTAAGGTGAGTAGCTCTGACTTCGTCTTTAGACCTTTAGACTTCTGAAGTTAGAGTTTCATCTAGATGCCAATATCAGGTTAGATGAAAACTGCAAATTCAACATTGAATGATTGTATCTGTCTTGATCTTCCTCTTACCTTTTTTGTTCATTAATTTTATGGAGGAAAATTGAGGTTTTAGAGTGTAGATTATTTTTATTTTTTCACTCTTGCTAAATAAATAAAAATATAAATTAAAAAAACCCTTTTATTCTTTGATGAAATGTTTCTTACAAACCAAAGCCCTCATTCTAAGAACACTTGCCAAAGTTAGAATCTGCCAGAATTGAGGCCTGCAACCATAATTAGATTCCTTCATATATAGTCAGTCTGATACAGGCTTTATTTACATTGTTGCATATGTTATTTCCCACTGGGCCCTTGTTCATTTAAAGCACAGGATAGGCAAAACCTATAATTCTATGTCTGGCCTTATTTGCTACATGCTATTTTATATTCCATGCAGAATGTGAGTTACTAATTATCACTGGGCTTTTCTGTGGTTCTGCCACTGTAAAGCAGTTATTACAAATTTTGCAGTTGTTACTGACTTTTATCTTTACAATAGAAGTGATGCAAAATGTATAGTGTCTGTTATACAGTTAATGAACTGAAACAGAGAAATTAAAGTCAAAATAGCCAAAGGCATCCAAAACCCTGCGTCCTTGCTTGACAAACAAGAGTAGGATGCCTCCTTCTTGACTGTGGGTATCTAAAATGGCTACATCTACAAGCTGGTGACCTTAGGCCCAGTCTGTATTCAGTGGAGAGGAATGATCATGGTCAAGGGAGGTGTTTAAAACAAATCAGATTAATTGCACCATAAAAGAGCCTTCCCCCATTGCCCCATGTAGAGAAAGTTCAGGTGACTCCCTCAGAAGCAGATGTTTGCTTTGGTCAGATGAATCTCACCAATAGAGCTTGACTTTTTCAAAGATAACCTTTCAGAGTGTCTTCTATGACTAATTTGTATTGACTTCTGTTAAGAGGGGAGATGTTGTGTTTCAGATTAAGTAATATAACAAAGCAAAGATCTTGTACGCAGCAGCCTTTTGTTCTGTATTACTTTATCCCCAAAGCTTCAAGTGGTGAATTAAAACCTGCTTTTTATAAGGTATTATTATTTCTGACTTCAAAGCTACAGCTTTTTCATCTGTACTATAGTTTGCATGTGCATGCTTACTATTGCACAGTAGGTAACTTTGTTTGCAGTAAATCATGACATTTACTTTGATATTTGCAGTATTACAATATGCTGGTTATGAATGTCCAGCTTCTAAAGGTGTTAAGGCTACATGTTATAAAATTATGAAATTTTATATTTAATCCCATGTATTTCAGATTACGTACCCAAAAAAAGCATTTTTAAAAGATGCTGAGGTTTCAAAGTTGAACATTAAAAAGTTAGAAAATACTAGTAGGGTTGGTTATGCAACTCTTAACTTCCACCTTAATTCAGAATCATAATTCAGCCCAGTTGTGTGTAAGTATTATGAAACAGTCTTAATTATATAAACACACTGTTTTTTCCACAGTACAGACATATTTTCCCCCCAATATGTGGAAATGGCTAACAGTTATGTTTTTAAAAACCAAAAAACCAGCCCCACCCCCCAAAAAAACTCCAGCAAAAACCAGTAACCACCCCACATTCAGAATTAGTTGCCTTGCCTGGAGAATTTAACCTAACTTAGTGATATTTCAACATAATTATAAACAGGAAAAAAATAAATGGTGGGCAAGCCTGACTGGTTTATTTAATTTTGTGGCATTCTACATTTCACGTGACTGTTGGCTATGCAAAGAGGGGTCTTTACTGCCTCTGCTGAAGCTTTACAACTGGGCAAATTCAACTGGAGGGAAGAAATAAGCTTTTACCAAGCTCAGCTTGTTTTAGCCACTAGGCTACAATCTCCATGGAGGTGGCAGAGAAGGCAACTGAACCTCTGTCTTGTGCTTCTTGACAAAGTACTCTTAAGCTTTTACAGAAGGCAGAAACCCCATGTTACCTCCTCTTTCAAGAGTTTTACCTGAAAGGCATTATAAGCCATGCTCGTGATTTCTCCCCCCTCAATTTAATTTTAAAATAAGATCATAGATTTTTGTTTTCAGCAGAGTTTTAAGAGAAGATGGAAGCCCCTCTCTGCCACTCTGAGTAATTTATGGGAAGAACAAAGTTTAGCGTCCTCCTCTGGGTTTCTACGTCTATAGGCTGAGCATGGTGACTTTAGGCACTGTGTTACTTGGTGTGACAGATATTTCAGATTCTATTCTGTTTAACTTTTCTTTGTGCTATATAGGAAGTATGTGATCTAGTATGGGCCTCTAGTTTCCCAGATACAGACCTTGGATTTAAAAATTACAGATTTTAGGGCTTAACCTTTGCATACTTAAGACCAGTGCCAAAAGATCAAGTCTTTTGTCATTCTTCAAAATGGATATAAAATTGATGCCACTATATTTTGGTATGTGCATTGAGTTTTAAATTATTCAAAAGCTTATCTGAAAGTTGTGGGACTCTTGTATTTTATTTCTCATATATTCTCTTAATTCAGAAATAACCTTTTTAAAATTTAATGTAATAAATTCTTCCAGTGTTGAACGTACGTGGACACACACATGTATTTCCAGATCTCTTTCAGTACTTATTTTTTATTAGTCCCTTCTTAGAATTAGGCTCTTTCTGCATGGAATTTCTAATACCTGGAAGAATTTCCTTGGCATTTATGTTTTTTCACATTCAGTAACAAAAAATGTTAATACATTGCAGAGATTTTGAAGAGTGGGAATGTCTCTAACCATCAGGATTTCACTTTCCTTAACCCACTTATTTTGTATTTTATTTGTAGGCCAGGAAGCAACAAGGAAAGGGTACTAAAATTTTATTGAATTTTTTTTATTGCTGCTGGAACATCTAGCTCTCTGGACTAGATAGGTTATTTGGCCAATTCAAAAACTTCCTTTTTAAGCAAAAAAAGCAAATGATCCTGCACATAAATTGATATTCAAATATAGTAGGTTTTGTAATGTCTCATTTATATAAATTTTTTGTTTGAATATACAATCCCTATTGTCTAAAGCTATAAAACCTTTGTGACTGAAAATTGTCACAATATACCCTGTGATTCCAATGGCAAAACAGGTATCCAGTCTGCAGACAGAAGAGAGGTAGCTGAGTACTGTTATTATCTTTACAAAACATTGTTAAAGCAAGAAAAAAAACATAGCTTTTGAAAATTTACTGCATAGACTGTTAGTGATGTTTATCAAAGTTTGTATTAACAAATTTAGGATACAGGCTTGCAATTGTCATGCAAGCTTTTGCTTTGTTCCCTGGGTTTTACCACAGCTGAGCCAGGGCAAAGAGGGAAATAATTTCGGTAGAAAGGGAAGTGTTAGAAATTACTTCTCGTTGAGTCATAGGGAAGCAAAAACTCCTTTATGACTGATTTACAATTCACTTCTTTCTTTACTGGGATTTATACAAATACATATATAGTACTGTATTAATTTCAGTGATTGTGGTTGTATGTAGCAATTGCATTTGAAATACATACAGTGTGGCAGCAGTGCGTAGCTGGAAGAGCACCTACGTTCTCTGTCCAGGTGAGGGCATAAAGCATCACAGCTACCCTACCAGTTCTCAGCCCTGCCTGTCTGGTCATGGTTAGAGGATGGAGTTTTCCACTCTGTCATGTTTCAATCCATACTGAATGAAACCCAATCCATGCACCGATCTACAAGCTTATCACACAGCAACACTGAGAGCTTGTTTGAAACTTTTAGAACAGATCTGTAACCAGTATGCATGGAATTCACAATGTTCAATTACAACTTTGATTAATGAAAGTGAGTTGCTCTGTTGGCTAAAGAAACAACCCTCAGACATACTTACTCTTATATTTACATACATGCCGTTGTCATTTAACTAGTGAATATATATGGTATGTGGTCTTCCTCTCCTCTTTTAGAAAACACATAATACAGTAGTTACCCACTTGAAAATGGTGTGTATTTAGGCAATACAAACGCTTCTGCTTATGTAGGTAATACCTTGTATAAGCGTTTTGGAACTGAGAGTGATAGAGTGTGTATACAAGCAGTAACTGTCATAAACAGGCTTAATTGACTCATATACTGCAGCAGGTTGCTTTTATTCTGTAACTGGGTAGTCCTATTGATGAAATGGGACTGCACATACAGAATACAAACCAGATACTTTCTACTTTCATCTTCTGTTGAAAAGACAAAGCAACTTGCATAGCCTGGGTGGGATGGATGCATTGTATAGTTGGATTTGAACAAGAGAATATCCTAAAATATTGTGTTCTTTTTTCACAAAACATGTTTGGAAAAGAATTTGGTGAAAAGTACAAGTTAGAAGTGAAGTAGGAAATAGCTTTTCTGCTGTATCTAGCAATCTCCTATGTTTTGACATAAACTTTACATGATACTGATTTAATACATGAAAGCAACTGAGAAGGAAATTGCGTTTTCTGCAAAATAGGTATTAGACACCCTCAACTGTCAGAGGTTCTAAAGTGAGCTGCTAGAAGCAAAAGTCAGAAGGGCAATTGCTGACACCACCACTGTTATATTAACAGCAATATATACTTTGTGCCACCAGATTATGCCAAGTATTTCTGAAGGAGAGACATACTGTCTTTTCACGCTGATAACCAGTTATGTTGGGGGGGGGG
>NW_010972787.1:3342527-3346283 GCF_000737465.1 Haliaeetus leucocephalus
TACGTAGTTCAGCAGTGACACAGATTTTTATCCCATTTCCTCTGATTTTTTGCTTACTCAGATTTTTTTCAGGTTATTTGAGGGTACCCCTGATTTGAGGCTTTATTCTCATGGAGTAGTATTTTTAAATGGCTAGACAATTCTCAAAGGTGAAAGTTTTGTGTATGAAATAATGTTACTTTTGTGCCCATATATCAGTTCAATTTAGATGACCACGGTAGCACCAAGATTTAACATATCTAATTACTAGAAGAAAAACACGTTGCAGAGATTGACTGTGCCTTACAGACATAGTGGTGTGTATCCAGTGCTGTGGAGTTCATATATATATTTTAAATTCACATACAGAGTGTAATTGTTCTACCACTTTAAACATAAAAGGCTGTCAGCAGTTGGAGCTTGTGAAAATATGCAGTGCAAGAGAAATGGTCTTGGAAACGAATAAATCAAATTCCGAAGATTTTAGTTTATAAGCACATTTCTCAGGATTTCCAAACAATGGCTAAATACTTCAATAGTCATTTTCTTCCCTAGGGCTTTTTGGTACATCTATTAAAAAAATAACAAAAACCAGCAAAATAAAACAAAAAAAGTTGTAGGGCACTAACTTGGAAACTAAAGGCTTTAAAGTCAGCACTTGGAGTACATTTGAAAAATGTGGTTTGACATGATGAACTTTTGGGTGTAGGCCATGCACGCAAATGGCCTTTTACAGATGTTGGGAGACTCTCTCTCTCCATGTTTACCACAGTCTCCCACAGTAAATTTTAATAAAGTTTCTTACCTCCTACTTGAAGGATCAGGCAGGGAGGCAATCTGCTGCTTTGTAAAGACTCAGAAATATACTCGGGACAACTTACTTTCCATTGAAGTTAACGCTCAGTAGTATATATTACACGTGTATTATATATATACATACATATGTAATACCTGTAGTATCTGAATTATATATACACACATCATGTTTATACATAATACATTCTTTTGCTTCTTGGGGACTAGGTAGAGGGATTGCCTTTTTATTTTTAAATGAACATAAACATCTTTTAAACTTTTTTCAAAATGAAGGAGTTTTAAGAGAAGTCACATTGCCTTGCATTTTCCATGGATCAAGACCACACATACAGATAGCCACTGCAATTCAGCTGACAGGCAGTAACTTGTTAAATTATCATAACTTGAGGGTATGTCTGAGCCCTTAATTCTCGTCAAATTAAGGTTGATACCACTGACTTGGGCCAGTCAGCATAAAGGTAGTGGGCAAACACTTTTTATAATAGGGAAATACTCCTTTTCACTCTCCTGACCAGAAATACCCATATTCCAGGAATTAAAAACATTTTAATTTACTTTTGTATCTTATTTTCAATCCTGACTCTAAAAGATGGCACTCTTGTCTAATGTTACCATGTTATTGCTATCTAAGTGGATTTTTGATTAGCTTTGTTTTATTGAGTAAACCCTCTTTGGGTTAGTATTGACTTGATATGGTAAGAAAGAAAACCCAAACATAATCCACATTTTATCCTCCTTAACTTTGGTAATTATTATATTATTATTATTATATTATTATTTATTATATCCATGGAAGAAATGTAAATGTTGCAAGTTCTATTTTTACATGGTTAATCTACCACAGAAACCTTTCTTTTAGGCATTCTGATTCCAGTAGTGACTGTAAGTAATCATGGTTAGGGAAAAAAAAAAATCTGAGAAAATAAACATGAAATAAGTGATAAAGGAAGTCTTTTTCATTTTGTCCTGTCTCTGGTTGTTTGGTATAATAGGCTGAAAATTCAACTATTCTGTTTATTGGCAGAAGTTTTAGTGATACAGCTGGGATTCATATGTTCCGTATTAGCTGAGTTACTGCTATTTAGCCATCTTGGATTAACAGAAACTTTACTTGCTTTTAAGAACCACACCTTTGTATATACTGACGTTACAATGTACTATTGGTTTGTTAAGGGAAGAATGTGTATTTAGGCTTACTGCTCAAAATTATGCAGGAGACAGCTTGGTAATTTGGGTAGTTCTTCTTTAGCACTAGCACCTTTCTAGAATATGTTGGAACTAAGACTTAGAAAAGGAAATCTATTTCTTAAGTAAAATATATTTTTTGTTTTATTTTTGTGATGCATAATATGCATATGCTTTCCAAAATCATAAAACAGTGTGCACCACCTCCCTCCTTAATGTATCACGTCCAATTCACAAAGTATTTAATTACATATTTAAATTTAATCATGTAATCATTTAATAGATGTAAGTACAAGTTTAAAGTTTAAAACGCACATCCTTGCTTTACTGAAATGGGACCATTAAGTCTGTGAGCCTGAAAAGAAAGAGAGAGTTTAAGAAAATGCATACATATCTGAGTAACACTGAAAGCAGAGTTCAGCAATGCCCAACGGGCCACTTCTACAATAGCAATCCACTTCTGAAATGTTGGTCTCTGCAGGGAAGATCACTATCACTATAATTAGAGCTACACTACAATGGACTGCTCACAGTAGCTATTCCAAAAAGTTCTTTGAAGGTGAAGATGAGTGGTAGGCATTCTCAGGAATAGAAAATTGCTTTCTCAAGTTAAAAAAAAAAAAACAACAAAAAACAACTAAATAAAATAAATCTGAAATAACTAGATGGCTGAAATAATTTTTTTTTTTTTTTTGCTGTCCCAGTGTAAAATAAAATCGCTGTATTTCCAGTTTGGATATTGCTGATGGGCACTAAAGAAAGATACATAATTTATAATTTCCTGGAATATGTAGTATGAAATTATACTTGTAAATAGATACATTTTGTGAGCAAATGGAGAGAGACAAAAATATAGCAGTTCCACCTCCAGTTCTCTTGTTCTATTTTTGCTTTCAAAATTAACAATTCTTTTTTCTACTAATTATGAAGGCTTAATTTCTTAAAACTGTGTAGTACTTTTAGGTAGGTACATCGATACAGGTATTGATATACATATATTGATATGAAAAATATTCGAAGATATTCTGATCAGTTTTTTATTGTATTGTTTTTAAATACTTGTCCGGGCTGTATTTAACCTTCTAAAGACTAGATCAAGCAGTTGACTAAAATTGAAAGCACAGTCCTTGGTTTTCACACCAACTCCAGCACACGTTGCTGTATAGATAGCTTGTATTGGGTTTGTGTGGCAAGGAGGAGGTGGGGGTGATAGAGCAGCTTTGGTGGGCGCCTGTGGTCAACCCACTACAGTCCTTTTAGGGACTCAACATGGGCCATGAGGAGTTTGAGATAAGGATAGTAGTTGGGAGAGGTAACGGGCAAAACATGGACTGAACACAGCTAGAGAGTGAAGAGTGGAATGATTGTGGGGAATTTATATTGTTGTAATTGCGGTGAAGGGACGAGGGTGGGTTGTGTGTAAATTGTCCACTTTTCAGAGTTGTGTTGATGTTATTTTGATTTTGGTGTGGGGAATTCTTTTTGTTGATGTGAGTAAAATTTGTGACATTTGTGTGATGAACGTGGATTTTAATGATAATTCTTAAATACGTGATTCACAGAGGCGAGGGGTGGAATGTATTGGGTTTGCATGGCAAGGTTTTGTTTGGGGGGGGGCTACAGGGGTGGCTTCTGTGAGCAGCTGCTAGAAGCTTCTCCTATGTCTGACAGAGACCCAAGATGGACCTGCTGCTGGCCAAGGCCGAGGCCATCAGCAACAGTGGTAGCACCTCTGGGAGAACAGATTTAAGAACGGGGGGGGGGGGGAGGTGAACA
>NW_010972787.1:3346293-3368355 GCF_000737465.1 Haliaeetus leucocephalus
GGGTGCGCCGGGGGGAGAGAGAAGTTAAGAAGGGGGGGGGGGGGGGAATGTGAACAGAATCTGCAGCTGGAGAGAGGAGTGAGAAGATGTGAGAGAAACAACCCTGCAGACCCCCAGGTCAGTGAAGAAAGAGGGGAAGGAGATGCTCCAGGCGCCGGAGCAGAGATTCCCCTGCAGCCCGTGGGGAAGACCATGGTGAGGCAGGCTGTCCCCCTGCAGCCCAGGGAGGTCCACGGGGGGGCAGATCTCCACCTGCAGCCCGGGGAGGACCCCACGCCAGAGCAGGGCAATGCCCAAAGGAGGCTGTGACCCCGTGGGAAGCCCGCGCTGGAGCAGGCTCCTGGCAGGACCTGTGGCCCTGTGGAGAGAGGAACCCATGTTGGAGCAGGTTTTCTGGCAGGACTTGTGACCCTGCAGGGGACCCACACTGGAGCAGTCTGTGCCTGAAGGACTGCAGCCCGGGGAGGGGACCCACGCTGGAGCAGTTTGTAAAGAACTGCAGCCCGTGGGAGGGAGTCACGCTGGAGAAGTTCATGGAGGACTGTCTCCCATGGGAGGGACCCCACGCTGGAGCCTGGGAAGAGAGCGAGGGGGAAGGAGCGGCAGACACAACGTGTGATGAACTGACTGCAACCCCCATTCCCCTGTGCTGCTCGGGGGGAGGAGGTAGAGAAAATTGGGAGTGAAGTTAAGCCTAGGAAGAAGGGAGGGGTGGGGGAAAAGTGTTTTAAGATTTGGTTTTATTTCTTATTATCCTACTCTGATTTGATTGGTAATAAATTCAACTAATTTCACCAAGTCAAGTCTGTTTTGTCTGTGGCGGTAATTGGTGAGTGATCTCTCCCTGTCCTTATCTCAACCCGTGAGCCTTTTGTTATATTTTCTCTCCCCTGTCCAGCTGAGGAGGGGAGTGATAGAGCAGCTTTGGTGGGCATCTGGCATCCAGCCAGGGTCAACCCACCACATAGGTTTTTTTTATATAATTTTACGGCTTCTCACAGAATTATATCCCAGAACTTTACATACCATGCAGAAATTTCTGCAGTCTGTTTAAACTTAAAACTACAACTGCAAGAATCCTAGAAACTGAATGAAAAGTTTTCTCTGCAGAAGATTGCAATGCTGCTGCCAAGAGCATCGAAGTTACAACATAAAGATTACCACGCTGGCTGCTTTTTCTTTTAAATAACAATGAAGATCTGGAAAAGAGGTCATAGAACTTAACTCTGTGAGTAATGGGAATTATAGAAGAACATAAAGAGAAGAACAGGTAATAGTCATTTAAGAGGAGAAGTACCTGAGACCCTGAATTGGAATTTCATTGTGTTATCTGGAACACAAATAATAGAGAGACCATCTGCTATGATAATGAAAATTATAACATTTCAATACAAGGACAAAGTTTCAAAATGTATTTCTAGTTCATTGTAGGAGACTTCAGCCACTTTATTGACTTGAGGTTTGAGATTTGCTGTATTTTAATATCTCAGAATCACAGAATGGTTGAGATAGGAAGGGACCTATGGAGATCATCTGGTTCAACCCCCCTGCTCAAGCAGAGTCACCTAGAGCTGGTTGCCCAGGAACATGTCCAGATGGCTTTTAAGCATCTCCAAGGAGGAAGACTCCATAACCACTCTGGTCAATCTGTGTCAGTGCTCAGTGACCCTCACAATTAAAAAAGTGTTTTCTGATGTTCAGAGGCAAACCACCTGTGTTTCGGTTTGTGCCCATTGCCTCTGGTCCACTGAGAAGAGCCTGGCTTTGTCCTCTTTGCACCCTCCCTTCGAGGATTTATACACATTGATGAGATATACCCCCTTGAGTCTTCTCTTCTCCAGGCTGAGCAGTCCCAGCTCTCTCAGCCTTTCATCATAGGTGAGAAGGCTCCAGTTCCTCAATCATTTTTGTGGCCCTTTGCTGGACTCTGTCTAGTAGCTCGAGTCTGTTGAATTTGGCAAGTTAAAGGATATAAAAAAGATCTGCTATAAATTTGCTCTCCACACTTTTGATGTGACAGTGGAACATAATAGTACAAATCAAAGGTAAATAGAAATATTCAAGCAGGTGTAAATGCAGTAATACTTGTTTTTCTTCACATTGAAATCAGGAAATTAACAACTAAACTTTCTTCTGAATAATAGCCATGATCTGGCCTCTCCACTTTTTTACATTCCTCCACTTACCAGCAACTACATGAAACTATAATCCACAGAAATTGTCTTTATTTAATAAGTTGGGGGGGAGGGGGTGTGTAATTTTGGATTCTTGATTTCCTGGACGTTAATATTTTCTTTGGTATAAGTGGTCCGAAGACTTAGAATTGGATGTAATAAAGTTGATTTTCAAAATACCTAGCTTTTTGGCAATCTGCCCATTATAACAAAGCAATATGGTATTGTAAATGCTTTGTTGCCCATGTTTGATGTGTGTAGAGGAAATACCATAGTTATTTGAGAAAAGTATTCCTGAGTAATGCAATTCCATTGATTGTACTAACTAAGCTTCTAAGTTCTCTCCTGCTATTATTATATTGCAGTTAGGATATCAAACAATTTTATGTATGTACATTTGATTAGTGATTTTAATATACTCTGGCAGACGTTTATCTCCCAATTTAAACTTATGACTGCATGGACCATTTCTTAGGAATTATAGTCTTTAAGTTTTAACCAAGATTTTCAGGGGGAAACAGGCACATTTAACTTATTTGTATAAGTTAATAAAATACGGTTTGTGTTTTTTTAAAAATTTGCTGTCAGAGAAATACTCAATATTTTGTTCCTTTTCTCATAAAATATTGTTGAATTGATGTGAACTTCAAAGTAATTGAAACAGATGAGCTCTCGGAATTCATAAGTTCTTAAAAAAAGAATTTTGTAACAAAAACGAAGAGCATCCAAAGAAGAGCAATTAAGCTGGTGAAGGGTCTAGAGAACAGGTCTCATAAAGAGCAGCTGAGGGAACTGGAGTTGTTTAGTCTGGAGAAAACGAAGCTCAGGGGAGACCTTATTGCTCTCTACAACTACCTGAAAGGAGGTAGTAGCAAGGCGGGGGTCAGTCTTTTTTCCCAAGTAACAAGTGATAGGATGAGAGGAAATGGCCTCAAGTTGCGCCAGGGAAGGTTTAGATTGGATATTAGGAAAAATTTCTTCACTGAAAGGGTTGTCAAGCATTGGAACGGGCTGCCCAGGGAAGTGGTTGAGTCACCATCCCTGGAGGTTTAAAAGACGTGTAGATGTGGTGCTTAGGGACACGGTTTAGTGGTGGACTTGGCACTGCTAGGTTAACAGTTGGACTCAACGTTCTTAAGGGTCTTTTCCAACCTAAATGATTATATGAATTTAATTTTAAAAGGCCATTTGTAGTTTTAAGAGAATTTTAATAGTTGTAGTTAAAACTTGTGATACTTTTTCACTTTCCATGTAAAAGTAACAATGTTTGTCAAAGCTAGAAACATTGCTTAAGTCTTTACTAATATGGATATAAAGTCAAGCTGCTGAATTTTTACTAGAGGTATTGTCTTTATTAAAAAACTATCAATGAATTAAAAAAAAAGTTACTACAGTGGAAATCCTAGGTTTGATCCTAGAAATGACTATGGTGTCATGACATATGCAACCAAGCAAAATGGTACCTTTGACAGCATTTGAACTTCTGTGGGTGTCTCAGTTCTCAGAAAATTTCCTTATTAAATTCATGTATTTGTGACTCCCTCTAGTGGATAGCTTTCTCAACTATACACTAGGAAATGATCTCCATATTAAAATCATCTAACATAATTAAAAATTGAGACATCTTTGTTTTCGTGGTGAAGATCTTACTCCATTCTTACGGACAGTCAGAATGTGTTTGTGTGCATCTGCACTCATTATGACTCATTTTGCAATATATTTTTTTTAGGTTTTTTTTAATGTGGTTGCTGATAATCGTACCTATTTATATTTGCAACTAATGTTTCTACATGAGCAGCTGGAACATCCTTTTTGTTCTGTGCTACGAACCTCTTCTATTTCCCAGACTTTCATTTACATGACTGTATATTCCTGAAATGTTTAAAGTTTGCCTTAATTCTAATTTAATTTTATTTCAGGTACCACCAAAGTAAACCTTGTGAAGATCCCATCAACTGCTTCCAGTCCTCGCGACACTGCTCTAGCAGCTGTTATATGCAGTGCACTTGCGACAGTGCTCTTAGCTCTTCTTATTCTTTGTGTTATCTATTGTAAGAGGCAGTTTATGGAAAAGAAACCAAGCTGTAAGTTTCCAGTTATTACGGTTTCTCTGTAATATTCATATAGTAGTATTAGTTTGGTGAATCTCTCTGTAGGTAAATAAATGAAATTTCTACAGCATTCAAGCAAGTTTAGCATTGAGATGAGCAAGCTAGCAGAAGTGTTTGCCAGCTCACTGTGGATGCTCAAGTTTCTATAGAGAGAATGCTGTGCAGATGTCCAGAAATAATCCAACTGCATTAATTCTGTGCCATACTCTGTTTGTTAAATGCTGCACAGATATATGTAGACTATTTGGGATCCAGGCTGGGATGTCATTATAGAGTTGCAGTGCCAATGTGGAAATACCAGCTTGGAGGATCTGTGCATCACATGCCATTGTGAAACAACTTAGCTTGTCAAGATAATGAATGTGGCCAGTTGTAGACAGCAGATTTGTCATTAACAATTTTGGGTTTATAGGCATATTCAAGATGAATTAAATGCCTAAGCCAGTTAGATTTATAAATTTAAAAAGAAAAATCCATAACAGCTCAGCAATGTAATTCACAAATTGTTTATAATAAATATTTTTCTGCCCCATAATTTAAAATAAGAAAGAGAAAAGTCAAAAGCACTCTAGTTTCCATTTATAATTTTAAAATCTTTTATCAAAATATGTTTATAGCATGTAATGAACACTGGATGTCAAACAAGAATAATACCTAGGAAGAATTTATGTTATCGTTGCTTACAGCACAAGCAAAAATAAAAAGATTCAGAGAGGCATTGTAAGAATTGTTCCTTACTGAGAAGATGCTTTACAATGTAAGTTTTAAGAAATTCAGACATAGTGAATTCAAACTTCAGTTAGTGAAATTTAGTAAGTCATTTGCCTTGGCCTACAATTATACAGATTAAAGGAAGTCTGCTGTTAATATAAAGCTCTTTAAGATAACATAAACAAAATCCCAGTGGCTGAAAGCTGAATGTGGAAAATTTCAGCTGGGAATCACTGAGAATCATTAAACACTGAGAAAATGTAACAGTGAATAAGATATACTTGCAAATCATCATCAAAATAAGAGCAGATGTCTTCCTAGAAGAAGCTGTAGTTGAATCAGCTGGTCTAGGGTTTCTTGCAAAATCTGTGGTTTGCGTTATATGAAACCACTTGATCATTGTGGGTCTTTCAGTTGGAAAATGTATGAAAACACTGTATAGTATGACATTTAACCATTCTGTGAAGATAGGGGGCTCTGAACAGGAAAAAGAGTGTAATTTACTAATACATATTTTTATTCATTTTGTCCAAAGGGTCTCTGAGATCGCAAGACATTCACTACAATGGCTCTGAATTGTCATGTTTTGATAGACCACGGCTAAATGAATATGACCACAGAACTTGTTGCCAGTGCCAGAGAAGCACATCACAGACATGTGGTATGTTAGGTCTTCTTAAAAGTGACTTTATGGCATAATGAACATTTATCTAACACTTGAGTTGCAAAATTTACCTTTAACTACAGAGCTAACATTGTCAAACTACCCTTTGTCCTAGGCTAATTTCTCAATAAGCACATAGTAGCTGTTTGGTTATGATTTTTTTTTCTGTTTTCATTCCAATGACCCTTCACTTAAAAAATAGCTTTAAATGTCTATCTTACTTCTTTCTGATAAAAGTAGCACTGTGTCTGGCTTTGAGACTTAAATTGGTGTGAAGGATTTGCCAGACAGTATCTAAAAACATGACACGAACTCTAAAGGACATCAAAAACCTGAACAATTCAAATGATTGAGATTTTGTGAAGTTGTATCAGAACAGATGCATTTATGATGTTAATAAATACATAATTTAACACAAGACCACAGGCTTAAGTACCATGCTAATATCTTAGCTCAGAATGTGATATTTCCTCTCACATGTATCTAATTGAAAAGTAAATTAATTTTAAAAGTAGATATTCATGACTGGCATCTGTATTACTCCTGGAGGAATGGCTTGGCTCTTATAAGTAATTCCATTTGAAAGGAATAAATTAAAGAAACCATTTTTTGCAATAAGGAATCTCTTTCCTAAATCCATATATTATAATATAACTGGCATACTCAAGTTTGAAACAGTACAGAGACTAAGTTTATACAGAGCTTTAATACTTTTAATGTTATTAAATTAATTTTCATTCTTTAGGACCAGTTCACTTGATTCCATCACTGTGCTGTGATGAAACCTGTAGCATGGAGCACAGCAGTCACAGTTGTGCTTTCCACTCACAGACTACTCTTAATGAAAGGTAACTTAGTTTTATAAATGTCTATTAAACATTAAATATTTCTTATGCAGTCAAATTAATATTTATACAGATACAGTAACTGTTTGGAGTGGAATGGGGGATTTTGATGAACTGGAGCCATACACTCCTGTTCTGTGCAAAAACAGGTTTATGGTGAAAAATTGATTTTAAAGTATTATTTAATAAAAGCTGACATGATATATCAGTTTCTCTGATGAAGAAGTGACTTCTCTCCCAAGCAGATAGTCTTCCTCTTACTCTATGGTACTTTAGAGGCTTTGGTGACTCCCTCTTCTGCCGTGGGTTAGCAAGGTGCTGCATAAACCTGTGAATCTGGGGGGATTAAGGTACAGTTTAGAAGTATCATGAGGATTTTCTTTTTTTAGAAGCTCTTAATGACTGTGAGATTTGAAATACCTAGTATTTCTTCATTTCTACCAGATTGTAACCATTAGTTTCTTCTTATCAGCTAAATATAAATACAGTAGCAGAGTAGTTATTCCTACAGCAGTGCCATGAGCTAAATATATAAAATTTATGGTGTCATTCAGAGTTTCCTGGTTACAGATTTTAACACAGGATGTATTTATTTCTTTTAGCTAGAATTGTTTTCCATATAAGGTTTAAATTGGTCTCCAGCTGTTTTGTTCTCATGGCCAAATGTAACTAAAATTGTAGAGGCAGCTAGCTTCTTCATAGGTATTGTTTATGCAAGGTGACTTAGTGACCTAAGTACAAGATACAAAATACCTAGATTTTCTATAACAACTTGTTTAAATACCAGCAAGCTTGAGTCATCCTTTTATACCGCCAAGGCTGACAAATTGAGAGTTGTGTACTTTGTGAGGCATCTTTTGGTTAAGGCTTTAAAAATAAATGGTATATTCATGCTATGTAGACATCAAAGATCCCGTGGTTCCTTCCAGTAGAAATGGAGTTTGCTCCAATTTCCTTTGCCAAAGTAATGTATTTCCTTCAATTGTGGTGCAATGGTCCTGACTTTTGGCCTCATCTATGAAAATGCTTTGTGTGTATATCAAAGCTTCTAAAGCATCATGTTTTGGAAATGAGTAAGGCTGCTTAAAATCTGTTACAGGCGATGTTAATGTGAGTTGAGTTTTGTCACACAAATTTTTACTGTGTATCAGACTTAATATAGCCTTCAGAGTTTCATAAGTCTGTAGACAGTTTTTGGAAATAAAATGTATTAGTATATCTTTTTGGTTTTGTTAACACTTATTTTGGTATACTATAGCAAAAAACATCACTGGGTTTTCAACAGAGATAGGCATGTATAGTGCACTCAGACATGTCAGTATCATCATGCACTTTAAATACACTTGAGATAGAAAATATTGAGTTTCTACTTCCACTTTCCTCCATTTTCCATAAAAGAAAAATAATCCTTGTGAGATTTAAAAATCCTTGCCCTTTAATATTATGTCCTTTCCACATGTAAGAGAATATGAGAAAATCTTTTCACATGTTGAAGGCTAGACAGAACAAACTGAAAAATCTAAAGTGAATGTATGTTCAATACGAAATCACGCAGATAGAAGGACTTTCAAGCAGTCTTGTTGTCTATTCTCTTCTCCCAGTCTGAACCCACTTTACTTCTTTTACTACTGTTAGATATTTGTCTAGCCTGTTTTGGCGGGGGGGAACTAGTGTTGGAGATTCCACAGTCTTCCCAACCATCTTTCTTGCTGCAATTTAAGCTTGTTGTATCTTGTCTTAACACACACATCCCCACCCCCCCCATGCATTGAGAACAAAAAAATTCCTTCCTCTTTCCAACAGTCTTTGTATCTGAACACTACTATAGTATTTTTTATCATATTTCTGTTCTTTAGACTATAAACAACCCCAGCTGTAGTTCATGTTTTCTGTAACCCTGAATTCACAGTATGAAGGGCTCTGGGCATCCTCTTTACCTTTAGTAGTGTTCTCCTGAGCTTTCTTCATTTCCAGATGAGGAACAAACTGTATTCCTTCTCAAAAGAATTTGTTTGTACAGGATGCCTCTAGAGTACTAACTTAATAGAACCCTGTTAAACCTTCTTGAAATACCTATAATTACTAATGACAGTAATTACAATACTGATAATATTTTCTGGAATGCTTTTGAAACCGTCTTTTATCCTTTTGCAGGGCTTCTGATTCTGTTGGAGAAATGATTCCTACCTTCCTTGGTTCTCTTTCACACTCTACCTGTGGAGACATTTCAGATGCTTGGCCTCTTATGCAAAACTCAGCTTGTTGTGACAGCATTTCTTTCTGTGAATCATATTCAGAACTGGCTGGAGGATCTGCAAAATCCTGCAGCCCTGAGACTGAAGATGCAGCCACTGTTGAGTTGGATAATAATCAGGAACTAAGTGACGTACTTATTTCAGCTAAGTCTCTTGATGGAAACATTGCAAAGTCCTTTGAAATCTCCAAACATAGAACATGCATAGAAGTTTCATCACTTCAGAACTCAGTGGCTGCTGAAACCCAGCCAAGGACAAAGCATAATGGAACAGCAAGTGACTCTACAGACTGATAAAGAGGTAAAAAACAGAACTACAAAGGAGTGAGATGAGTACTTAAGGCATGTAGAGCTAGATAAAAATAGAATTGTAAAAAGTTGTAGCATTATGTTTCTCCCTAGGTTACAGCTAGCCATTGCTGAAATAAATGAAAACTCTACAAGAGATCCAACGGTTTTACATTTTTAAATCACTGACTGAATTTGAAAAGTGTAATTACTCAAACTGCAATGTTGAGATAATATGAACCAGAATACAAGGGTAAGTCTGTATACCAGTCAGCTTTTATCAGGGTGGTTTTTTTCATTAAATTTCAGGGGAAAAAAATCAGTTTAATACCCTTATGACCAAACTATTATGTGAGGCTAGTCCTTGTTTGTGAGGGAGGAACTGAGGACTTGTCTTTGCTCATTGTAAACAAAGCATAAAAAACATGCAAGTGTTCACCCAAAAATATTTACAAAGCCTTCTCTGTGAAGTTTCTACAGCAATAGCAGAAACAGAAGAGAGAATCTCAAATGCTTTTTAATGCAATCATATTCCCATGTAATCAGATAAAACATTCCATTAGTTTGTCCATAAACTACAATTTAATCTATAAAAGTTGCGAGAAAATGCAGGTCTGAGGTCAAAATGAGAAGAGGTAATAAACAATCATGTCTACTGCGTAACAAGGTAACCAACACAAAAAATCACTCTGCTACTGCTTCATCATTATATCTTTTTGAATATTAGCTGTGGTCTGTATTTTTAAAATGGCATTTTCTACTATTGGAAGTCACTTGGAGCAACAAGTAGGTAATCTGTGAAAGGATGCCAAATTATGGCATGTGTACTGGTGGTGTTACTCAAGGGTTATGCAGGCTGTGGCTGGAAAGCTGAAATAGTCTCTTGTGCATGTATGCAGAAGTAGGAACAGAAGCAGTTGTCACTAATATTAATAATCCACCAACCTTAATTAAGAAAATTACTCTATCTGTAATTACAAAAATTTTGGGTCATCTGCAGAAATAAAACTGCCTTCCTTTGATCCTCTTCCATTTGGTTTGCCTGCCACTTTGATATTGTTCTTAAATAAGTAGAAAGTAATTAGTATTTAACAAAAAATATGCATATTGTGAAAACATGTAAGTGCAATCGTTAAGTCTTTGTAAATCAAGCCTTAATTCTTTAGGTGATGTTTTCAAGAGGGGAAAGGAAGGTAAACAGACTGCTAAGTCAAGAATTTTTTTGCCATTGACTTTAATGGAACTCATATATCACCCTGAAAATCTACTGCTGTCCCTGAAAATATCAACCTTATCTAGGTCACACATATTTTTCTCAAGATATTATTTACAATATATAGTTTTGTCCATAACAATGTCTGGCACTAACTGCCCATGTGTCAGATAGCAATTGTCATAGTTTGGTATATGCCAAATATCATTAGGCGATAGTCGTATTTTCTAGGTATATATAGGAAGGGACAATGACATGGCTGTGACTGCAAATCTCGACGCTGCTAGTTCCCAGTTTTTTAGTGGTTATCAATGGAACTTGAATGCTCTCTTGATGTTTTAAGGGAATATATTTCCATATTAACAAGATTTTAAAAAAATCAAGAGTTTGTGGTTTTTTTCCCACTAAACCATGTATCAACTTCAGAGGTATGTGATTAATATTATTTAGATTTTTTCCTAGATGAAAGGAGCCACAGAATTTCAAATATCACTATAAAATTAACTTATATTTCACCATATTTGTTATGGTATAGAAATTGTAAATTTTCTTAATGATTCCCATGTGTATGTAGACATCTTTTCTCACATTTCAAAATCCTGTATTTTCTGATGGTTTTGTACTATCATGTATTACTACAGAGATTTGTGTATAATTCTGAATAAGCAAGATGGTTTGGGAGGGTTAAGTTTTTCTTCATTTTTTTTTCTTTAATAGACTTTACTGATTCTTTTTGTACAATTTCTCCATATTTGGACTCTACAGTGCATCATTATATATGCAACTTTGGTGGAGAGATTTAAGCAGCATTTGAGGGACAGGACCAGAACTAGGCTTACCTGAGATGTATTTTCAGGCTGAACTCTGACCAGCTGTACAGCTCCAAGAAAATTATTTCATCTCAGCCTACCCCATTTTTCCATTTGCCCTTCATCTTTCTTGTATTTTTGAAATATTTTGAGGGAAGGATGGTCTTTTTAGTACATGCGGATGTATTACAGTCTTGCATAGGGCCATACTTCATTATTATATTGCAAAATAAATAACATGATAAAGTCAGAAGATAGCATATTTTTATTTATATGCATATAAATGTAAGGTTTTTAATGGGTGTTTTAATACAGGTCCAGTCTTCAGGTTTACGTGAATTTTTACAGCAAGCAGTAAGTATAGCTGTATTTTTTTAGTGTTTAGTCAAGTATAGATGTACATACAGGTTTTTTATAACTTTATGTAACCACTGTTCTATCGCTTTCTTTTAGGAGACCAAGTTATTTCTCTCAGCACTAAAGCTGAATGCTTCCCGTATGCTCCTCTGCTGATTCTCATCAAACTTAGTCTGGTCTTCAATGTTGCATGGTTTCAAAATCAGCTGGAAAAAAAATGGCGTCATTTCACACCTTCTGAGCAGTTGCATCTGAGCCGTAACAGCTGTAAAGTGAAACTTCAAGGAGCATCCTAGGAGAACCCTGAAAGTGGATTTATGACCTTTTGCATCTCTTTTAAACAAAGTACTTTCTGTTCCCTCAGATTCTCAAAAAGTCTAATGGAGTGAGCTTAAAAGTATATGTAAATACAGCAAGAAATATAAATACTTCAGTGTGTTTAGGTGGGTATCTTAAATATGGCTACAGATGTCAGAAGGCGTGGGACAAGATGTTGCCAGTTATTCTGCTTGCAGATTTATGCATGCATTAGGATTTTTTTGGCTGGTTCTAATTTTAAATCAGTTTCCTGCTGTTGAAGGACTTAAAAAATAAACATTTCTATTTATGCAAGGATCATCTATCAATGAACTGAAGCTTTTATTATATATTACATTATAGTCAATAAGCTAGTTTGGGGAGTTAAAGAATTTGCATGTTACAATATGTATAGTTGAAGTCCCCTCCATCCAATTATTACATTTGTGGGAGGGGGTCTTGTTTTGTTAAATATAGCAGGAGATTAGCTTTAAATTAGATTTAGTTTAATGAGAGTCAGCCGTATAGATAGGAATGTTGTATTTAATTGGTAGTCTCAGTATTGGAGTACAGCACTTGTTGTTATAGCATGTAATTTTTGGATGTTGAAATAAATGTAATCAACTGTCATATCAAAATGTCAAACTATAGCAGGTGTGCCATAAAAGTATTCATACAATGAGACTATGACTAATAATTTTTAGTAATGCATTATGTTTAAGGGTCAAGCTTCATGGTGACCTAATTCGTTCATTTAGCAGGCCTTTTCATTCATGTCACTCTGTCCTTCTCACTGTAGTATTGTGTAAATTCAATTTTTCCACACAAAATATAAAAATTAATTCATAACATTATTTAAAAAAAAAAACCAAGTTGAATCCTCAAAGTTGCGTGCATGCCTAGTAAATTACCAAGTCTCTGCCTTCCTTGCTGTTCTTCCAAGATTTTTTTAACTGCAGTTTGTTGCACCACATCCCATAATACCATTTGTTCTGCAGCCATTTTTATCCCTAAAATAGTTTTCACTTCTGTGAGTAATCCCAGTAACCTCTACTGATTCATTACATTCAACAGGCTCAAACTTGTCAGTGTGAACTCTAGCAATTATTCTTTAAAGTACCCAATGTGCCTTGACAAAAGTAAAGCAATCAGCAAAGCAAATGCAAATTTGCAATAAATATTACTCATCTTTCCACACACAGTTTTTGTGGCAATGGAAATGTTGAGACAGTATTCCTATTCCATAATGGAAAAAAACTTTTTGCTTTGAAGCACCCAGTAGAAGGTTGAACCCGCACAAGAATAGCTAAAGCCAGTATAGGCAGCCAAGGCAGCAAGATGCTTCAGCTAAAACCAGTGAGATTATTCTCACACTTTTGCGTGTGTGCAAAAATCATGAATAATAGTTACCAAATTCAAACCAAAGTGATGAACTTATGTAAGTGATTTTTTTTTTTTAAAGCAGTAAATACTACCATTTGGTCACTGACAGAATAATATGCAGTTATACAGGGAGTACAATTACTCAGCTAAATACTTTGAAGTATCTATTCAAATAAGAGTAGTTTTGAATACTTTCTTTGGATACTTTCATACATTTAAGAAGTGACAAAATGTTATTTTTCACTACATGTGCATGAAGAGATGTGTGCTTCTTTGTATATACTTTGTGAATAGAAAAAATCCAATGTGCATTTCAGTATATGGCAAGATATTTTTAGAACATACGGAGAGTTAACTTTTCACTAATAACAGTTCTTTAAAACGCTATGTTCAAAAGTTTTGCCAGTGTCTGCCACAGTAAGTATGTTTTCCCATTGGAATTTACACTTTGTATAATCATTTTTGTCCAGCAACTCTAGAGAAAAATACTCATTTCTTTAAATGAGTCACAGACAGCTTGAGAACAAATTGGGAGGAAAAAATGAAGAGAGTGCTTTTTTAATATGTATGTATATTATGTATATACTTTTTTCCTTTATTTAACCAAATTGGTCTTTTTTATATTGCCTGTGGCAAGCAATGTTGTACATGCCAATAGAAAACATACACTACCACCGCATTTAGACTGCCCACGTATCATGTCTAGGGACTTACAGAGCTGTTTTAAATACTCCTTTAAGGAATGTAAATTAAAATCTTGTATAAATCGTTTTGTAATACTTTTTCTACTTGTGAATAAAATGTTATGTGAACCAGTCTTGGTTTATTGATCTCAAATTAATAATAGCATTCTATACAAAGTTAGTGATCAATTCTTTTATTATTTTTAGAATTCCATAATGGTTTAATTGTATTAAAATTACGGTATAATTTGGTACATCTTTGTCTTGAGATGCTTGCTGTTTAACAGTAGCATCATTCTTCAAGCTGGAGGACCTTGAAAAAGCAGCAAGTTAATATCAATCCTTCACATCATGTTCTTCAAAATCTTTTCAAAATTTTGCTTCTCAAGAAAGGAAAAGAAAAAAAAGCTGGTTAGCACCCCAGATTGCTGTCCATATGATGTCTTTCAAAAGAAGACCAAGTACTCCACATGGTAGACTGTTTCAGACAAGATAGATACATAAAGAATGAGAGTAGCTGTATTTCTGAAACTGAAAAGGATGCCCTAATCCTGGCCCCTGATCAGTACCAGCAGAGTTGCACTGTAGCAGCCGAGAGTGGTTTCAAACCTTGGTTGAAGAAAGAGGGAATTGGAGAACACCGATAGAGAAGACTAATGACCCGTGATTATTTAGGCCATTTTTCAAACATTGTCCAGAAGGTTTGTATGTTGAAAAGATTCAGAGAAGTGTTACTCAGAGGGGATGCTGTACAATTTAAATGATTAAGAAAGGGATGGCATGGTTTGACTGACAAGAGTAGAGGACTGAAAAGAAAGAGTAATTTGAAAAATCACATATAATTACGTGACTTCTTACGGTAAAGACATAAGAAGCCATAACTGGAAACTGAATCCAGATAGGGATGGCAGGTAACATAAAGCCACGTTGTTTGTGGTGGAGAATTTGTAGCACTATTGGTTTTTATGGGAAAGTTTGAGAGACGTTGAAAGCTGCTCTGTCCCTGTTGCTAGTTCAGTCTAATGAATGTCACATTGGTTCTTGTCAGTGTATTTCTGTTATTTCTCCAGCCTTTTAAGTACATAATTCAGAGCCTACCTGGGGAGCACCTTCCCAGAATAGCAAGGTCTCCTTATACAACTGTGCCCACGTGCTGCACTCCTGAGTAGTCTTCTACTTGTCTTCTGCTGAGGCTGTCAAAAATGGCAGCAGTCCACATCCCCATCCCGCCTGATCATCCTTCCAGTTCCCTTAAACGCTTGCAAGTCTGCAAAGCAGCACGCGGCATGTTTGGTAGTTCACTCTGTGTCAATAAAGGTAGCTTCGTGACTCTCAGCACTGCTAGGATTGCAATGGTGTGCCCCTGCCAAAAATAAAAATAAATCAGGAAAAAACACAGGAATTGAAAAAACAGGTATTTATTCTATTTTATCTGGAAACAAAATACAACTCAAAACACATTACGTGTGCGATCATAAAACTTGCATATACATTTGCTCATATCAGACATTATATAAATGTCATTAGCAAGGCTGCAATTTTCTAGCCAACTATCTTTCTAAAAGAGGTCTACAGGAAAAAAACCAACCACACCACCCCAAAATCTTTCCCTGCTTGCATTAGTTTTCAAGTACAACAGTGTTTCCTGCCTTTTCTACAAGGTAGACCAAGCTCTTAATCCAATGCTCCTCATCCTAGCAGGAGTTTGAGATCGTATGGCTTTTCCCTTTGTTGTGGGGCCTTTGAGGGCCTTCCGTTTGCATTCCTGTGAAGTCCCTCCAAGCAACAACCTTCAGGCATTAAATTAATCCTCTCACTGACTTTGGTGATGGAGGTTTAGATCACTACCTGCAGCACATTCCAGTGCAGACACTGCTGCTTTGTTTTGCCCTTTTGAAAACAGGGGTATTGAAGGGAGCGTGTAGTGTTCTATCAGGCACGGAGCAAGCTGAGGTTGGGTACCGTGGGGCAAAGCCACACAATGCACACTTTGTGCTGGCAGGGTGCAATTTAATCCATATTTAGTTTTGGCATGAGTGATGGTAAAACCCACTTGCTCTTCACATTGCACATCAGCCATTTTGATTATGTCCGATAAGGTAGCGCTTTCAATAGGATAAAAATAATAGTGGGTGGATTTGCTAGTGAGCCTGCTGGTTTCCACAACAGCAGTGAATGATGGGATTAGAGGAAATGTTTTCTAATAGCGTACTGACAAGAGAGGGTGGCTGATTGAGGGCACACTGAGGCTTCTAGCAAGTGCCACAGCTTTAACAGCAGGGTCAGTTGAGTAAGACTGATTTTTTTTCCCATCATTTGATTTTCTAAATCCTTCCTTATCACAGTCAGATTTAATTTTTTCTTCGTTGACCTGACAAAGGGAGATTTGGCTTGTTCAAAAGGTTATAAATGACATTTTTCTAAAGCATTGGTGGAGAAGCACACAAAAAAGAAGGCAGCTTTTAGAAAGTGCTTTCTCTGAGCCTCGGTCTTTGTGGAGTTTTCCATTTCTTCTGCCCAGGTCCCAGTCTCCGTTTGTGGACGGATAATTCACATGCTATTCAGCATGCAAAAATTCTCCTAAGTATAGCAGATAGATAGTATACCAAAATCTAGTCTGTAATCAACAGTTTAAGGAAGAGCACTGATTTAAAGCTTGGAAAAAATTAAACCACTGGAATTCAAGAAATCACCTTGATTTGCCCAAGATCTATATCAGACAGTTCATTGGAACATAATGATAAATATATAAAAATACAGAATGTGTATGTGTACATGAAGATATATTCTACAGTAGAATAAAATACTAACCAAGTTTAAAAGAACCAATCATCTTGCATGTGATCTGAGGCAGGGCATTGTCCAGGCCAGTTAGTAATTTTATTCCTAAATTCTTAAACAGGAGGAAATTACAGAACACTATGGACCAACTAAGATGAGACCTTTACACTATACAAACATTTCTTTTGCATATGGCAGAGGTTACAAAATGAATTGAGAACTTTAAAAAAAAAAAAGTAAAGGCTCTATTTCAATTTTTTTTAAATGCCTTTCAGTCCAGAAAGCCAAGTGCCCTACACATTTCACAGGTCAATGTGGGAGCCTCAGAAAAAAATAAATTACTATAAACAACAAAATAAAACATTTAGGACCTACAGCCAGAACTCTATGGCTCCCTTCCAGGATTTTTAGAGATGCAATTTCTTGCTCTTCAATAGCAACATACTGGAATATTCACGGAGTGAATGCAATTTCTCCTCTGGGGTCAGTAGCACCTGAAGGCCCCGGCTCGCCCCGCCGGAGGAGCTGAGAGTGCAGCGGCATCTGTAACACTTCTCGAAGCTGGCAGGGATCTCAGCAGGACGTTGTGTAATGGGGATGCTCCATGCATGCATGTGCGCACGCTTCCATACAATGGACTTGTACGAGAACAATATTGAACAAAACAGGAACGGTGGAGGTTATTCGTTGTAAACATAAGAATAATGAGAAAATGATATCTAGCTATTAGTGCACCAAAAAAGAGCAAAACCGACCACCACGTTGCAAAGTAATCATATTTTGAAAGCCAAAGTAAAGATCTAGTCTACAGCCACCTTACTTCTCTAGCTTCATGTCCACTTAAACTCTGCACCTGGCCAAAGCAGAACAAGGAAGATCTGGAATCAGCAGAATAACAGCATTTACTGCAGCAATTTTGTTCATACATTGCGAATGTGGTTTCTTGTATATTTATGTTGCCTCCTGCAACATATGGTAGCTGAGTTTAACCTAAGGAAATTCAACAGCAAGAATCAGTTTGGCCATTTGGTTCACTCTGTTCCAAGAGGAAAAAGAAAGTTGTTGACCAACCTGATGCCATTTTATCTTGTTAGACACAACAGTAGTTGTGTTCCTTTATCATAGTTTCAGCTTTATTAAACCATATTCCTAAGGATGTTCAACAATAAAAGTGGATGCCGCACCTGTGTTAGAGTGAGAATATCTTACTGAAATACCAAAACAGACCCATACCATTCCACCAAAACCCACTTGCAGTACATTTTTTCAAAATTCATCACCTTTTTTTGATATTTTGAGACTACAAATAGAAAACATTCCTTGCTTGAAAAAATTTCCACGCCATGACAAAATGCTGTGAAATCTCACATAAGACTATTTTCTCCAAGAGGGTTTGTGCAGCTACCCTCCATGTGAAACCCTCAATAAATTGAAACCTCAATATTAATTTAAGTTGTATCTTTAAATATATTTTAAACTTTGGAGGATTTGTTGGTTGCTCAAGGAGGACTAATACATTTGTATGGGCAAGAACTACCTCAAAGGGTTTTTTTCATACACTGGTTTTTAACTAGCAGGACAGATGGATTCAGGCAGAAGAAACTCTAAATCCTCTAAATGAGAAAGTACCTGCTTTATTGATGGTTAAAAGAAGCAAGCCCTGTGGGTTCAGGCCTCTGTCTCATTAGTTCAAACAGGCTATGAGATCTGCAGGGAAGCGCTCAAGAAGGCCATAAATTACATCTCCTGTGGCTTTCAACAACAAATAGATAGCGCTGGAGTTTACTCAAGGTGTTGGCAAGTGCTGTAATAGGGATTCCTGAAAATATCTGTCTGCCAGATGATGTTTCCTAATACACAGAATGTCATTGAGGAGATCTTGTTGCATTTACAGCCAGATGCTTTCTTTTCCTAGAGAAGAAGTCTTTTTATTGCCTTTTTGCAGTAGGTGGACTGGGGCAGTGGGGAGAGCAGCAACGCCTGCAGAAGCCAGAGGAGAGCTGGCTGCAGCGCTGATAGATCCAGCACTCACTGCAGCCTGTTACAGCCAATTTCCCTCTGCAACTCTTCCAGCTGTGCAGAGATTGGCTGTAAATGTGCTTGGAAGCCTAAAAATCCCCAAAGATGCAATATTGCACCTTCTGCAGATGTATCAGTATTGTAACCGCGGTAGCTGAAAGCTCTAAGTAAAAAGAAATTAATATCATCTGTTAGTTGAGGAGGGGGACCAAAAATAACTAAAGGTTTTGGGCTCAAGGCCTTCTTGGATCTGCTTGCTGATGTTTGCTTGCACACTTTGCATCTAGCTAAAGATCTACAGCAGCTGCGGCTCTGAGGATGTTCCTGCAATTCTTACCTGACCTTATGGAGCAGACTTTACCTTTCAATTTGACCTTGTTATACTTCACGCTGCAAGAGCTGGAGGGTTTAAACACCTGACAATCTCTGTTCTTTTCCCAATTACCTCATTTTTTGGACAAAAAAAAAAGGACTCCCTCTATTCAAATTTTGCTTAAGTTGCATTACTCACAAGCTGCCCATAATAAGATTCAGATTTCATTTTCTCATGGAAAAGAAATGCAGTTACCCTACTGCCACCCAGAAGACGGCCCGTGAATCAGATACTGATTCATGGTGTTACCAGTGTCCCCCTCTGCTGCTCTGTCCCCTAGCCCAGGAAACAGGCCAGAAAAAAATCAAAACACCACTTTGACTGGAGCAACCCCAACCCACACCAGCAACCCATTCTTTAAAAATCTGTTATTGAAACACAGCTTATGGGTAGTTCAAACAAAACAAAAAAAGAAGACAGAGACAGGAGAAAAAAAACTGCATAAAGAATTATACTGGAGAGTCATTTAGCAAAATTCCCATTTGCGTATTAAAAGCTTAGCTAAATAACCTTGGGCTGCACAGGAAGACAAGTAGGAAGGAAAACTCTTCTGACCTTTACAATCACCCTGCCCCACGAGCATACCAGGCATTTTATCTTGTTAGTCTTCATAAAAATTTGATTTTGTGAAGTAGACATGCAGCACTTACCCCTCATTCTTGACACAGAAGGGTTTGCCCTCCCCATCCCCTGCCCAGTGTCAGAAACAGTAACACACAACCGGCACGGAAGGCTCTTTCCAATCAGGAAAGGAATGTCTCTCTCTCTTACCCCTTCTCCTCCTCTTTTATGGCTCTTCCCTACCATTCTGCCTTGTTTATCCCTGCTGCAATTTTCAGCTATTTCTTTGTGTTCTTTCCTCCAGGCCCATGTTTCCCATTCTCCTGCCTCCACTAGCTGGTCTGCTCCCTCCATCACCACATGAAAGCAGAATTGCGGGTTTAATTTCACGAACCTGGAAGATGTACCACAACGTGCGCAAGCATCTCTAAGGCTTTGCTCTGTTCTTATGCATAAGCAAAGGAAATAAAAGAGAGGGAAACAAAGGTACCCAACCATAGCGTGCAAATGCTGACCTGTGCAACACTGGGCAAAGCTTACTTTCAGAAAGGCAGCGAACTCAAATTCAAAGCCAGCCTACCCAGGAGTTTATTTGGTTGGATTCTTTTCTGTGGACAGCTGCTTCTAAAATGGAAGATAATGGTTGAGTGCTTAAAACGGTGATTTTTAAGCACATGCCTTACCACGATTTTTCTGCAAGAACCCTCTGTGAAAGCTCGAGACAAGGGACTGGTCACAGCAGCAAGTGAGACAGAGCTATCCATGACAGTATGTAAAAATTGCTGATAACGGGACTTACCCTGAAGTGCTGCAAAAAACTTATCTATTGAAAAGATTACAGGCAGTACAGCTGGAAATTAAGATGGTTTAAACTGACTGGAAACAAAAAACCTGCCTTCTTTTTTGTCTGGAACAGTCATTTTCTCTTCCCTGAGATAATCGTACCACAAATAATTACAGCAAAACAAATAATCATTCATATCAGATCTACTTTGCAGACTCCTGACCTACTGTTTGACTTTTAATTTCCTGGATGGGTGAGGCAAAGCAGGTTGGGCCAACCTGTGAGCTGAGACACACGAGGGCATTCCCTGCTGTGTGCTTAGTAGGTTGGTGGAAAAGAGCATCAACGTGGCAAAGGGGTTACTGCAGAAAGGACGACACAATTAGACTTAGTCTCCTGCTTAGAACTGCTAATTATAAATTAGCCCCAATCACACATAAGTTATTTGTTTATATTTGGTTCAACAGAAAACTAGAGTAAAAAAATTTTTAACACTAATATTTTAAAAGACTATAAAAGTTACGAACAGCAAGATGGAAGAGGTGGGATGAAGAATCCCATATAATTTGGTCTGAAAGAGGCAACGGTCCCTGCGGGCACCGGGAGAGGGTGCCCGGGCAGGGGTACCCCAAACTGCTCCCCAGAGGTTTGCTGACAGCACCGCTGCTCTCGTCTCCAGTCCTCACCTTTCGAAGCTCGCCAGCTATTGCTGGTTAACAGACCAGCTGTAAATGATAGGGTTTTTCTTTTTTATATTATGCTGTTACAATCTTTACATTTGCTTATGGGAGAAGACTATAGGGCCCTACGAGGGGCTTCCAAGAGCCCCTACGGCTGCTCCCCAGGGACGGGCTCTGGCGGACGCAGCCCCTCTGCAGGGCAGAGCTCCTCACCTGCAGCCAGCTGAAAGAAAAAGCGACGCCACAGCCCTTCCACGCGGCTGCTCCTCCATCCATTCCTGCAGCAGAAGCAGTACTGTATTATACTGACATCTGCCCGACCCCATTTTTTTTTTTTTTTGCTAAGTGTTTTATCAGTGTTTGCTCAAAGTCTTCCATTGGCTGAATGGATTTTATGCAGGAAACATACACTACGTTACAATGTACTGCTGTGTTATGAAACCTGGCCGTAAAGAAGCACTTGGTTGGTTTGGCTTCAGCTCTTTATTAGGTGATGGAGTGGGAAACTGCAAACTAGTTTCAATGAGTAAGCCTTTTTGTTAGCACTGCTCATGGACTTCCAGCAGCTGAAGGATATATTCCTGGCTGCAATTAATTCACCAGTTTGCAGTATGTGAAAACCCAGATTCAGAAATGGCTGGAAATGCTGCCACCACCATGCTGCAAGCTCTTGCAATGTCATGCTGGATGGGGATTTCTTTCTAACGGCTTTTTGGTGGGGGATCCCAGCTGAGGACCCATCATCTATTCGTACCATCCATGAAGCAGGCACTGACGCTAGCTGAGATGGCTCAGTGCAGAGCCCAGAGTTCAAGCCGGGCTAAAGAAGTCCCTGCCAGTCCACTGCCTGGTGGAGAAGCAGAAGAGACCCAAGATAAGAAGGTGATGTGCGAAGCTAGGACTGGCCTCGTAAATCCCATTTTCTCCTTTAGATTGAGGGGGCCAAATTCAGAGTTGATGAGTTGTATGGGGTTTGCATGGCCAGGTTTTGGTCACAGGGGCGTTACAGGGGTGGCTTCTGTGAGAAGCTGCTAGAAGCTTCCCCTATGTCCAACAGAGCCAATGCCAGCCGGCT
>NW_010972787.1:3369159-3404632 GCF_000737465.1 Haliaeetus leucocephalus
CCTGTCCAGCTGAGGAGGGGAGTGATGGGGCGGCTTTGGTGGGACCCTGGTGTCCAGCCAGGGTCAACCCATCACATGCATAAAGGATGTGCAAAGCTGCAGATACAGCAAGTGTGGGTGTAAAAATTGGTGTAACTGGAATAATTTTAACTTGGAGGAACCCCCGAAGAATATATAAATTATATGAGCTTAGCCTCACCCCTGAATCTGGTGCAACACCTGGAGGCTAATTTACCATCTGTTTGCTTTCAGCAGAGCTATAGAACAAAAAGGTTTGCAATACCTTGCTGCAGCAGGCGGTCTGTGCTGGGCAGCACGCCTGTCCTGTGAGGGCTGGAACAAGAGCAGGTCAGAACCTAGTTCTGGCTTTTGCTAAAACCAGTCCTGGGACTGCACTAGAGAGCTGTCATCTTCCCTTCTAATATTTGTGAGCGCGGGGAGTGCTAATTGGCAGGATAGTGGGCACTTTCCTAACCAAGGCACCATCAAAGGCTGAGGAAGAGCACATCTGCCGATCAAAATATGCTGAACTGTGAAATGAAACTGCTCTAGCCGCCCTTTAACCTTCCCTGCACAGAAAGGAATATTCCGCAGCCTCACTGACTGCAGCACGCATCCGTCATTTTTTTTCGTGCATGCGGGTCTGAGTGCGAAATACAGCTTTACCTCATACCTGCACGGACGCGCGCAGGCGTCGCTGTACGTGAAACCCAAGGCTAAAGGCTGCCCACGCTTCTGTTTCATTGCACGCCTGGCTTCAGCAGCAAAACCGGCGCTCTGCGAGAAGCAACCTTGAGCACAGTGTGTCTGGTCAGAAATCGCGCTCCTCTGCTCTGTGTGCATCCCTTTGCAGCACCGACGACCTCACTGGGTACGCAGGAGACCTCGCGAGGTACACAGCCTGTAAAGCACACTGGGTACATCTCTCTGGTGGAGACAGAATATACTGGTGGCACTGGGTCCATCAGTGCATGGCGGGGGGCTGTGAAGCCCCTGGCAGGGCTAAGCTGCTTCTTTTCCTCTGTCACAAAACTGAGCCCCTTTCCCCCAGACAGCTCCATGGCGTTTGTTCAGAGGCTGAATCAGCCCACCGAGAGCCGTGCCATGGCTCAGCCCGGCGTCTTTGGGCACCCGAAGCAGCTTGTGGCAGGAGATGCTGCTCTGCATCTGGGAGGCTGCTAGAATAACCCCCCCCACCAAGGACTGCAGCGACACAGAAAAGCAGATATTGGAGAGGGGATTTGGTCCCTTGACACCAGCTGGTTACAACTATGCTACTCTTCTGCTTTAATTAAGCAAAAGGGAAGTCAGGCAGATCTGAACGCGAGCAGAGAGCAGGGAAAGCTGGGCTGGTGCAGACTGGGAGCTGGCAGCCAACTCGGCGCAGCGCTGCAGGTCAGGAGCCGGGGGCTGGAAGCCGTGGGAAGGTGAAACAGATGCGTCAGCAAGGCCAAAGGGGAAGAGAGGACAAGATGCAATGCAGAACGTACAAAGAAGTCACACAGAGAACGGCTAACGAAGGTGAACGGATCCTAGAAGAGAGTAAAATGTGTATCATGCCAGCTAGGAATGTATGGGGACAGCGACAGCGGGGTCTCTCTGTAAAAATGCTTCTGAAAGCGGTTTTTAAGTAAGTCTGACTCAGGTATGCAGGTGATTTACATGTTTCCAGCCAAAGTCAAAGATCTCAACGTTTTCTTGGCTGGCCTCAGCAAGGTTTAATCCCCTCCTTAGAGCTTGAGATGCTTTTCCTTTTTGAATGACTACAGCTGTGCCGTACACATCCTAGTTCAAACTGACTCGTAAGAACACACTTCATGATCCCTGAATTCAGAAAGGCAGCTGAGTGCGTGCACTTGAGTGCCTGCCTGCAGCAAGGTTGTTCGTCATGGCCACTATGTCTCTGCTGGGACCAGCTTGCTGTAATGGACCATTAATTACCTACTCCTTTGCTGCCTGATGCCACTACACCGGTCTGTAGCGAAGAGTTCAGACCTGTAATGATAATTTAAATACTGTAAACTTGCAGCAGAGCAAGCCAACAACATTTATCATGTAGTATGTTGTAGTTACTGTAAAGAAGGATGCTCATTTCAGAATCTTGCACCGTTTTCACTATGCTTCTTTTCAAAGGCCAGATATATTTTTATTTGATAATAAATTTATAAACCAATTTCATTTATTATGTCTCCTACTAGAAATGTTTGGATGCCTTCCCTACACCTTTGACCAGTTCAAGAGCATATCCAGAGACTAGGAAAAAACCCCAAAGACACACTTCTCTCACTGAATTAACCCAGGTTTCCAACAGCCAGCTGTGGCCATGCAAATTAAAGGTATACATGGACTTTGCATGGGGCTTCACAGAAGCATTTTGTAGATTTACCTTGAAGGTAATGAAGCTGTGATATCACACATTCAAAGAAAAAGCTGGAATGGGGACTTTCCTAGATGGATCTTGCCTGACCCTGGACAGCTGTTCTTTGGCCCTTGAGCCACCTAAGTTGTCCTTTACGCAGAAGAAAAGTAAAAAAAAAAAAGCTCCCTTTAAACGTATACATTTTGTTGGACACTGTCCTGTATAAAAGATTTCACATGCAACATTAAAACAGAAAAAGATAAGAGACCTGCCAGCAACCGGGAGCAGTGGCGCAGGACTGTAACTCTCATTTCCTCCTGCAGCGAGGGTAATTTCCAAAATTCCTTACCAGTTCTGGCAACTCCTGCAAATCTCCTGCCCTCGGTACTTAGTTTTGTTTCCAGCACTCGCCCCACCTTTCTAGATCTCATTTCAAGGCCATGTCATGACACAAGCATTTCACGCACCCTTTTCCCTTTTCTGTCCTTACTCCATCCCACAGCCTCCCTCCCTGCCACACCGGCTTGAAACTTTTTGAACCTGGCACCTGCAAAGCCAACCCCTCACCCTAATTTAGCCCATTTGGTCCTAAAACATCCGTGTGTCTTAGTTCTCCTCCTCCTTCATTCCACCATGCCCAGGGCTCTCAGCGAGGCGCTGCCCCAGCCGCTTTACCTCCAGCTCCCCAGCGGCTGGTTTTACACACCGGATTTCCATCATTTCATCCCCTGGTTTTCTGTCTCGTTGGATTGACGAGCAACGCGACCACCAACAGCATCTGTGCACACCCTGAAGACGGGATCGGGGAAGGGCTGTTCTGGAGGAGCACCCGATGCCCCGCGTCAGGACAAAGGAGGCGAGGGGACCCCACGCTGGGCATCCCTCCCATGGGACCTGTGTGTGTGTGTTTTGGGAGACAGAGAAGAGGCAGACCACACTCAGGTCGGTAGGAAAAGCCACAGAAGACTTACAGGCGCTTGGGGCATTAATGCTACAGCCGTGCCGCTGAGCAGTGAGAGCAGGTCCAGCCTCTGCTGCGCAGGAACTAAGCCAACCCACCAGGTACAGCCTCTTCTATACAAGCCACCCACTGATGTCTTTGTCCCCTCCGTGTTGCCAGTGCCCAGCTTCTCAGGAATATCCTCCAGTCCCTGCAGGAGGAATGGCATTTCAGCAGCCCTACTTACGATGACTCTGAAAGTGGAGCGAGATGTGGAGGCCACAGCTGCTGCCAAACACCCCAGTGCTCCTGAACAGTAAGAAAATACCAGTTTGGCTGCCTTTTGCCCTGCCAAGGGATGTTACAGGACTATTAATTGCCCCAAATGACCTCTGGGCATATTAACACCTACTCTTTTCCAAACGGTGGTCACTGCCAGATCCAGCGCCTCCTTCCACCGCAAGCTGGTTTACTCACATTTCAATTGCTCAGAGATTCATCTATGGACAGTAATTTGTCGGCTGCCTCCGCAGCTGAAACCACATCTTCTCAATCCCACTGGCAGGCGCCGGCAGTGTGCTGGCAGTCAGCCCTTGGACCAAGCGACGGAGGTCTGCAGCAAAATGCTGCCTTCTTGGGGATTCAGGAAGGAGAAACTTGGATCAGCCACCTCAATTCATCGCCTGAGTACATTGCCACTATAGAAATACTCCTACTAGACACATTCGTACTCATCTGCTGTGTGCATTGTCAAATAGATGGGACATGCCCTACTCCCAGTCTGTTCTGGGATGGTCTAATGTGAACCACAGCATGCTTGCAGCAAACTGCAGCCAGCCGAGCTGCTCACCCAGGGTGCATCTGCAAAGCTGCCTGCAACTCCTTATCCTTTGCATTCTTTTCTATATTTAGGAGACTCACATGTACACAACACCCAGGCAAAGAGTGGGAAGGGCAAGCAAATATCAAGAGAAGTTTTGAGTTCATGAATCCCTTGGGACTGTCAACAAGTCACAGGGAGGTGCTACGGGAGCAGCTAAAATAATGAGGATGTGATGGCAGCTGTATCTACAATGGTTCTGTCCCAAGGAGCAAATGGTTATATAGTTTGACTTGAGCTCATCTCCTTGGGTAGCGTTTTCAAAGTCCCACCTGCAGAAGCAACTTGGGATTAGCAGCCCTTTAGGCTCCCAATTCACTCAAGCACTCCTGAGCCTTTAACAGAAGGTAAGAGGGGACTCCTCTCGAGGTGCCTGCTCAAATAAATGACTCTCCGGAAACAAGAACCCTCGAGCAAGTTAAAATCCTGTGGCTCAGTTATCCCCATTCTGCAGCACTTGCCTGAGTGAGCTGGGAGCTCCCGAGGCCGGGAACGAGCACTAGAGAGATGCTGCGGCAGCCTGGTTGCCGGCCGGGGTTAAACCATGACAGCGATGCAGCAGGCAAGATGCAGGAGCTCCAAAGAAGCTGCAGGGCACTGCACGTCCAGACAGCCTGCAGGGCAAGGCTGGCTTGCAGCACGCCTTGCCCTGGTCCATCGCGCCTTTCTGCTGGGACTCGGGAATTTCTGCTCATATAAACATTGGCCATTTGCAGGTGTAGCCTATCATCTAGCCCTGCAGCAGGTAGATACGGAGCGGCTCGGTCACCGTAATGCTGCTGAGTTTCGCTTTCTGCAGCTTTGGGTGGGCTTTGGCTGCAGTAGGGAATTTGCAAAAAATGTTAAGTGCCAACAAAATGTTAGGATACATTTCAGGAAAAAAAAAAAAAAAAAGAATTAACCAATCCATCATTTTTACAAAAATAGTTATTAAAAATTTAATTTTAAGAAAAACTCATATTTACAGAAGTACAGATATTACAGTACCTTTTGCATTACCCAGATGGAAATAATTTCAGTGAATTTCACCCATCCTCACAGTTTTTGGCTGCCAATGCTTCTACACACATACAAAGATAATGCAATCATACATCCACTGAAGTGAAATTTTAACGCACATAGTGCCATATGCACATGAGGGAAGGGAAGGGAAGGGGACTGTAAAATAAAAATGGGACTATATCTCGCTCCGTCAAGCACAGACCTTAATACAAATCAAATAGTTGTCATATAATAGCATCTGCAATATCCTCACAATCAAATATCAATACTAGATCCTCACTATTAAAATCCAAACGTTTTCAAGTGGAAAGCTAGGGCTCTCTGAAGTCTCATTACCACACCTAGGACACCAACCTCCTGGTTTTCCACAGTACTTCTGAGCTGAACATCCCCAGAATTTCTGGAAATCAGCTAACCAGATAAAATTTCTTTGCTATTCTATACATTGCTTGTTTAATTTTTTTAATAGCATTTACAGCATTAGAGCAGTACAAATGAAGACTGAGATTACAGACAGAAGCACGGCGGCCCTGCCAGAGACTTGCCTACCTTCCTGTTAGTATTTGTACAAATAGCAACGCACAGGAGGGTGCAGTATTTATGACATAGGTAGCAAAAAACAAATAAAAGTGGGAGAATGACTTGCCTGCAGAGACAGCATTAGCCTTGCTGACAGGATGGCAGGGCTGGAGAGTAGCACCCTGATTCCAGATGGGATTCCTCTGTAGGGTAAGTCAGCATAAATGGGGTTAATTTACCTCGGGGATTTCCTGCAACCAGGGTATGTCTTCTCTGAATGGGTTCTGAAAGAAAACAAAGAAAACACATTCAAATCTAACCCAAAAGATTAATAAAATACAGGTTTCAGGTCAGTGGAGGGTGGTGAGAAGCAGCGGCAGTCTAAAAGGGAGGGCCCGAAGCTGGCTCACGCGATTTGGCATAACGAGGACTTTTCTCCAACATGCAGAAAAACAAAACTTTTCACCCACCCCATCATTTGCCCCAAAATTTAAGGGGAGATAAAATAAAATTCTTGGACATCAGCCAAACAACCAGATCCAACTTTGTATGTCTCCAATTTCCATGTACTTACTGCGACCGTTGTTTCAGGTCTTGATAAATAATCTATCTGGGGAGGTCTTACTTTTAACAAAGCGTCTCAAGAAATCACAGAAGCCCCACACTAACTTTGGCCCTTAAACAGTTTTTTGGAGCTAATAAAGCATGCACGCGTGAGTCCCTTGGTTGACTGAGAGCACTGATGGATCTTCTGCCCAGAGCTGGAGCACCAAAGGGGCCACTGGCCGAGGATAACGTGAGCTCAGACTGCCATCCTCCCCGGTCCTGACATCGATATAAGGTGCACAGCCTCACTTCTCCAGCCTAAAAAACAAGGCAAATAATGAAAAAGTAAGAGAAAAGCTCAAGGGTCCGGTTTATTTCAACAAGTCCTGCGCTTCTGAACGGGTTATTTGGAAGTGACCTGCTACGTAGGGTGCGGTGACTGGGATTGGAAGTGTTTCCAGTTGGCACAAAGGGTCGGTCCCAACATACAGAGAACGAGTTACAAAAATAGTTTAGCTTTTAACGACCATTTCGTGAAATGTCTTTTTTGCCCAATGAAATAGATAAAGCTGGAGATGCAAGATGGCATGAGAAACAAACATGAAGAAGGAAAAAACAATCAGAGTAAAGCCAGTGAGGCACAGGCTTCAGACCAGCGAAACAGATACTTCTGACGGACCAAGGGAAAGGTGTGGAAAATGGCATAGCTCACAAAGTAAGAAACTGAATGTCAAATTAACTATTTCCCTGTATTTGGCCAGCCTACATCAGTTTTTCAGACATATTTGAGACCATAAGAAACCAAAGAAAGAAAAAAATAAAAGCAGATTTTCTTGGAGAACAGAGATTACAAACTGAACAAACTAAGAAAACCACCTTGTCTTGGGAATTTCACTTGAACACCAGATTGAATCAAAGATAATTAATTTGATTAAGTCAAACAAGTTATCTAAATCCCTAATTAGGGAAAACACCGCCAGCAATTCACCACTGGTTTGCAAAAGGCCTTTGATGTTGAACAGTTTCAGCAGAAGCAATACCTACAGACACATGGCACTTCTCGATGCATGAAGGACACGTTTGTTGGGCAGGTGTCAGGGCAAGAGAACAAATTAAACTTACAGGAAAATAAGAGGAAGACTTTCCAGGATGGTGAGGAATCACGTCTGATAAGAACTTACCTGGTCTCTGACAGCTGAGTTGGGTTACATATCTCAACAGCACTGCCTCTTTCTTGCAGCATGCAATTACATCTCCAGTTCTTAGGGAATTCCTTTTTCAACCCCATCGCAACAGTGCATGCTATTTGCGCAAATGTTAAGAGACAGCGAACTATAATTTCAACTCTCATTTGTAATGAATGGAATTTACTATGGCTAGCATGAATCATTTTGATAACACATATAATTAGTTTTATAGAAGTTTTAGTACGTTATAAAAGTTGCTATATCACTTGTATCCCCCCAGGGCTCTCTTATAAAATTATTTTGTTACAACTGTATTCTTCCTGGAACTAAAGCGTAGACAACTGAGCACATCTATATGTCAAGAGAAGCGTTGTAAGCCAAGACATTCAAGGCAATTTTGCTGCCTTTTTCATTTCTAAAATCCATGTGAAGAAATGCGATCACTTCTGGACTCCAGCATTATCAGCTGTTCAAAGCTGAAGATACTCGTGTCCTCCCGGGCCGTCAATAAGCTGCCTCCACCCGGCTCATGGCTGCTCAGAGCAGATGCTGGGGCTCAGCTACCGGGAGCTGGGACGCCTGTCAAATGACCTTGGGGGAAAAGTGCTCAGCGGGTATAAATAACACAGGTCTAATAACTTCATTTGAGCTACGGAAATTTATCCTGGATGAGAATCTGGCTCTGCACAGAGCTGCAAAGTGAGTTAACTGGATTCCACCTTCATGAGGAAGAAAAGCGGGGTTGGTAGGAGTGTGTGCTACGTGACACCAGCAACCCCCTCTGACTTTGTAAGCGTTTTTTCTTTCATACGTATTTTGAATGCTGAAAGTAGGCTATGATCGAGCCCTTCTGACCAATTCTTGAAGGGTACCATTAATAAACAGGCTTTAACAACTGCCCTGCTAACCTGTTGTGAGTACGCTAGAGGAGCTCAACGAGCCTGCCCAATCCTTACATTAACAGCTGCTGCAAACATCAGCCAAACACAGGCTTCTGACCGCCTTTAAGGGACAATCCAATATGCAAACACCTAACTGATAAATTACTATTATTTATGAGGTGCAGCTGCCTGCAGTGTATTGAGACCTGCTGTCCCGTGGCGTGCAACCTAAAAGGGGCTCGGCCATCCCAACTTGCCCCAGCTTGTCAATGCTTCCCCTTCCCAGTGGGTCACATTTGGGGCATTTCCCCAAGGCCCAGCTCTCCCAACAGTCATCTCCCACAGCGCAGAGAAGGCGGGTGAGAAATGCTGTTTGAGCATGAGATACACTTTAGGCTATATGGGCACGTGCCAGTACCAGCTGCGGGCAGGGTGGGAAGAACCTGCCAGGCCACCATTTTGATTTTCCTCTGCCATGGTTTAGTGGTCATGGATGATGGTTGGACTCAATGATCTCGAAGGTCTTTTGCAACTGAAATGATTCTATGATCACAACCACCAGGACAGAGTCACAGCCCAGATCACCCCTCGCCTCCTCCCAGCCCCTTGGGTCATGTCTCACTGGTGCTGTAAGAGCAGAGGGAGAAGGGGGGCACGTGGAGGTGTCTAAGGAATAAAGCGAGGGGGCTGTAAGGAGTTGGAGGGACAACTGCCAAAAGCCACTTCAAAAACTCTCGATGTCCTGAAGATTAATTAAAAGCATCTTCTTCAGCTATTTTAATATTGTACTATATGATACTGTCATTAATGTATAAACTCAGCCACATATGACAAGCAGTAAAAGCAAATGATGGTGGCATTTGACAACTAAAAAATGGTAACATCAAAAACCAAAAGACTAAGTTTGGTGCTTTGAGGTGTTCTGAATTTAAAACAGGATTCCTGACACTCCTATTCCAGCCACCTGTGCTCTCTCTATAGTTACTGGAGCAACAAAAGGCATATGCAAGAGCTGGTTTATCCCATCCTAAAACAGGTATGATATATCCCATATTGAAGGCGCCTGTTTCTTCTTATCAAGCGTGAAGGCAGCCAGAACGGCAAGCTTTAGCCATCCGCAAGTTGCCTTAGAGGCTACAGGCTCATAGGCAACTGCTTGGCAAGAGGCATCCCACTCCCCTTCCTTTGTGTTTTTAAATCTACACACCAGCAGAACACCAACTAGTCGTGCTGTCAGATATTTATCGGCACTTTGCTTCTGGTTTAAGTATTTTGTCTGTAACAGATTTTTTGGATACTTCCTCCGAACAACAGGCTGTAACGATTTCCTACAACTGCGCAGCTCCGGCATGCCGCGGCGCTCCGTTTAGAGCCATCTCTTGAAGAGCAGCCGCAGTGGACTTAAAAGGTAAACAAATCTCAGCCTGGGGAAGATCAGAAGGGCCGACAGGCAGTCCTGCTGGTGCTGATTTATACTTCCTTATCTTTTATCTCCTTCCCTCTCCTCCCCGAGCACACTAGCTGTTCTCCCACGGTCCTTCTCCCAAGGAAATCCGCGTGCTTGCTTTCTGCAGTCGTGCATTTTCAATTCTCAAGTTCTTTAAGTCTTCTAATTTTAATGCAATACTCGCCTTTTGGTATACTGCAAACCTGCCAGGGTAAAGCACTCACTTGAACTCGCCCCCAACAGCACATAAATCAATCCGTCTCTGGGAACAGAAGATTTCCAATACTTTGCCCAGAAACAATCTGAAACGGCAGATGCACAGTGCCTCCCACCGAACAGCGAGCAGAAGGGGTGCTTTGGCTCACGCCGCTTTCCTGGTGCTCCGCTCGGGAACTCCTCCCCAGCCGTGAAGCCGTCAGCAGGACAGTTACTCGCTACCCTCATGGCAAAACTTCCTTCCAAAGACACTCTCTTCATTCATAGCTCGTAAGACCCCAAAAGATGGCTGTCCCCTAGCGTAACTAAGGCTACAGGGCTTCTCTGAATTAATCTGTACTAGGGCATATTTTTGAGAAAATAGTCCAGCTTTGTTGTACACTTCTAGCGCTGATCGGTCAACCACAGCACCGTCCTTCACGCGTATTCCAATGCTCAGTTGTCCCTGCTGCCAAAAAAAATAAAATAAAAATTAGGGGCAAATTTATCTAATTTCAACTTTCAGCTACTGGCTCTTGTTAAACACTTGTTTTCAGACCAGTGTTCAACCTTTCAAATTTCTGCTTCTGCATCACAATTAAGATATTTTAATCTTTTGATAAACTGAAATGCATATTTTCTGAGCCATCAATATTCCTGTGTTACAATGCTCTATTCTCTTCATTTCCATCTTAGCATCATCTATGAAACTAAGCTCCATTACTTGGATATGTATTAATTTTTAATTTTTGCACACTGATTTAAGTCTGATCCACTGTACAAGCTGCTATTTAACATCTGTAGAAAGAAAAGTATTTTATCAACATATGATATGAATTCTTCCATCTGGCTTTCCATTAAAGACAAAGCAGAAATATTTTTGAACACCTCTGTCTTTTCTTTTGCTGACAGTGCTGTAATTTCCATTTAGACATACTGCTTTGGAAAGAAAACCCTCTTTTACTCTCCCCAAGTTTTTAACTCAGAGGTCATTTTGCTTCTGTACCAACACTTTTTCATGCCTGGTTTCTAATCTATATTCAATTCTTCCTTGCCTTATTTCCCTTCTCTTCCCTGCCTTCTTAAATTAACTGCTGCCCTCTGCTCCCATTACCTTTGTTGGTAAGGTGTTTAGAGAACTCCAGGCAGTACCAGCTGCATTTATGTCACCAGAAAGCAATTATTAAGCAATATTTCAGTCTATCTTAAGTGAATCAGAAAAATAATCGCATGAAAAATTAAAAAAAAAAAAAAAAAAGCAGAGTTGACACCTCAGACTATCAAATGTAATCCACGTGTGTTTTTCTGATGTGTCTTAATTATGTGTTATTATTTCAGGATTGCATAAGGGTATAATTTCTTCTGAAGACATTCACTACTTATTTTCTATAGCAGCTAAAATCCAAAACACAGTACAATTTCAGATTAAAAGCATGATGCTGAGTTACAGTATTATAAAACCAACTTTTGGATAGCTGGTTCAGCAGCCCCAGTGGGAAAATATGGAATGCTGGAAAAGGATTACAGTGATTTTTACATTTATGAATAGTTACACTACTGGTCGCAAGAGAGGTCTCACATTACTGGAAGTACACATATTTGCTGGAAAATAAAAGTCTTTCAAAAAGAAAAAAAGAAAGGGAAAAACATCAGACATTTGAACAGCTGGAAGCATTTTTAGAAACTACCAAAAAAGAGAAAAAAAAAAAAATTTAGAATAATATTTCCCTTTCTGTAGTAAGCATCGTAGTGGTGATACAATATGTTCTCAAGAGGCTTAAATCATGTCTACTGTTCAATCCTCAAAGGTTATTTTATAAAACAAAAATTACTGGAGTCAACAGAGTTTTTTCACAAAACCCCTGAAGCTGTCGTTCTGAGCTGTATTTATTTTTCTACCAGCTCCCATCTTTGCCAAATGTCCTAAGAGCTATGAATCTGTGACAATAAGCTACAGTCCACTGTGCTCTGACAAAAGACAAGATTTTCTTCCTTTCTTTGTCTATATCTGATTTCAGTATGAGGAAGATGTTGTTTGACGCCACTCTGATAAAAACTTGAAAAGACTGTTGTTTACAGAAGGATCAAATTAGACAGTGAATTAAGGAAGTAATAGCAGCCATGGGCATAAAACAGCATGATGGCTACATATATTTTGATAAAGTATCTATACTCTAGAACCAACAACACTTGAATTTCTTTCAAATTAAAATCTAGGGGCAATCTCTTAATTTTAAATGCCCTGTTTATTCTGCCAATTATGATGCTTTATTTTCTTTACCGTAGTGCTCCCAGGGCCGTGTCAGCACTAGGATTTCCTTTTGCTAAGTTCTTTTTGTCACAATGAGTCTTTCAACATGTGCCAACTCCAGATAAACATTACTGGTAGTTTGCTCCAGTTCAAAAACCAGGCAACAAACAACACAAGGCTCGCTTAGCAGCACCCTTGAATTCCCTTTAAAACATACTTCCATTAAATACTCCAAGAGGTGTTGTTAAATTTAGGTTCATGAGCTATTGTATCCTTTTGAGAACCTCCCATCTTCAGAATGTGTTTCTACTCACACCTAAATTTACACTTTTTTAGTTTTTGTGGTAACTCTGTTGGATATTTAAAAAAATACTAATTCAATAGCAAGACCAGTTTTATGGCACCTTGTAAATTCCATTCCTCCTCCCAACCATTTTCTGCACCTGATACAATGAATGGTCCCTCTTCTGTATTTAGCTTTAAAGTTTGCTATTCTGTTCCAAACCTGAAGAAGACCTACGCAATGGCTTCGTATAACAAAAGATACTATTATTACCTACAAACATGGCCACACGTATACCTATTAGATCATCACAGCTACAAAGGCACGGCTACCTTCCATGTTATCCTCCACTAGGAAACATTTGTGGGATACCTGTTTTACTCTGTCTCTCTTTTTTTTGTGTTGCAAGGTACCTCTTTCCTCCACACCCTGACGTTTTCCATCATGTACTTGTATGACTACAGTTTTTCTTCTCCCATCTTTTTGTTCTCTATCTCAAATACAGTTCCTAGTTTTCCACTTCATCTTTCTTTCCATTTCCCCTCCGTAGCAAACACAATTTCCTTTTCCCCAATGCAGAACTCCTGCAAGGAATAGGGTTAAACAACTTTAAAGAATATCCACGAGCATTGAGAAAGACCCATGCAAGCAGTTCTGGGTCATGACACTCAACAAGTATGTCCTAACACTGAATCCAATGTGTGTACCAAAAGACAATTCATACCACTCCACTCATCCTGAAGATGAGTTCAATTCCCATTTAATCAGCTGTTCCAACAAGATCATATTTTTTAACAGTACGTGCTAGAGGATTTGTTCTCTCCAATTCCATGCTTAAGCTCCTATGCAACAGAAAGCCATCATCTTCATAAATGAAACCAGGTGATCCAATGAAATTATTTATTACTGTTCCATCAACATGAATATTCAAACTTTTACAAGTGTTCACCAAGAAGCAAAACCAGTCACAACAATATTTTATCCACAATTATGAAGACATAGTCAATCTTCCATAAAAGAATTCAGTACTGTTGAACATATTTTTATGAGTCCATGATAAATGTTTCAAAGTCCTGGTCTAAGTCTGAAACAAGGGCATCCACAAAATCTTCAACTGAAGGCGATTTCTGAAGCATACCTACAAAACCAAGACAACAGACTCTTAGCAAGAATACTATGACCTTGCAAGCTTTGTCAATAATAAAGCTTATTGCTAACTAACAATTAATGTCACAATATGACAGAAACGACTATCATGTTTCTTTGTCAGGAAATAAATGCAATTATAGTGTATGGGGATTATTTAATTTCTTCAAGCTACCTGTTACATGTTATCACAGAATTGACAGGTTTCAAGATTGTTAACTGATTTTTATTATTACAATCTTGCTTAAGCAGGGAATTATATCCCATTTTAAAGCAATGTAACCATAGACTCACTCCTCTCCAAATGACTGGAATAAATCAGTGACTGAGCGGGTATCTAAATCCTTATCCGCTAAGTCTCAGGTCTGACAGAGCCAGAAAAAACAACGTATTTTCTCAAAGTGTTATACACCTTAAAAGCATTTAATTTAGTATTTAAAGTACAAATATCTCTGAAATTTTTCACAAGGCATGAAACATACCCAAACAAAAGCATTTTCAGTGCACTGCAGTTTTAGTTTTGCTTTTTCACAGTACCAGGACATACCTTTTATTAAGAATTTTAATTAGTGCATCTGTTAGCTGCAGTATATGGCAACAGAATAACAGACAGGGAAATTACCATAATGAAGAATCATGCTCAAGTACTTTGTCAGGTAATTCTATTAAAAGAGCAGCTAAAAATCTCACACCTTCCTCCACAAAATCCCAGTTTTTAGAAAGCATGAGAATATATCCTGTAAATTATTTTCAGATATTTCTTTGTACTTAACATTACATTGATGTTGGTCTTTTCACTGTTGTTAACATTTTCAAGATTATATATGGAAATTTACTGCATTACTTGTACCAGAAAAAAAAAACAGTACAGCTGCCAAATAACGTAAAATTTAATCTTCATACCTCTTTGAAGTAATCTGTTCTTTCTGACAACTGCCAATGTAAATATAACCTTGTTCTACCCTTTCTGATCAGTGTACCTACTGAACATAATTTTATACTCTTTCACATCCTCAACAATATTTGCTTTCAGTGGAATTTATAATTGCATGCTGCTAAAAGGCTGGAACTTTTACTATAACACAATGATTCAAAACCCACCAGGAAATGGACCGGCTCAAGGTAATTTTGTGTAAGCAACCAAAAAGAATTTTCTTGCTAAGACCTCACAGAATCCCATCTCAATCTGATTTAAACACGTTGCAAGTGTCAACACAAACTACCATGACCCAGTGTATTAATACTGAGCACTAAAAGAAAAACAAATCTCGTACTGTATATAGTTTGACTGAAATGCTGTTAAATGAAGTTTGCATCAAGCTATTTTCAAAATGAAAGAGAAGAGAATTAATATTTCCAAATACTTGGTAAACTTGTGTCCTGGTTTCAGCTGGGATGTAGTTAACTGTCTTCCTAGTAGCTGGTACAGTGCTATGTTTTGAGTTCAGTATGTGAAGAATGTTGATAGCACTGATGTTTTCAGTTGTTGCTCAGTAGTGTTTAGACTACAGTCAAGGATTTTTCAGCTTCTCATGCCCAGCCAGGGCACCTGACCCAAACTGGCCAACAGTGTATTCCATACCATGGGACGTCCCATCTAGTTTAGGAACTGGGAAGTGGGGGGGCAGGGAATCGCCGCTCAGGGACTGGCTGCGTGTCAGTCGGCGGGTGGTGAGCAATTGCCCTGCGCATCATTTGTACATTCCAATCCTTTTATTACTACTGTTGTCATCTTATTAGTGTTATCATTATCATTATTAGTTTCTTCTTTTCTGTTCTATTAAACCGTTCTTATCTCAACCCACGAGTTTTACTTCTTTTCCCGATTTTCTCCCCCATCCCGCTGGGTGAGGGGGGGAGTGAGTGAGCGGCTGCGTGGTGCTTATAGTTGCTGGCTGGGGTTAAACCACGACAACTTGTCATCTACTCTAATGTTAGTAAAATTGCTGTGGAATTACTTCTAGTTCACAGTGAAAAATGACTTGCTATATGCTGGGCTGAGAAACAGATGTGTCCAGATACCAGCTACTAATCTAACCTCCCCAGAGAGCCGTGGCCTCTTGCAGTCTCCCTCTCTCAGGTTCTTGAGTGGGCTGGCTGGGGGAGATGCATATTTCCTCCCTAACAGCCTTGGAAAAATTCCAGTTTAAACTCGTATTTTCCCTCAGTTTTCTCAGAAGTGGAGAGAATGCCTTAAGAAGATGACATGGATGGCAGCCTACTGGAACATGTACTGTCATGCATGGCTACTGGAGCTTCGTCTTGAACTCAGCTGGAGCAGTCCAGTCCCAACAGTGCAATTCGTTTTGCCTTTTTTTGGCCTCATTTTGCCTCATTTACATCTGAAGTAACTGGCTCTATTTCTAGAGACTGAACAGTAGGAAGACCTTCATGGGTGCCACTCATCTGACCTTTTTCAGAGGTCTACTTTATGATAAGATGAGTTGTGCCTATGAAGTGCCTACTTTTCCCTGTATCCCTGAAAGGAAACCTGGATGACTAGCTCAGGTATAAAAACCTCAAGTTGGTGAAACTATTCCTTCCTTCCAATTTTTAAGACGTGGCTCTATAAAAGAACCAATGTGCCCTTTTCTATCAGATATCAATATGGAGGTATGACTGTAATGCTGCTTAGACAGTATATAAAGATGGCCATAATAGACATAAGCACCACTCCCCAAGCTCCCAAATACAAAAAAACCCTTCCAATACTGACTTTATGAAAAACAGACAGCCTGGATGATGTTTAGCCAATTCTTTTGATGCACTAAAATTTATTCTGCTGTGGACAATTCTTAAAACTACGATTACCAGTATGTTGCAAAAGAAGAAAAGCTAACAGTGTAATGATTAGGGAGAAAGAAGAGATTGATGTTGGGATTATCTTCAAGTAAATTTAATTTCCCTTTTACATAAAAATGGCAAACGTACCAAAAAGATTCCAACCCTGGATATTACAAAATGAATAAAAGAAACATAATTAACTGCAGTATACCTGGATGTATTTTAGTGCAGCTGAATACAGTATTACCAAATCTCACTCAAAACATGTCACAAATTGCATTCATTTAGACTCCACATGGTTTGTTTTAAATACTTAGGAGAATTCAAAATCATTCTGGTAATAGTGATGTCAAATGACCTCCTACCCATAGTTCCAACTTTTGATAATACAAACAGATTTCAGATTTCTTGCATTAGTGGTCTACTGCATTGCTATTTTCCCATCACTGACATCAAAAGCAGACGCTAGCAGAATTTGCTTTTGCAACAGAAGGATGAAGAGTAATTGAGGTCATTGTTGAAGAACTCCTACTGTAGTAAAATGATCATGCTCTTATGAAATAAGTAACTACAGATTTTAGAGTAGACAACTCCAAAAGAAACAGACACTGATGGTATTTCCATGTTTTAACCTCTTACTCTACAGATGTGTTAAGAATGGTCATGTCTCCCTTTAAACTCCATTAAAATATATCAAAGCAAGACTGGCTTTGATATATTGTAAGTACTCAGCACTTCAGTCTAAATGATTTAGTAAGATGTCCACAAGGTCTGGTGGTTGCAGTTTTAAAATCTAGGAGTGTATTTTATACATTCAGCCCAACTCCTATTTCAGCTCAGTCTCTCCCAAGCCTAAGGCAACTGCATAGCTTATCTTCTCTGCTTTGAAGTTTTCTTTCACATTACAGCACTGTGGTTAACCACACCCTTTTGAGAGATGGTTAGCTATAACCTACAATCACTGAAAATTGGGAGAAGAATAAAGCCTGTGGCAAAATTTGGCCTCTGCCCCTTTGGAACACTAATTATTTCGGGTCTGTGTAGTTTGAGTTAACATATGTTGCCATTCATATCACCTTTTAGGATTTATGCATATGTCTTATACTTTCAAAGAGACATACAATCATTATCTGAAGATTTTTACAGCCTCTTCAAATCATCATTATTACAGGAAGTACAATTTGAGGAACGGAAAAACAAATTTTCAAACTGCATTGGAGCAAACGTGTGTTTATGTACACATTTAGTTGGTTTGATTACCAGGTATTCACACAGCTGAGTATGATTGTCTGCAATATAATACAGCATTAACAAATCAAGAACACAACTTCACATATATTTTGCACAAGGACTTCTTCAGAGACCCAAAGGGTAACGTGACTGCATCAAAACTACAAGAGAAGCGCACTCCAGGGTATGTTCCATGCTCTCGGTTCCCAGATCACCCAACCCAGTACTTTTCACACTGCAATTCACTTTCTGCCTATGCACCTGGGTTTCTTTCCAGTCAGGGAGTGCCAAGGGAGAGAGGGAGGGATGGTGCACACCTGAATCTTGTTCAGACCTGCAACCAGCACACAACTGGACCTGGAAGGGACACCTGCATTACCTATCTTTAAAGGAATTTGGAATCCCTAATGCCATGTAGTCCTGGGAAGGAAAGGGTCTGCAAGATCCATGTGGCCAACCCAAAATGACAGAAGAATCGAGTTCTTCTCAAACTGTATTTCCTCTCTAAGGAAATAAAAAAGAAAGCCTCTTGGACAAAGCATTGTTCACTCATTTTTTAAGTGCTCCCGCTATTCATATGTGTGACTATTTCTGTATCTTGTAGATTATCGAAGGGGTAGGATAAAAGGTGTCACTTCAGAAAATGTTAAAAAAGGTTTCATAAAGCCTTTGTGGTGGTTTGTTTTGGTTGTTTTTTTTAAATGGAAACAAATGCCAAGAGAATAAAATCCAAACAACCAAAAAGTATACTGCGTTTTCTAATTAAAGACTAGTCCAAACAGGAATCTTGTCAGTAACTCCACTGGATGGCAGGTCAGATCCTTTATCTTCCCTAATCAGTATATCTATGGAATCATGTGGGAGAAAGATGAAAAGCTAGGGTCATATCTAAACACAAAAGACAGACAATAGATAGCTTCTGAGAAGAAAATCGTAACAAAGAAACTGTATAAATGAAATGCGCTTGTGAAGTTATCTGTTATCAAAGAGTCAATGAACATGGCTAACTTCACAATGAGATACAGAAGCATTTCAAGGGTGAGGCTACATATGTGCATCCAAAAGTCAGAGTTGTACAAGCGCATTTCTTTATATAAAAAGAAAAAATGCCTGAAATAACAGCCTATGTAACTTAAGGTTTTTGAAATATGGCACTACTGAGCACAGAATCTGGACTGTTTCCCTGAAGAAGAGTAAAATCAACAAGCTTTTAAGTTTGATGGAATCTGTTTTTAATCAGGAATCTGTTTGGTCATCTGCTATGGGAGCGCAGTTTTGCAACTGATGAAAACCAACAAAAGGTGGAAATCAAGTATTCTTGAACATCAGTAATGAAAAGGAAACAATGCAGCAAAAGGAGTCAGAAGCTGATTGAACGTAAACAAATCAAAGAACAAGTAACTGTTCTTACTTTTCTCCTTAAATTCTCAATTTTTATAACAAATACAGAGCAATTAAGTGTAAACATATAATAAGCTTTTCCTCATGTGTGTTCTATGATTTAACCTCAAATAATCCCAAACAAGCAATCAAATTATTAACTTGTCAAAAGATCTGAGTCACCTCAATTTTATTTTTCAGGGAGTCATTCAAGCATGCTTGTTTAAGTTTTGCACTGTCTACAAATGAACATCACAATATGCAGCACAGGCAAGGAATCTGCTGATGAATTCTGGTTATTTTTATGATCTTTAATATCTTTTAAGATTTCTGCTTAAAGTAATATTAAAGAAATACAGAGTATAAAAGTGAAATTCAGAATACAAAAGTGGCCAGGGAGATAATCTGAAGCAAGGAAGATGTACCCTTGATGGAAGAGGATCAGAACAGGGAATACTTAAGCAAACGGGACATACATAAGCCCACAGGCCCTGATGGGATGCACCCACAAGTGCTGAGGGAGCTGGCAGATGGCATTGCAAGGCCACTCTCAGTAATCTTTGATCAATCATGGCCACTAGGAGAAGTGCCAGAAGACTTGAAAAAAGCAAAGGTCACTCTCATCTTTAAGAACAGCAAGGAGAGCCCAGGGAACTACAGGTTGGTCAGTCTCACCTCAATCCCTAGGAAGGTGGTAGTGCAGCTAATTCTGGAAACCATTTCCAGGCTCATGAACAACAACAAAAAAATCATCAGGAATAGTCATCATGGATTCACCAAGGGCAAGTCATGCTTAACCAACTTGATAACCTTATATGATGAAACAACTGGCCTGGTAGATGAGGGGAGAGCTCTGGATATCGCCTACCTGGACTTCAGCAAGGTTTTTGACACTGTCTCCCCATAGATCCTCACAGAGAAGCTGTTGATGTACAGGCCAGATGAGCAGACAGGGAGGTGGATTAAAAAACGGCTGAATGGCCAGGCCCAGAGGGAAGTCGATCAGTGCCACAAAGTTTAGCTGGAGGCCAGTAACTAGTGGTGTACCCCAGGGGTCAATACTGGGTCCAGTCCTGTTTAACATCTTCATTAATGACCCGGATGATGGGGCAGATTTCAACACAGAGAAGTACAAAGTCCTGCACCTGGGGAGGAACAACCCCAGGCACCAGTATATGCTGGGGGCCAGCCAGCAAGAAAGCAGCTTGGCAGAAAAGGACCTGGGGGTCCTGGTGGACACCAAGTTGAACATGAGCCAGCAATGGGCCCTTGCCGCAAAGAAGGTGAATGGCATCCTGGGCTGCGTGAGGCAAAGTATTGCCAGCAGGCCAAGGGAGGTGATCCTTCACCTCTGCTCAGCACTGGTGAGGCCACACCTGGAGTGCCGTCTCCAGCACTGGGCTCCTCAGTACAAGAGAGACGTGGACACACTGGAGAAAGTCCAACAAAGGCCCACTAAGATGATGAAGGGACTGGAGCATCTCTCCTATGATGAAAGGCTGAGAGAGCTGGGACTGTTCAGCCTAGAGAAGAGAAGGCTCAGGAGGAGCTTATTAATGAGTATAAATACCTGAAGGGAGGGTGCAAAGAGGACAGAGCCGGGCTCTCCTCAGCGGTGCCCAGTGACAGGACCAGAGGCAACGGGCACACACTGAAACACAGGAGGTTCCCTCTGAACACCAGGGAACACTTTTTCCCTGTGAGGGTGACCGAGCGCTGGCACAGTTTGCCCAGGGAGGTGGTGGAGTCTTCATCCTTGGAGGTGCTTAAAAGCCATCTGGATGTGGTCCTGGGCAAGCAGCTCTAGATGTCCCTGCTTGAGCTCAAGTGTTGGACCAGATGACCTCCAGAGGTCCCTTCTAACCACAACTGTTCTATGATTCTATAATTCTGTGAAAACATCTTGAAAACTTCTGCCATTTTTTGTAAATCAGTCTGTGCTCTTATCACCAGTATCACTCAAGCTATTGGTGACACAAAGGAGTTACTCCTGTCTGGTTCTCCTATTACACATGAAGAAACACACCAGCAGGTGCACTACAGTTACTGACCTTAAAGTGACACACAGTTCTGATTAGTGGTTTATGGATTTACTGATTTAAAGAAAAAAAATTAAAAATCGAACTGTGTATGTTTTATGCATAGATTTTTTTGATCACATCATAAAAGATCCCATTATTCTACCATTAATGTCAAGTTCACTGCCCTGCAGTATGCACAACTATTCCTTAAACATAGCTTGCTCTCTTCTTCAAACCCCAGGCTGCACAGCTATTGCCTCTTCATCATTCACCACTGGTCCTGACAAGTCACTGATGAACTATCTGGACTAAATGAACTGAGGACTATAAGCATGAGGACTATGAATGTTGAAATGCCTAAAACATCTAATTACTGCATTACAAGAGTTAAACTTGTTTGTGTGCTTTCACTGTACCGTGCCAGAATTCATCATATTTGGATTTCCTTTAAACTTAAAAAAACTTGGAATTTCCTGGACTATGATGCCACTTTTTCAGTTTAATTCCAGTAGCAAGTTTTATCCAAAATAACTGACGCATACTCTCAACCCCAAACTGATTGTACCGTGTTCCACTGTGTTCTCTCATATGCAAGGGGGAGTGCCAGTTGTACTTCCACAGATTTTATGTAAGTCCATCCACAGATGAATTTTGCAAACTTCATTCAAATATTTGATTCAAGGGAGCACACTGCCAGCAACTTCAGCATAGCCTCTAGGACATTCCAGGAAGATTCCATGCTCAGTAAAATTAAAAATACATCCCAGAAATAGAAGAGATTATAAGCATAACTGGTGTTTAAAAACGTTCCTTCTTTCTCTACCATATGACTTACAATATAATAATTGGATTTGCTTGTAAAGATGTACATTCCTGTCTTGCAACTACTTAATCCCCAATTTTGGGCTACAGTTTTTTGAGGTTACAAACACAGACTCTTCAAGAACAGTAAAGAAAGGCAACTTTGCAAAGTCATGCTGAATGAAAAGTAACCCTGTAGATCAGAAATATAAATAGACTAATCTAGAGAATATATAGTTGCTTAATACATTATGAGTCTAAGGAGAGCAGAGATTATGGCCTCAAATATAAACAGATGGGTCAAAGAACTGAAATGTTCTTGTTATGAAACTCTGCCAGTCTCGTGATGAAATACAGACACATTACCACTGTCTTCCTTATCTGTAGGAAAAAACCCCACAAATTCCAGTCTACCAAACTGGAGTGAACAGAGGCCAATGAATTAATATTAATCTTTAATATTAAGAATTTCAGAGCAAGTTGAAAGATGCCCCATTAGATAAAATACTTACAAAGTGCTCATAACAGGAACAGCGATACTAATGCAAAAGTTTTTGTTTGAATACTGCAACATTACAGAGGAAAGTCTTTATCCCAATGTCATTGATAGATTTGAGATAAAGTCAGCAGTCAACTTGTTTCATTCTCCTGACATTTTATTTTTTTAATATGTATTAAGTATAGTATTTTTGCTATTGCTATGAATGATTTTTAGAAGTTATTTTCCAGATTCAAAAGGCAAATATGGTATTGACAGGAATAATGAACCATGTTTCTTTATTACAGTCTTCAGACTTCCATTTCATGAGAATGTACACTCAAAGTACTGATACAACCAAAGCTATTTTGATAATGCTAAAATGACATGGCCAAAACAAGTTCAAATTCTTGTAAACAAAATAACCAGATCTATTATGAATTTCATGTATGTAAAAGTTACTCATTTTTTGTATCCAAAAATGGTGTCATCTATCTTCCTTCAAGTATGCAATACTCTTACTGTGAATTCTTTAGACAGCCTTGTAATACAAACCCTTCCAACACTTTACCCCAACTATCTGTGTGTTTTTATTCTGTGTATCACAAGGAGTTCTACTGACCATGACACAAATTTGATGACCAGTCCATTTAACTAAAAAAATGAACAAGTTTTCTTTCATAAATCAAATGAAAAGCATAATTAAACTAAAAAGACCAAATTGGGAAATGCAGTTAAATTATTGAGCAAGGGAATAAAAAAGTTCTAATTTTTTTCTACCTTGAACCATAAGTATGGGCTCTTTTCCACCGCCGTGTGCCAGCATCTCTCTACGATAACGCTCACCCATTGCCCTGGAGAAACACAGATGTTAGAGTCACTTGCAAACACAACCTGTTCAGCTTTCAGTTAGATTTGCTTCTAGGATCTCTACAGAACTCAGAGACAGAGATCAAATGAAATTTTCCACCCTGAAACAATGCCTGCCTTGATTCCATGTTGAGTCCTCAATTTCAAATTACATTCAAAATTATACTATAAGTAACTGAACTAGACAAATTTTATACATGTGAATATGCGTTGGTGTTTATAGAAGTTAATTTGCGAACAACATTTCAGCCTTCATTGCTCTGAGGGGAAAAGTTGCTCTCTTACAATGCTCTGAACTTTCACCTAATGTCTAAGAACACAGAATTTGTGATCTCACAATTTACTTTTTACTTTCACAAAGCAAAATGAGTAGGATAGCTATACTTCGCTTTGAAGTTGGTGACATGAAGCTTGTTTAATACCTGCAGTTGCTTTGATTTCAATAGAAAATTACAAGTAATTAGGCACCTATGAAAATCAAGCTCTCTAATTACATCTAAATATGAATTTCAGTGCCTCCCAACTGGCACACCTGTATTTTAGAACATCAAACACGAATTTTTTTGCACCAATGAACATGTCCCAAAGTACTCTTTATACCTGCGGTCATTTCCTGTTTTGTAATCCTCTTAAAATCAAGAAAAAGGCTAAAAACTAATTGTCATTAAAAAAGCCCGTCAACCCACATGGCCCCATTTGTTTCATGCCTTTCAGAAGCAAGTAGCATGACACTTCATTCTACTTAATATTTTCTCTGGTTTTACCTATCAAACGGGTCCTGAGCAAAACACTGTTTCCACACCATGGAGGCAACAGCCCTAGACATGAGGTAGGAGTAATATTTGGCACCGTAGCCCACAAGATGACTGAATCGCAGCTGCCAGGCCTGTAAGGAGAAAACAAACAAAAAAACACAACAGAATCTTTTAAATCCTTTAAACTGTTCGGCATTTTCTGAAGTATGATGGAAGAGATTTGATACTATCAATGACAAACAGTTTAAAAAAAAAAGAAAAAAGAAAAAACCCCAACCACTACCAGAAATCCCAGAATGAACACATCCTTTATTAGAAGCAGCATTTTTCAACCTAAATGCTGTATATCTAATATACTGATTATCAAAATTGAAATTATACTTAAATAGCATCAGAAGGAGAGAAAACAAAGCTGTAAAAAACTGTATTCATATTTGGTAATAGCTGTGTTGTTCTACTGGTCTTGAAAGAAAACCACAATTACCTTCTTACAAGTAACACCAGATTTTATCATTTTCCATGTATGTAAGTGCAGTGTCACACTTGGAAAAGTTCAATTTATAGACTTTTGCCACAAACAAAATGATAATAGGGACTTGCATTTAATACTATAAAAAACACAGCTTCCCATATGCCAATAAACTCAGAGGTAGACAAATCACATCCACATGCAATGTCATTGTTCACAGATTTGTTTGCACATTTTTAAATGCATATATATAGCAGATTATCATCTGTAATTATATTGTTATTAATTTATGTATTGTTACTTGCTTTTATGACTCATTCCAGTGATGGTGGATTCTTTTTTTAATGCTGTCTGGTGTTGACTGTTTACTTTTGTTTTCTTAGCAGAGAAAATCAGAAGTATCAGCCTTACTTTCACAGAAATAAAAATACTTTTTTTTATTTCCCTGACTGTAGCAGAGTAATTTAAATTGGGAGAGACCTCTGAAGGTCATCTATTCCAACCCCTGCTCAAAGCAGAGCCAACTTTGATGAGGTTTCCCAGGGCTCTGTCTAAAGTCTCGGTATCTCCAAGGATGAAGATTTCATCACCTCTCTGGTGCAATGTGCAAAGGCAAGCAAGTCCAAGCTGAAAAGACATTGTTTCCCAACAGATTTGGGCATATTTTTTGAACTGAAGATGGATGAATGTATAGATGAAGGGGTGAGAAACTCACTCTGTCCTTTTGGCTCTCTGAGGAAACCAAAGAGGAGACGAGTCCCATACCTTATTTGTCCTCTTATACAAAGTCAAAGCTCTTAACATTCTTGTGATATGACTGTTGTCAAGATTTTTGTAGGTACTATAGAAAGCAGAGTTTTAAAGAGGAACTAGAAGATAAACAATAAAGTAGCATAACACGTTTTAAATTTAAATCCATGGGCTGTCAGATGCTTGTTCTTATCCTAGAGTCAATAGCTGAAATTCTGAGGCAGCCAAACAGAAAAATGAAGGGGCGTTAGCAATTTTCCAGAACTATTTATCTTTGACTGTGATTCTTTATCACACTGTAAGTAACAATCTCCTGATTTTTGACAGCTGCAGTTAACTATGTTTCTTTATTCAGGAAAGTGCTGATCATCATCTTATTCTCCATTAGCCAAGTCAAAGATGTATGTGTATGTTAAAAAAAAAGATCAACTGAGAGGGTGGGAAAAGAAAGTATTTGGCTTTTAATCAGTCTTTTTACCTTAAAAAAGGTAGCAAACAGTGCCCTATAATCTAGATCATTGTGAACAGCTGATGAGAAACAAAGTTGTTAGCTCCCTTTTCTGAGCAACACCTACAAATAAAGTTTCAAAGTTAGCTGTAATTCAGCCATTCAAAAGCTACTTTTAACAAGATGGTTATCCCCACCCTAAGACAGGTGTCCAAAACAGATGGAATTTGCCAGGGGTGAGCAATCTGGCCTCTACTGGTAGCCTACACAACTAGTTTAAAGAAGGAGCAGCAAAGTTAGAGGAGATGAAAAAAATGTCTCCAGTCTTCAATTTTCCTGTGGGTCTTGATGCATGTTGCAAATTCTTAAGAATTATTAACTTTTTTTCTTTCCTTTAAGGTAAACACCAACTGTACCGTATCTCATTGTAATGCAAGTATATAAAAACATTCAGCTTGGATACAGATTCTCCAGTTTGCTCTGAAAAGTATTGTGGTTGCCGTGTTTATACTTTATAGCTACAGTTTTTCTAACTAGTCCCTTAATTATAACCATAATCACTAAACTAAAAGCACATTTTGAAACAGATCAGAGAGCCTACATTTTTAGAAGACTGGGCAGGAAAACATGTCAGTTTTTATTTTACTGTTTGGTAAGTTTTCAAACTTAGGATGAAAAGTTTCAACTTCAAAGTACAACTCTCTCAGGAATGTGGAAAGCTTTACTCATGAATTGGTTTCACATACTGAGAAATTTAAATGATTTCCAAATAGATCATTTAAGTAAAAAATCCAACTTGCTTTTTCTGCTACAAACAAAAATAATTTCTATCAGCTTGACACAGGGAAGAATATTTCTACCTTTCTCATCAGAAAGGAATTATTTTAGTGGATCATATAAGCTGTAACTAGACAGTATGTCTTCCTCAACAGCTCAAGATTACATTCTTCACCTCAAATGTTCTTGCATTTAATGATCTGCACCTAAAACAGCTCATCTGCACTTCCAGGATTATTGGGTTTGTTGAAACTCTCTATCACAAGTAAACAAGGAGAAAAGAACATCTTCTCAGCAACCTGTCCAAGACCAAAAGCTTGTTTCAGAGTCTGCACCTAAAACAGGCGTCAGTACCCTCTGTTCAAATATAAGACATTTTGTTTGACCTTGTCTTTTCTAATGTATTTAAGTAAGAAACTTCACATTGCTTCCTTTCAAAAGAGAAAAGGAAAGGAGATATAAAGATCAAGGAAAGACACTGCTCATCTCTCCCTGCATTTGGGGAGTCTCTCGAACATGATGAAGTTGAAATTCAAAAATTCATTGGCAACAGGACCGGTATCCAGAAAAGGAAACAAAAATAGAGTATGAGTCAATCCATCTTAAGATAGATGCCTAAGACAGATAAGGTATAGATGACTCTCTCTTCCTTCACTGGAATACATAAGGAACATGCTTTTAGATAGCTCCAGTTACATAAGTTACCATCCTCAAAGGCATACTGCAACTAAGATTGTTCTCCTATTGCAAACAGCAGTCAGGGAAATCCAATTATAAACACTGCTGTTCCCTAGTGAAGTTTGAAGCCTATATTAAATTTTTTTTTTTTTAACCAGTACAGATTTTCCCCACTCCAGAGTATGAATAACTCTAGTATGTCATCACTCCCTGCCACTACTTTTTTTCTCAGTCCTGCCACAAAGTTTCTGATCAGGAACTCCCTATCTTCGATATTTCACCATTACCCAGTACCTACCAGATTAAGTACCTTTTCTGATTCTATGCTGCTCTAGCAATTAACTTTCCAAAACTGGACTTAGCTACCTGTAAACAAATAATTAAACATTAAGACACATCTTCTACCCTAATTCACAAGGAGCTACCTGCCTGCATTAAAAAACTCTTCCTAATTTATACAGATGAGATTACAATCTAGGCAATAAAATGTTCAAAAAGCCCAGGAATATATAGACTAATACTCCTTTTAAAAGTTCTATGATCAATAAAAAATAAACATATCACTGGAAATGTATTTAAAACTAAATAGTTTGCCTTTTAGCATAAAACTCCATTTTAATAAATCAGCTATACATGCAAAATGACTTGATTTCTTGAATTATTTCCAATGCTGAATGATTTCTCCATATTAAAACAAAACAAAACAAAAAAGACGCATCAATTTCCCTTTTGGAAAGAGTAAAGGCTAGACATGTAGAACTAGGGCACTCTCCTTATTAAATGTTATATTTTTGGTAAGCAGCTAAAAAGTTAATGAAGACTGTGAGTAATCACCTACTTCAAAAAGTTCCATGAACCCATTCCAGGAGTTTATAAAACAGTGCATTTTACAGCATAGCCCATGGGTTATGATAATATGCCATCCACAGGTCATGTTCATGCCTGCTTTTTATCCAGCACAACAGACTGAAATAAAGGTGTGCAACTGATCCACTGCAGTTACTAAAGGGGCCTTTTTTCCACCAACATTATTAATCTTCTCTTATAGCCATGTCTGAAATATTTTCAAAATTCCATGTGCAATGGCTTTCCATCCCATCGTGTAACCTCACCGATACTTTTGTATTCTTACACCTTATCAGGAATGTTTTTTTTAAAAAGTCCTTGTTGGACACATTCATAGAGTAAGATTCAGTTCATTTTACTTTAGCTACCTTAAACTAGGTGTCTTGCCCAAACTAGTCACATAGGCTTCCTTTGTAGTCAGAGGACAGAAGTATTTATCCTGTTATCTTTGGAGAGGATAGGACTACTGCTCTGGGAGAAATTTGAATAATTTACTGCAACTTGTATCTTCTATTTAAAAGTTAAGCCACTTCATTCATTTTATCAATATGGTACGATCAGTTAAACTAAACTGTTTTGAAGACTATATAAACTAATTTAGGATTCAATTATTTGAATTCTAAATTTAGAACTGTTAAGATTATCACAAAAATAATCTGATATAAAAATTTAGATGTGATTCTAAAAAGACAAAACCAAAAGAAAAAACTACAGGTAGCTTAATATATACTAACCTAGCTTTTGTTTGAGTGTGGGTAATCATTGCTCCATGAAGCTCCACTAATTACACGGAATCAGTGCTACAACATCCTACTACATCTTTTGGAAAGAAAAAAAAACCTACAGAAATTCTTGACTAGTGCTTGGACTTTTCAAAATGCTCTTCCAACTGTTTCTGTTGTGATTTCGTTACTTCGAAGTATATTTAAGTCCATTTTGCTTTGCATCTTAAGACAAAAAACACAAGTGAGAACCTGAAAAGACCCAACACTAAATTAAGAAAAGTATTTTCGTCACTTAAGTCTTCTAATTACAAAATGTGTGCTACAGTAATTACATCAGTGAGCAAGTTGTTGAATAGTTTCCATGAGGAACAATATTTGATGGAGATGATATTTGGCGCCCTCTCCCTTCTTAATTAAATTCTTATTCTGGCAGGAAACCCAATAGAGGAGCAAGCCAACTTATCTCCTTCAGGGGCTACTGGGTGGAGAACCCCTGGGTCTGGCACTAACATGATGTTATTGCTCCTAATGCCCTTGAATTTAGCTATCAGCACGGGTGTAAAACTCCTGAGAGTCAGAAAGAAGCTCCAGGCTCCGGTAACTTGGGAGCCACAAGAGAACGGCGCTGAGCACGGAAGTCACTACAGGCTATTTTCCTCTGCTGAGGCCAAGGTTTATCAGGGCTAGCGGAAAAGAAGGACAACATTGCTCCGGCCTGCAAACAAGCATGCTGAAAGTTAGTACAGGTAATGTTTTCTTGGCACTGTGTCAGCCACTCACACAGCAGGAGCTGGAGGTGGAATGTAAAGTGCTGCACGTTGCAGGTCAAGAACTATGAAGCCACTTTTCAGCACAGAAAAATGGTGAATTTACTGCGGGGTACAGATTGGAGGGATGTTCCACATTTAGCTTAGCAAGTTTCTCATTCTGAACAACTAGCTGCACAAGCGCCATTTTAAAATATCAGAGGGAAAAAGTGCTTTTAGCAAAAGAAAAAAACGTGTATTATCTGATGACCAGGAGATCTGGTTTTTATCTTTGACACCACTTTACATTTTCATGCTTTTCACACCCATATTCTGTGCCAGATCACTTTTCTCAAAATTCAAGGAAGATACTCAAGAGATTTCACAGCACAGAACTGCAACGACATCCAGTCAACATGGACAGAAAATTTCAGTCTCATTCATTCATTACAGCAACTCCCAGAATTAGCGTGCTAATCTACTTTTATTGAACACCCTTCTGTGAACCTCTTCTATGGTCCCTTTCCCAAAATAACTGAGCCTGCAGTCAGACAAGCTGAGAAGCTTCCTGGTAAGGCTCCTCTTTTTTTCTTGCCCTTGCACAGTAATGGGAGTGAGCAATCCAGCACCGCTAGCAGAAGCCCGGGCTGTAGCTGCCAGGCTCCAAAGCTCAAGCTTTGCCACTGGGTGCACTTATTTTGGGGAGGCCAAACTGTCACATAGCAGAATTTATTCTCCCACTTTTCTGTTTAAACTACTCGCTTACTTTATGAAATGAGAAAAGGATTTTCACATACACTTTAGAGCTTAAAGAATTCACTCTTTTGTTCTGAAACAAATCACAGATTTTTTTTTCCTTATTGTGTTAGTTTGTTACATAAGTTTACAACATGCTTTGAAGATGTCCTCAATTCATTCTCACTTGAAGAAACAGTTTAATGAGTCTTAGAGTGCAGAGTTTGCAAAGTGTTTGTGCCAGTAGCTACCTCTGGGGAAAAGCTAGAGCGCTCACTGACTGGCAGAAACAACTCTCTCCATAGGTATGCAGCAGCTTGCTCGGTCAACTTACTTTCTGTATTTTTGGCCTGAGCCCCTCTAAGTTTTATAGAATTACATCATCATCATTCTGGAGTTTCACAATAATAAAAAAATCCAATAAAGAGCTTTAAAGCCACTTCCTTTGCTGCAGTTTCTAATCTTGTTTAGAATAACAGAAACCTAATTTCAAGAAACCACATCTTGTGCTGCACCCCTAACTTGCTTAATGTCAGTACTCCAGTTTTTCAGTGTCGTGCATTTCTGTGTTAGGAGTGGGAGAGCACAAAAAGTAAACCAACCCAGAGACATCACTGACATTTTAGAAAGCGAGTCAAGCAAGAGATTAAGATTTCAATTCATAACACTTCTTTGTTTTTATTATAAAATGATAAATAAATCTAGCAAGGCAGGGAATGTAAATATTTTTGCAGTTGTTTACACTAGGGAAGAGGAAAGGAATTTAACATGCAATTAACCACTTAGGTGATTCTAGATATGTACCATATGGTCTTTGAATTACTTAAAGAAAAATATTTCATTTTTATTTATAAACTATTAATGCATTTGGGCTGCTTATAGCAAAATCATTTAAAACTATTTCTCTTCACCCTCTTCTCTCCTCCCCACAAAGGGACTGGGGAAAGGGGGACATGGGAGGTAACAAAGAATGCCAACATCAAAAAGCTGTATGTATGATCTGCATTGCTTCACAATCCTTAAAACTTGGATTAAAAGACACAGAGATATGAAAATTGATTCTATATTGTGTCCTTTGATTGACCTTATTTGGACAAGTTGAGAGACAGTGTTACCTGTAAACATTTTAACTAGTCTTTAAAGTAAAATAGAAGAAATATGCCATCAGACAATTTCCAAACAAGTCCTTCATGTTGTAACACATAACTCTACACACACATACACATGCAACATACACACACCCCCCGTTCTATTACTAATTAATAATTTCTATTCCTGTCTAAGCTTTAAAGATTCATAAGCCCGAGATAACTAGGATCATCATGGTTTCCTTTAGGTACAGACTCACACTGAACCCCAAGTTTTTTATTCTACTTTACCAATTAACCCTAATTTTAAGTATTGATGTATTCTTTCAAAACAAACACAATGAATGCTGCTTAAGATAAGCTCTTACAAAAAACGAGAAATATCTTAAGCAACATTGTAACTGCAAAATATATTTGCCAGTACAACTTAATCATGTAAATTATCTGTACCTATACTAGAAGATGAAATAGCTATTATTTTACAGTAATGCTCATTTACTATCTTTTGCCAGAGCCATTCCAGACAGGGATTTAGGGGATCATGATTCTAATCCTGAATCTGCCACAAACTGCAGTATGAACTTGAAGAAACTACTTTTTTTCCCCTCCCAGTCTAACTGCCACCTCCTGTTAAGCGAGGGTGATAATAGTTCCTCTCTCTTATTCTTTTCTATGAAAAGCTTGCAATCAAAACAGAAAGGACAATCTCCCACTACATTTGAAGAGCATTTCATGTCAGGCCCTCTAGCCTGTGTTTATGGCAATGATCTATTCAGTTATATTTATCACTATCAAATATAGCTCCAGTACTGCAACCCTTGGTAAAAAAAAAGGACATGTGAGCTGTGAGAACAGAATTATATAAAACTAAACAAAGCAATCTGTGTTTTTATATATATATAAAAGATATATCTAAAGCACATATAGCTATTTCAAAATGTTACCAGGAGATGTACACAACTACTTCCTGCACTGTTCCTTAAAATGCTCTACATGGTAAATACTACCACAAAAGTATGCTTGAGTTTCATGGGGTTAACACTTGCAAAAAGAATTTCCTTAGAAATGCTTTGTATCTTACAATATCTGTAAATACTCTGCTGCTGTAGAAAGTTGCCCAGTGAATAGTGTCATATGACCACCAGAAAACAAATCTTCACAGTATTTGCTATCAGCATTTTATCATAAAATGAACTCAACACTAGAAAGACAAAAATCTAAACAAACCTTGAAGGGTGACTTTAAGAGCTTTTGAAAGTCCCAGCATCTACTTTCATACTGACCTCAGCAGAGCACCAATCTTTCTGAAATGGCTTTTAGCTATTAATTATTTATAGAACTATCACTTCCCCAGAGTTCACCATGCACTCCTTTATTAATCTTTTCCTCAGACCCTGACTCTTCAACTTGATTTTATAGTATACTTTTAAGGAGGGTCATATGAAAACTAATCCAGGGATTTGCACTTTGTGTAAACAACTTCGGTTTCCAACATGGCAAGGTAAAAAATTACTTTGAAGAGGTTACACAAACTTCAAGAGGTTGAGTAATGACATATGACTTCATCTCTCTTCAAAACACTCCAAAAAGTGGAATATGAGCAACACTAGTACCTCTTCAAGTAACTGAAGAGAGAAAAAAAAGCATAAAAGCAACCTTCTATGAAGGCTTTCTGCCTTCAGTATGAAATCTATGTCTCTGTGATCTACAACAGTGGTTTCTTTAAAAATCCGTATAAGGGTGATCCTAGACCTACTGGGTGTCTGCTTCCCTCTTCAATAAATGAGGGAAAAGACTGATAAGAGTTTAAAAGATTAGGTACTAATCATAATCACATTTGCTGTAAATTAAACCGTTTTTTCCCCTCCTACTATCTGCTCATTCATAAGAAACAAATGATCTCAGTCTTAACTCCAATTTTTTTTTTCCATAAAGGTTTTCAATACCACAACATACTCATGTGTGTCCACATAATTTTCTCTTTGCTAGCCAAACAAACTCCATTTCCTTAACTGTCCTCATAGGTTATGTTTCCAAACCTATTATCTTTCCAAAACTGCTTCTCTGCATTTCTTCCAGTTTTTCTACACCTTTTTAAGAGGCAGACACCTACTACAGGACACAGCACTACCCACTGCTAAGTTCCCAACATCAAACACTAAAATATATTAAAAAAACAGATACAATTTTCTTTAACAGCATCCCATGAATAAGAGCACACTCTCTTGGCATTTATTGTGCTTTAAATACTTCTGTATTTAATTGCTTTCCTAATGCAAACTAGAACAGAATAGACTATTTCAGTTGGAAGGGACCTACAACAATCCTTTAGTCCAACTGCCTGACCAATTCAGGGCTGACCAAAAATTAAAGCATGTTATTAAGGACATTGTCCAAATGCCTCTTAAACACTGACAGGCTTGGGGCATTGACCACCTCTCTAGGACGCCTGTTCCAGTGTTTGACCACCCTCTTGGTAAAGCAATGCTTCCTAATGTCCAGTCTAAACCTCCTGTAGCACAGCTTTTAACAGTCCTGTCCCAGGCAGAAGAGACCAGCACCTCCGTCTCCACTTGCCCTCCTCAGGAAGCTGTGGAGAGCAACGAGGTCACCCCTCAGCCTCCTCTTCTCCAAAATAGACAAACCCAAAGTCCTTAGCCGCTCCTCGTAGGACATTCCTTCCAGCCCTTTCACCAGCTTTGTTGCCCTCCTCCGGATGCATTCAAGGATCTTCACATCCTTCTTAAATTGTGCGGCCCAGAACTGCACACAGTATTCAAGGTGAGGCCACACCAATGCTGAATACAGCGGGATAATCCCCTCTTTCGACCGCTGGTTATGCTGTGTTTGATGCACCCCAGGATGCAGTTTGCCCTCTTGGCTGCCAGGGCACACACTGCTGACTCACATTGAGCCTGCTGTCAACCAGCACCCCCAGATCCCTTTCTGCAGGGCTGCTCTCCAGCTACTCCTCTCTCAGTTTATACTTGTGCTTGACACTACTCCATCCTAGGTGCAGAATCTGGCATTTCATCCCATTAATCATCGCCCAGTGCTCCAATCTGTCTAGATCCCTCTGCAAGGCCTCCTGTCCCTCAAGAGAGTCAACAGCACCTCCCAGTTTGGTATCATCAGCAAACTTACTAATGGTGCATTCAAATCCTGCATCCAGACTGCTAATAAATATATTGAACAGCACTGGCCCTACAATTGAACCCTGAGGAACACCACTGGTGACCGGTTGCCAGCCAGATGTAGCCCCATTCACTACAACCCTTTGAGGGGTTCTTCACCCAGCGCACCATGAACCTGCTCATCCCACAGTTGGTCACCTTGTCCAGAAGGATGCTGTGAGGGACAGTAACAAAAGCCTTACTAAAATCCAAAAATCTACAACCACCACCTTCCCTTCACCCACTAGGTGGGTGACCTTATCATAGAAGGATATCAAATTAGATACACAGGACTTTCCTTTTGTGAACCCATGATGACTGTGCCTGATGACTGCATTATTCTTTAAACACCTTTCAATAGTACCCAATATAATCTTCTCCATAATTTTTCCAGGAACCGAGGTTAGACAAACAGGTCTGTAGTTCCCTGGGTCTTCCCTCACGCCCTTCTTGTAAAGTGGAATAATGGTGGCTAGCTTCCAGGCAGCAGGGACCTCCCAAGACCTTTGGTAGTTGATTGAGAGGGGTCCTGCTGTAACATCTGCTAGCTCCTCCAGTGCTCTGGGATGAATTGCATCAGGCCCCATGGACTTGTGAACATTCAGCTGATACAGCTGGTCCCTTACAATTTCAGTGTCCACGAATGGAAAGTCACTGTTCCTGACTCAGGGGACCAGGCAGCCCAAGGTCTACCAGTATTATTGAAGACTAAGGCAAAAAACACATTGAATGCCTCCGCTTTTTCTTCATCCCTGTTAGCCAGATGACCATCTTCAACAAGTATCAGTCCAATGTCTTCCTTAGACCTCCTCTTGTTATTAACATACTTTAAAAATATCATAATTCCACTACCACTTTTTCATGAGTTTGTGAGTGATAATTCTGCCAGGTCAGTGACTACTTTGACAAACTTAAATATTCTGACAACCTGACTACTTCTAATCTAATTATTCTCTTTCATTCCTTAATCTCAGCTGTGCCTCTATCCATCTCAAAAATTGTATGCATTACTTACCTAATGAAAATTCACTTGCCGCCCCCCCCCCCCCCCCCCCAACCCCCACAACCGAAACTATGAAATAT
>NW_010972787.1:3404642-3460912 GCF_000737465.1 Haliaeetus leucocephalus
CAAAAAAATCTTCCTTGCCCCCCCCCCCCCCCGCCAAAACACTAAGGCAGAGCATGGAATATTTCCGCTTTCTCTGACATTTGTTGTTGTTCTTCCCCCCACCTCCGCCTCTTATTTCTTCAGTAGTTATGGAACTTTATTACCTTCACTACTTGCATTTTGCAACTCAGCATTTCTAGCCTTTTTTGTTCTGAATTCTTGTATTCCTTTAGTAGTTATCTCTGGTCATACCATGACTTCTATTTTTTATGATCTTAATAAAGTCTTTAAAAGGCTTGGTCCCTTATTACCAAATCTTTTTTGCATCAGGATAGTTTGTGTCTTTGGTTCAATCTCTCTGATAACTACTTAATGTCTTTTGAATCATCATACTTAGCTATTTTCCAGTTCCAGCAAATATCTGGCAGCCTTCCTCTTTCTGATGCATTGTTTTTAATCATTACTGACATTTTTGGGTTTTAAGCTGCTTGAAACTTCCACAATTTTACTTTTGGCTCATTAGATCTTATCTTGTCTTCTGTTTTTCACACTTTTATATGGCTTCTACTTTTCTAATAACCTCCTTTTCTCACATATTCAAATGTACAGGCTTTTTCTCCCACTCAGTTCTTTTCAGCATCTTATTGATTAGCACCATAAATTTTACTCCCTCATTCTCAACCCAGTATTGGCCATTTAAAAGCTCTTTGCCAACAGTACCAATTCTACCTTTTAGCTGTTCTTTTTCATTTCCTTTAACCTAGCTTTCAGTTTTGCTTAAGTTCTAAGGTTACATTAGTTTAACCTAATAAATCTAAGACAAATTTGGGAAGATTTTACATAAAATAAATATGAAGTGAAATCACAGTTTAAAATTTAACAGGCAGCCACTACTTAGCCTTCCCTACCAATAATTTCAAGATTTATGTTCACCACTTGAGTAAAGTTCTCAGAATTCAAAACCACTTTTACCTTCAGAGGTTAAGGGTTATCACTTATTTATTTTAAGACAGCTGCCTCATTGCTTGCCCAGTCTGACTATTTATTCTTTTTATATGGTGTTACTGATATTCACATAAAAAGTTATACAGGACCGGAGTTATGTAACTACACATTAGTAGTCACTCCAAAGACCTAACAAGAAATCCTAAGACAACAGATACCACAATAACGCAGATGGCAAATTCAATAACAAGATATTTCACTCAAACTGCCAGGCAGCTCTCAGTAGGCTGAGGGAATAGGCCTGTTACAAATGATACTCTCCACTCTCCACTGCGGCACCACTACTGACAGCGATCATCGTCGGTTCAAGATGGCAACAGAGAACTTCAGAAACCACACTGTCTCCATTTTTCGCTTCTGGCTTACCTAACACAACTAAGCATGAGGTCAAGCCACCTTCAAACTCCTAAGAAAAGACTCCCAAGAAGGAAAAAGAGGCATACAGCTGCTCTTTTGCCCTCAGGTGTTCTTCAACAAAATAAAAAGGGGGCTTGGGCACATGGTGACAATGTGTGATGAAGAAAATACTTTCTCTCTGCAGAGAAGCTAGCTCTCTCTGTCTAGTGACACCAACTCCTCTTCAGCTGACCAGCCTCCCAAATGCCTTTATATGTGCCCTGTTAATGAAATCCTTGTGTTCTCAGCACCCATGGCAAGCCACATCTTCCAGTAGTGCCTGACAGCCTCCCTGAGTGCTCCAAATGTTAGGCTGCACCTCATCCATTGATTTCCTTTGTCAGGAACATGACAGACACAATCCCAGCAAGTTAAGACAAAGGCCTAGGTGGAGCCTTCCAAGGTCAGGATCCCTGTCTGGGCAGAGTTCCCCCAGCTGCAGGAAGAAGAAAGACTAACAACCACTTTGGTGATACACCATTTTTCATACACTTCTTCCCTCTAGGGTATCTATAACAATACTTGCCTTGTTTTCTGTTGGCAAACTTGGCTGGCTAACATATTTGGTCTCACAGGTGTTTTGGTCTCTCAGATCACTAGCAACCATAGGCCATTAAGAAGTTCTCATGCTGCCAAAGTAACCTGCATTCTGGACAAAATTATATAAGCATAATTAAACCTTTAACCTGATGTATATTTTAGGCCACCAATAGAGGTGGTCCTGCTGAACTAATATGTTCTTAACATGCTAGAGCAAAAGGGTATATAGCAAATTATTTAGTGTTCCAAAAAATATCAAAAGGCTCCCTACATACCAACAAGTTTCCTCCTATCAAATGTAGTTATAATTATGTGTGTGGGTTAACTCCAACATTGCACTTTGTATTCAAGTATCACACAAGAAATTCTTCTGTTCTGGAAGAAAAGCTTATTGGAAGGCCATGTAATTTTAAAAAATGCAAAAGGGACTATTTGGCAGCAATCTAAAAAAGACCCCAGATTCACTGTGCCTCACTCTTCAAAACCATTTTTCCTCACAGTCACAAGTGAAACCAGGATCTCCCTCCAAACTTCTAGATTAGAAGGAAGAAAGGTTACTATGGCAGAGAGACGCCATAATATGTAAGTCCATAATAAGTTTTTGAAAATAAGAATCAATAATTCAAACTAATTCAATATTTCACAAAGAAAATTCAGGTATGATGATTTGGGCAGCTGCTGTTTATTGTAAAACCACTTCATTATTGGAAGTTCTTTCCTGTAACTGCAGGAGGCTGCAATCTCCACTATCACTGCAAAGCCTGTTTACCCTGTGCCTCATTTTTTGTTACGATATTGAACTGAAACCCACAGCAGGAGATAGGAATTATTATGCTTGGCACAGGACTAACAATGGCATATCATTAAGTTCTGATGACTGTCTCAAAGGAAAGTAGTTTTCAAGTCTGAACTTGGGGGACAGGCAGGGGACTAAGCAACACATCATGGGGAGAGACTTTGATCATGTCTCAGGTTGATCAAAGGGTCACCTGATACTTTTTAAAGTCTCTCTGGGCATCTTGGAGACAAAGGTAGAAGAGACCAGGGGAGATACTCTAAAAGCAGACAGTGTTATCAGTTGCAAGGCAGGCCATAAGAGGCCTCTTGTGAAGGCCATGGCTTCACAGGAGATGAGAAATAACTTGTGATTTGAAGAAAAGTTTGGAGCAGAAGCAGAATACTGAATTCCCCAGAGTGCACAGATTTTGACACCAATTACATTCAGGAAGAAATGGCAGAAAAACATGTGGTCATTATTATTTGGTTTATCATGCTTTCTTAGAAGAGTCAAAAGGAAGACTGATTTTTAAAGGCATCACAAGGACTCAAGAATCCAGCCTGCGCAAAATTTCTGTTCATTTTCCAAACTCAGTGACACAAATCTCCTGTGGCAACAAAACTGCCAGACACTACAAAAACAGGCAGATACATTTCCTTGCCCCCTGCCTGGCAGTTGTCAGCTTCTGGATTCGGTAATAGAGCAAAGAAATCCCAGTGGAATTTCATCCTCCAGGACCCAGCAGCAAACCCTGTGTACTTTTGAACAGATAAGCAACGGCCAGCCAGAAATAGAGATTTGCATTCTTCAGGAAAACAAAGTCTCATGGAGTGCTGTTTCTCTGTGCTTCTGTCTGTCTACAGTCTGCTCCATTCTTCTTTTCTGTCTTGCATGTGGCACTAGCTTCTGGGACCGTCCGCGTCAATGCAGCCAATGTAAATACTACTGCATGCAGTGCCGACTGCTCCAATGCCTGTAAAACCTATTTGAATAGCAAATACACACTTCGACAGGATTTTCTTCCCACTAACCCTCCTACTGTTGGCACATAAGACACAGTGTTTGCTGAGGATGGTGCTTTGGTTTACCTTAAAATAGGTATCACCACATAGCTACAGTGGCATTTACTTATTAGGTGTAGTTTATGTGCCTCATTCTGAAAGTACTATAACAAAAAGATGCATACAAATTGTCCTTTTATCTGAGCTGTGCCTCAGAAAGACAGAAATTCGTCTGCTGAAGATATATGATGTGGCTCTACTTCAGAAAATGAGTCTGCACAATGAGATTGAAGCCCAAGTACATTCAGAGGATATTTACTAAGTTTACTTGCCTGTCAAGAGCAGTAAGAGGGAATTAAGGTTTATCAGGAAGAGATAATAATGGATGCCTGTGCAGCCTGACAGACAATGCTACTACAGAAAATCACATTAGTGCATTTAAGATCTTCACTAAGGAAGAATTACTTTTACCCAACACCACTAATGTAAGATATCCAAGCCTGCATCTAAACCTATAGAGAGCAGATAAAATTTAAATGATCAAAATACTTTGTTTTCTCCATCAGCCATATATGTACCTATCCAAATGACAGATGACAATAAAAGCTGGTCTCTCTTACTATATTTCAATGTCTAGCTCCAAAATTAAATGAAAGGAAGGAATATACTCTCTTCACTTAAAAACTTTTACTTTCAAGACATTTATTTTTTTATCTGGATTACAAATTAAACTGGACACATATCTTAAGTTTCGAAGAAAGAGCAGCAAAGGACAGCAAGCCAAATTACAGATATTAATTACTCTACAGAGCGCTAACATTCTTCTAATGTAAATTTTCACTAAGTTTTACTGAAATTTAAGTTGTATTACAGTTCTTCACTAGACTCACTAATTCTACATTCAGTAAATGTAAAGAACATAGACTTTCTGACAATTTAAAAGTTCACAGTACATTTTGCTGAGATAAAGTGCCAGGCCAAAACTTGCTGTCTCTCTTCATATTGAAGCTATGCTCATTACAAGATGTTACACTCTTTTGAAGGTAACGGCTAAATAAAAAATATTTTAAATCGAACAAAAGACGCAGGCTAACTTTCAAAGCAGGGAACTGTTCTGTTCACTGGATAACTAACGTCTGCAGAAGAACAGTGCAAAACAACACTTATAAAAATGTAGAGAAGTCAGACATCATACTCTGAAGACATCTTGCTTCCACTTCTCTGGCTTTGCCAGGCCAGCAGAGGCAGTACAGTTTCAATGAGGAAAGGGCTGAAGCATGGATCTCCTAATACCCTTCTCAGAGAACGAAAGTTACATTTTTGCTAAAGACGAAAGTATGTTTCCTGAGAAGCAGAAAGCACAGAAAGGATCTGGGTATTCTGACCAAAGTGTCAAACAGTGATTCAGGCCATGCTCGGGCTGGGAATTCAGCTCCAGCCAGCCCAGGAAATCCCATGACTATCATCTATGCAAACTGCACCTTTGGATGTCACATGAAGTACAGAATAAATGCACAATTAAGTCATGATGAAGATCAATATTACATAGCTCAGTAGAACTCAAGGCTTTAACACTTTCAGATACCACATGAAAGGATAAATAAGTGACGTGCCAACGGTCACAGCAGTACAGTGAGAAAAACACACTTCCAAGTCCTACTTCACACTGACTTGCTCTCACATGCCAACACTGACAGTATACAAACACCAACATGCAGCACAACGTTTTGTTGCCTTTTACAAACAGTCCTTTGCAAAACTAGAATAAAGCCTCTTTCCAACGTATTGTTTCCAGTGCCTTCCTTAATAAGAAAATAAAGAAAAAGTAATCAAGTTCAGCATGACAAGACTACACCTGTACAAAAAACAGGTACCTTAATTAAATTTTTATTTTTAGCTGAAAATTTCTAACACCCTACTCTCTGAATAAAGTGGCTGAAAGAAAGAAAATTCTTTCAACGTAACAATGCAACAATAAGCATGTGAGTGTGCAGTGCAAGGGGCAGGGAGAAATAGGGGTATTAATACAGTCAGTATGTTTCTACTCACTGTATTAGGTACATATGGCAATCCGTAAACTTTCTCCTGTGTTTCCTTTAAAATTTCTGTGGTTGACTTTTTTAAAGGATGTTTCCCATGGTAGATTTGGTCCAAGGCAGCATAAAATACCTGAAGAGAGAAAATACATGTTTGTGTTTGGCACATGGCATTGGCATTTGACAACCAAAAAAGACAAATAGAAAAGAACGGGAGAGAATAGGGAGAGGGAAGAGTTTAAATATATATGGTTTTGTAAATCTTCTACTTTTAGTAAAACATACAAGGAGAGAAACAGGGTTTTGGAGCACACCAACCACCACCATCATGACCTATCATAAATCTGTGTTTAGGTCACTGGGACCACTGGCAGTACTAAATCACCTGTATGTTTAAATAAAATTAAGATCTGTCCTTAAAGCCCTCCAGCAATTCCCCTTTTAAAAAAGAGTATTTTAAAATAGATTTAATAAAAAGACTTAAAGTTATTTGAGTGGACACAGCAAAATAAGGTATTCACAATGCCTTTGCTCGTACTTCTCATCCTCAGAGCCGGTCTCTAGAATCCCAGTTCATTTTTTAAACAAAGTTTAACAAAAGCTACAGCATTTGTGGTAGCAAGGGTGACTGAGAATATGACCAACAGTAAGTACCATGAATAGATCTGAAAATTACCTGATGTAACAGTCCTAGAGAACTCACTTTCTCCTGCCACCCTAGGCCTTTGTGACTCTGCAGGAGTCATTTCACACCAACTTTCCTCTCCTTTCCAAAAAACCCAAACCAAACATGAGGAACTTCAGCATCTGACAACAGATTTTAGCACCCTGCTTCAGCCCAGCCTTGATTCTCTTTTTTCTATCTCCCAGCTTTGCTAGGGCCTGTTTGAAGCTGCTCCTCAGTGTTCCTCACAAGATAGAGCAGACCGCACTGCAGTGAACCTTCTTCTAAAGTAAAATTTGGAGTAGAGTAGTTTGTGGTCAGGGCAACCGTCAGCTGAGCAAAAGCTCAGCTCACAGGTAGGCAGTGGGGAAATGTCAGCTGAAGGCCAGTGAAATGGACTCCCTAAAGAACAACGTGGCGACAGGGAAATGAGTCACTGAAGCCAGCTATAAGCTTTCCCCTGATCTTGGCACATGTAAAGCGTGGGAAGAAAGCTATGAGCCAAGCCACCTGGACAGCATAGTTTAAAAAAAAAAATCCATCCTTGAAAATAAACTTGGATTAACTTTATAGCCATAAGCATTCCTATCTACAAACCACAGTTCTTTGTGTTTACACAGGCCTTTGAAATGGGAGAGGGAGACACATCCCAGGACCACAGGATTTTAGGTGATACTGCTGAGGAGCAGGCTAACACTTAATATTAAGCAGTAGCTAGAAGATGATTTCTAATTTCAGTAAAACAAACACATTTCCCAAAAGACCTAGAAATATAAAAAGGCCATCAAATAGTTATCTATCTTCATACTATCTCTCTGTTTTGCACTGACATTGATATTTGTTTCACTTGATTCCACTTCTTTCTAGCTCCTTGTCTGCTTAATAGCATTAATATGTAAACAGTTATGCATTTTCCAGTGAAGTTACTACTGTCTGAAAGACTCTGGGACTCAATCTGCATGGCAAAAGCCTCATGAGAAGATGCATGGATTCTCCTATCTGTCCTCCTGAGTACCTGATTACATGAGCTGGAAGAAAATGCAGAGGTATTATAGTTATGATGAAACAGCATCATTTCTTATTTTCACATGCCAATAGACTTATTCAGTGAACAGACCACAGAAAAACCTTTAGGCATTTTCCCCACTGCTGGAAAATTTGTAAGCATTTTTCTCTTTTAAAGGTCAAATAAGGCCTACATAGCACCTAGTTGTCAAATTAGAATATACTCTTTGCAAAGTCTTCAGGAAAGGTATTAGAGTCATCATTCACAGTTTTTTCAGGTGTATACATTAGTAGTACATACATATTTTGGTATCTGCAGATTGAAATACATGCTTTTCTTCAAGGAATTATTATACTTTTAAATCTGCATGAGTAACAATACACACTTGTACAAAAGGAATGTATGAACTTTATATTTGCCATGCAGTCAACTTCTCTGGGATGTTTTTTCTGAATTAATGAACAGAATGGCTCTGCCAGTCTGTCTCTGGAATGAGTGCATACTTCTGCGGGTATTACATTTGGAATCTCCAGAAACATGGTACTGAAAGCAGGAAATGAATAATACTATTCAGTGTGGCATTGTGGTCATTTGGCATGGGTTGAGACTGGTTGACCATTAGTTACGCAAGAGTAATTTGAGGGCAGGCAGCCTGCTTAATCACTGCATCATTGCCAGCACCAGTCAATCATTAGGTGCCCACAGGAATTTGAACCCACCAGAAGTGGGTGTTCTTTCCCCAGCTCTAAAGCTATGGGGTCTGGAGTCACTCTGGGACAAACCCTACAGAGATCCCAGGAGCAGCTGAGGGCCAACAGCAGCAGGGGGATTGCACAGCCCATCCTGTGGGACCGATGCAATGACCCCTCCTTGACTTACTTCTGGAGCATGCCATCTTTCCTGCCACAGGACAGGGAGGCCATGTCCCTTGTTAATATATCTGTGACTTAAAGTGTTCTTGGTATCCAAGCCCATTCAGCATCCCCCCTGTCAAGGTTTGAGACCAAACTGACAAGATTATAGCATAATACATATTAAAAGTTGAAAGGAAATCTGTCAGATCTTTATGCAGCTGTTATGGACACACCAGAAAAGAACGGGTGCATGTGAAAGCACTTGATCATCACTTTGGTGGTTAGTAGTCTGTACATTGACAAGTTATTCTGTGTTGGTGAACTTCATGAACAGAGGTCCACCACTAAGCATTTTCAGTATATTGAAATTTTATTTCAATCCAGAATTCCCCCCCCCCCCCAAAAACCCTCCTATATGAATTAATTATATTCTTGCCCACATTGCTTCTGGATTCTCAGCTATCTCTATATAAGAACCTTTCAGAGCCAGGAGTGTGCATTTCAAAATCAGACCTGCAGCAAGGGTGCAGTTATTTTCATGTCACAGAGATACAGCCACAGATAGCACCCTCCTTGTTCACACTGGCACAGCCAACACTGGCCACCGACGGCCAGTGCTGCACTGAAAGCATAATTCAAAAATGCATTAAGTTTAACCAATGAAAAATGTATGTATACACTGAAAACAGTGTTAAGTCTGGTTTTGATTAGTGTAACTGACATGTATACATTTACAGGTCCACACTCCAGCATTCTGATTAGTTTTAAATCACTATAAATAACTGCACAGAGCAAACTGCAAATATTTAACTAAGTTTTTCTTTTAAATCAACTTCAGTTAACCAGTGCAACTCATGTTTGCAGACAGGGTTGCAATCATTTGGGCACTTTTCAAAGTGAAGAAATTTGTTTCCTTCCCCATCTCAAAAATAATGACTACCCTTTATTAAGGTACTAGCAGAGTTATCTCACCTAAACACTAGACCAACTGTAGAAAGAAAAATTATATGCTTCTGGCTTAAGGCAAAACAAAGAAGAAAACAAAATCACAAAAATCATACAGCAGAAGCTTGTAGCATACTAAATGCAGCCAAACTCTCACTGTAAAAAAACTTGGCTGGTTACTAATGCTACTGCTCACATCTGAGAACTGCTATTGCAGGACCGAAAAAAACTAAATACCAATTTTAGACAGAACCCTAATTTCCTTTAGTTCCTTTGAACAAAAGCAACACTGATAGCTTGTTTATGGGAATGACTGATCAATCACATCTACCCACAGAAAATAAAGGTTTATGGATTTAATTACTGCTCCTAACACAGTGAGAGAGAAGTCTTACAGCCTTATAGCTCAGCCACCAATTTTGATGGCAGTTAGAAGGTGCCACTTTCATACTGAAGCTGCGGAAGACAAGGAGCTCAAATCACATTCTAGTAAATAAATGAGCTAGTTTGATTTTACTAAGGTGGCCTGTAACTCTCAGTCTTGCTACACTTTAATGATCCAAAGGTACACAATACTTCCTCTACTGAAAGTTCTCCTTAAATCATTCCATTAATTTAAGAACTCGGTCTTAAACCACATTTGGGAATTCTGATAATCCAACCATTTTCAAAAGCTGCGGTTTTCATGATATTTTCATGCATATTTAGACATTTAGCTTTAAGCAGAAAGCACAGAATACGTTCACAAACCCAAACACAAAAATTAATAAAAAAATGAATTATTTTTCACTGATTTGCATATAGTTAGATAATGTGTCTACATTAAAATAAAAATTTGGTAAAATTTTAAGAATTAAAATATGTTCTGTAAGTTCTGGATAGAAAGTAGAGACTAGAATGCAAAGAACGTACCTGGAGTTGCATATCAGCTGCAGCACACACCTTTTTGGACTCACATAGTCTTGACACCATGTTTTTTGGTAGTGGCTTGAATTAAAAAAAAAAAAAAAAGTCAGAACATATTTAGAATTGATGTATATTTGTAAATAGTATGCTTACTACTAGAAAAGGCTGAAGATGAAAAAAAAGAGACTGCTGGTGGTAATAAAAATATGTTTGAAGTGCTTTGCATTGAGGAAGGAAATCTCATTTGCTAAACAAAGCATTAAACTGGCAATTAAGGTACCAGCAGTAATTTACATAGTAATCAAGAAATCACTGTCTCTCAGTGTTTGTTTTTCTATAAATTGATCCTATGTTCCCTTATATGCCTGTTAAAAATATTATGACTATCTCTAGAGATAAAGAACAGATGGGACAGTTAAAGTCCTCCAGGTCATCCTGACTAATCTTCAAAAGCAGATATTATAATACATTCTCCTGTTGATCTTTGAGCATAGTTCACTTAAATTTACATGGAGGCCCACATAACTCCCATTGAGCTGGCAGGTTTTTTATAACTTCAGCTGGGACAGCATCAGGCCTTCCACCCTAACCCACATAAATGTTTGGTCATACTGAACAGTAAATATCTACCCTTTGAATTTTTAACAAGTTGAATTTATTCCACATCTATGGCAATAAAATTATCCATGCCACCACAGGCTGAAAGTCATTAAGCAAACCCTTTTTGACTTTCTATCCAGACATCTACAAGTACATCCAAAGACTTTTTAATGCCAGATTTTTAAGAATATCTGTATATGAATGCTTGACCTTACATTTCTGCTGCTTCCTGAAGCTTTTCAATAGATTTTTTCTTAGGAAGCATATTCATTTTTTTGCTGGCAGTTCTGTTAACCAAACATATTAAATATGGTTAAAATAACTGGGTTCTTGCTAAAATATTAAGAAAATTACTGCAAGTTGTACAATGTAGTACAGATGTTTGGTATTACACTGAACTCTAAAAGCATACCTACACTTTTACAGTGTGTTGAAGTGTTTAAAAATTAACACATGAAAGTCTACAGATCCTGATGGCAGAGACATATGTTTAGATTCTGTGCAAATGATATGACTTCAAGGCAAACAACGTTAATGTTCACAGAATAAAAATCCAACTCCAGAAAAGTTACACATAACTGAGGAAAATGTTATCAGTTAACTCTGTGGAATCTGGAAGTTAAAGCAGATAAGAAAAACTCTCAAGTTGCACAGCTGTTTTATGCAGTAGCTTGACAAGGCTTGTAACCTCTTCTCCAAGACAAATGTTAGCTGGGTCAAGAATGGAATAGAACAACATCCACTATTTTGCCTGTCGTAAATGTGCACAGCTGTTAAATTTCAACACAGAAAAATGAACCAATGAACATGAAGTCTGTTCTACAGCATATCCTTGTTAGGCCAGTATTTACACTTCCCAAATACAAAAATTCTGTTTCAAATTACGTGATGATTTTGGACTACTAGAGTCAGAATAAATGGGCAGTTATCCATAGTAATAAAGATGTTAGTAGCTGACTAACTTGAGGTTCCACACTGGATTTAGTATTGTTCAAAATACTACATAATTATGTAGAAAAGTTATTAAGGCAAGAAGCAAAGTAGAAAAAAAATTCAAATGGTAAGACGTATTTTGGTTGGACACTTTTTCTCCTGGCTCTATGAATATCTCATCTTATCCTCTTACACAGAGGGAGGCATGCACTTCAATGACTTTTCATCCTGGAACTAAATAACATGTGGGTTTGCAATAACACAGTTTCAGTCGTCGTGCAGGAAACTCTTGTGTAAGGAAACCTATAGAATTTTGAACAGATTTTGTTATTAAGCACCAAACGTATCAGCAAGTTTTGGCAGCTTTTTGGAGGCTTTCATTTCCTAGTGAAGTAGTGCAGTATGGAATTAAACAAAACTGATTTCTTCCAGGGGCACCTGTATTTTGGATACAGTAAAGTATGAGAAAACTGGATGGCAATTCTTAAGCTGTAATTTGTCAGTGTTAAAAAAAGCTGAACATCCAAAAGCTTGGCAACAGCAAGTATGTATATTTTACACTTATAATTTAAGAGTGTTAAAGCCAAGAGCACTCCTACCAGTAAGGTCAAGCCAGCTCTTTTAACATAAGGGATTTACAATTTTATATTTCAGCTATATTAAATGATGGTAAGAGGAAGTTAAGAACACAGGCTTTGAGCTAGTACACAAAATAAATAGAACAAAAGGCACTTAAGACTTTTCTAATTGGCATTTTGGTAAACCACAGTCCCACATATCTTCAACTGAATTGGGAAGTCCAAGTTTGCAGGTCACTGGGGCGCTGAGCAGCAAGGTTTGGCGATGTGGACAGACTTTGTACATTCCCTGGGGCAGTTGGTCACATCCAGCCCTGCTCAAGAAGCAACTGAAGCAGGTCTAATTCTCAGTCTAGAGCTAAGCATTTCTTACAGACTCTTCACCCAAGAGAGCCTTGCCTTCTTTTGATTGTACTGCCAATAGCTGACCTCAAGCCAGAGAAGACTGCTGAACATGTAGCCTCTGCATTCACCCGTTTCTTTTTTACGTTCTGCTACAAGTATCTACCCTATTCTAAATCGAAGTCCTGAGGGAAGACACAGAATGATCATTAATAATGTACTAAAATCTCTTTGCACAGGAAATGGCTTAGCACCACCTTCTAGAGACCAAGTAAAATATGTAGGTAATACCAAGAGCTTCCAAGAAAACATTTTTAGCTTTTTTGCATCCATATGAGTATCAAACAAACAATGTACATCTACTCTGCCCTGAAGATCTAGCTTTACTGTTCAAGCAGATGAAAATCAACAGGAAATTACAAATCATTCTTATGACAATACCTACTGACAAAAAGGCACAGGAAAAAGGCATAAGTGTTTTTTCATTTAAATCTATGAGTGCTACTGATCTGGCTCAAAGATTGTGTTGTGATTATAACTCACAAGCCAAGCAGAATTTGGGACCTGAAAAACATTGCAAAAATCAGGTTAAATTCAAAGAATGCTAAAAAGGAGATAAAAAAGCACCTTTGGGATTTTAAAATTTAAGATTTCAGGGAACTAAAATTAGACTCCAGAGAGTTTTTCAAAGATTACCACTCCTCTCCAACATTTTCTTTCTGTGAATGTCAGGCATACAGATATGCTGAGGTCTCAAATGTATAAGGAAGATGTACTGTTTCAGGCAATAGAAACTATTTCTCCTTGCTCCATTACGATCTCATACAGCCCCTTAATAAGCAGCTGAGTGAAGGAAAAAAAGCATCAGCATGATTATTTTACTTATCCTAGAAGATGAGCTCTCCGATAAAACCAGAATCAAACTGTCATCCTCCTTCTAAAAGAAAGACTTCACAGAGCTTTGGTTAAAACTATGGTAATTGAATAATCATTCCATTTTTTAAATTTAAACACTACATGCTTTACTTTGGGTTCCACTTTTTCATCCTTCTATATTAAGTAACTTTAAGATACTGGCATGAATTTTTCAGCATGTTTGCCATGGTGGCTAAAAGAATAGAATTCCCTGTGTCCCCAAGCACACTTAACTCCTTACTGCTGCGTAGTAACTGCAACACATTATGACTGTTTACTATCTGTGGGCTTATTCTTGTAATCATGCTAATACAATACTGCCTTTGTAATTCCATCTCTGTGAAAAATGAAGTCAGTTCAAATTTGAACAGCTGAAATACTGGCCTTTGTTCAAGAGAGCCTCCAAAGACACACAAGCTTAAAATGATTTAGCTTGACAGACCTACCACATATCTGTGCACTTAAACGAAATTAAACAAACAAATACAGTGATACAGAATGGTACACATGCACCAGATTGTCTGCTTAAGCACTGTTACAGCCTCATTTTGGTACTTCATGAGCTTACCCGAGTAATTCAACTTTAGTAACTAATTAACACAGTTCTCTCTATTCCTTTTTTTTTTTTCCTCAAGGATTTTCTGGTTTGAGTTATCTTTAAGATGAAAGTAAAACTAGGCTTGCTACTTTCTTGGAACAAATATTTTTGTGCTGGCCAGTTTTTTGAACTAAATTCACAAGACTTCTCCTTTTGCCAGAAGAGCTTGCAAGACTTTTCACTCCTTAGTACTCAACAGCACAACACAGAAAGCAGAGACAAGCTTTCTATAAACTTCAAGATATTTTGGACCAGATCCTCATGATCCACGTCTATATGAATAAAGCATTCTCATCTTTGAAAGCCTGCCCACCAAATCTTTTTTCTGCAATGCTACAAAAAAACAGTTTTCAACAGTTCATGTTTTAACAATCAAAACACCACCTCTTTCCCCTCCTCTTCCCATAAGCCTAGGCACTGATCCTAAGTGAGGATCCTCAGGACCAGTCCTTCTACAATTGGCTTTTATGGCAAGGGCAATCATAAGCTGAGACTACGCTACCAAGTTTTTCTGACGTAATTATGTTCAGTAGGAGTGTTAAAAATGACACCATGTGAAATTTATGTGCAAAATCTATAGCATAGATGTAGCAATGCCAAAAGAAGGATGCTTTGTCAAATTATCTGCACTGCCTCCTCCACAAGCTAGGTCAGTAAAAAACCCTCCTACTGTTGACATCCGGCAGAGAGCTATGTTGGTGTAGTTGCTGCAGGAAAGATCCTTCTTGCACAGAAAAGCTCAGTCTCTCTATTCATAAGAAGAAACTTAATGGAAGTTCTCATATGGAACAACATTTGGATGAAACGGTTTTACAGATTTCACATTTTAACTGTTTCACCCACCTTCCTTACTTCCCCTTGAAAGGGCACAAAGTGGACTTATTTTTCTTCCAAATAACTAAAACACTGCAGACAAAAATGTTGATTCTAACTTCTATTTGCACACCAAAAAAATTAATCAGGGAACAAGCACAGAAAATAAGCCCCAGAAGGATTTTTGTGAAGTTGTAAGTGTAAGAGAGCTGCGATTTTCTATCCAAGCTACTTCGTAACTTATACACAACAGATAAAAGTAATTGCTGTAACAATCAACTAAATTTCAAGAACCAAAAAGATTACTTCAATCTATTTGCATTTAAATGACAGATACAGAAATCCGATATCAGATTCCTAAAACTAGCTTAGATGAACCAACATAAGCAAAAGCAGATTTATATATGTTGGATAATGGCTTAAAAACACATTCTAAATTTAAAAAAAAGCAATTAAAAGGAAGCAGTCTAAAGCCCTCAAAAGCCACACAGCAGTTTCAGGCTCTTTTTCTCATCTTCCAGTATAATCCATTCTTGCCCCCTTCAGGACTGAATTTCTACTTTAAACCTCTCTCAATTGCTCTCTGAAAGGGCAAGATTTCACCACCAATAAACAGAAAGAGTTTATGGAAATGCCAAATGGGACACAGCATCTGGTTCTTAGCTTTTGCACTGCAACTAAACATGGTTTAGATTTAAGTCATTTTGAAAATACAAAGCCATAAATAATGTTCCACAAATCTCTTTCAGATGTTTTAGTCAAGCTCGTTCTCTGAACTCATATGCAATCAGATTAACTCCACTATGTTTAAACACTACATGAACTTTATAGAGAACGCTAGAAAGCAGTATTTTGGTATGTGGACTCAAACATATAAGTGATGAACACTCCTGAACCAAGTACTTTTAACTCCCAGGTTTCAAGGAGACTTTCTCAGTGCAATCAATTCTGCAGAAATGATTGCTCTATTAAAAAAAAAGGCAAGCAGATTTACAGAGCAAATTTCTCAGACTACCTATTAAAATAGAAGTTAAAGTACCTATTAAAATATAAGTTAAGCAACGTATTTTTCTAACTATTCAAAGGAGGCAAACATAATTCCCCTTTCATAATACTGAAATACACTGACTGCTTAGTATTGGATAAAAAGCTTCAATGAAGTGTAACACTACACAACTTAAGAGGCTTTCTTGGTTTTGCATTGATGGGTAGTCTATTCTTTAACCATCACATTTGAGTACACTGAAGTCTCCCTCATAGAAAAAGACTTTTGGTTATTGTTTACCAGTTCGTAGTTTTTAAATGGCTGTACAAATAAAAATCACGTTCTGCTGCCATGCGTTAAAGCGACCACCAAAAGTCACCTTGTTCCAAAGAGCACTGTTTTCTAAATTTCCCATAGAAAGTAGATCCTTGCAGTAGACTGGCATAGAATAGCTTATGTAAAAAAGGAATCAGAGTTTTAATGCAATACACTTTTCATCACAAAATATTTCAATCACTACCCTACACTGTGCTAAAAATGGGAATTTTTAAACACTGCAGATCATTTCCATTTACCTCTATGACTTGGTACCCGAGCTTTATTTTAAGACAGACTTTAGACAGTTCAATGATGAATCACTATTTTTGTCATAACTTACCTGTAATTAAATTAAAACACTCCAAATAACTTGATTCACACAGAAGTTGTTCACGTACTACACTAAATTTGTGTAGTGTAGAAACTACACAAACTTTGTAGGAAAAAAAGGTTGAAAGTTTTAAATATGTAACTGGAACCTTGGATATAAGGATCTGGTATTCTTTTACAGATTACATTTATCTTTTCTGCAATGAGAATATTAACATTTTTTTCTGAGTAATTGAAATTATACTATTAAAATAATTTATATTCATTGTTTCTACTTTAAACATTATTAACAAATAACACATGAAAATGTGATTCCTTTCCTGAATACATTCATTCCTATTTTTAATATTTTACACATTAGTTTTCCCTACCTGTCCTGTTTTATAATGCCTTGCAAACTGGTTAACCACCCGATAATCATTTGCAAAGTACTCCATCAGAATTGAGGGAACTTCAGCAAAATCAGTAGGACATCTGGTTCCTAGAGGTAGAATAATTGTACGCATTAGCATTTGCTATTTTCATTAACACAAATAGTTAACTCTTCCCAAAAGGTTTTGAAAATTTCAGTTTGGACTTTTGGTGAACTTTAATGTTCTTTCATTTATTAAGTCAATATTTTATTTCCATAGCATTATTGTACGTATTGCCAGAAAAGCTTCATTATAATCCTACACATTTTACTATAAATCACAAAGTAAAACAAAATATTTGAACAGCTGGGTGAGGCACCTTATAAAGCTCTGGATCACACCCTTTTTAAACTAAACCAGACTGCAGCCAAACTGGCCCTACATGAAACACCAAATCTATTTAAGTGTCCTAAACCTAAATCAAACTACAGTGTAAATAAAACTCTGCCTTAATCCCATTCACAGTTAAAATTTTTAGCTTCCATCTGTTTGCTGAGCTTACTTATGCTTTATATTAACCTCGCTTTATAATACCAAGTCATTCATCCAAGGAACACTCCTGCTAAGTTCTAAGAAGTGCAATGAGGTAATATCTTAGCAGTTAGTATTTTCAAAAAGCACTTTCCCAAAAACCTTATTTACTCTAATCTTTATCAGCACCTTACATAACGGAAGTTATTAAGAAGTATGTCACATCACCAAATCAAAGCTGCATTTCTATTTCTATATTAAAGTTAGGGATGCACAAAGTTGTTGCTTTAATAATGGACCCATCAGGTCATCACCTCTACCTCTGTCTGCTACAGACAACGTCAACATTCAAAACTAGTCTTAAATGTAAGTACGGTTTTTGCTTCAACTATTCTTTCTTGAACTGTATTTTTAAAATCACTCCTTTGTTCTTTACAAATCTTTCTCTAATTTTTAATCTGAATTCATAATCTGTTTATATTCAGTGTTTTCAGACCAATACTGCTCTTTAGTGTGAACAGCATTCCCCACAGTTTTTTACCCCGTAAATTGAGAGAAACTATATTGTCTCTCAGCTGTCATTATCCGAAGGCAAAGTCTGAAAGACTACCCCTTGTAGCCCTTCCCTGCACCTGCTTCAGTTTGAATTCACCTTCAGACCAGAGACACAAAACCATGCCCAAACTTTGCATGAGGTGTCACCGGTATCTTCTTAATCATTCTAATACTTATGGCTGTTAGATACACCTCTCATTTAATTTCAGATCACATTCGCCCCTTTCAGACACATTAGCTATTTGTAGTTCTGCATTAACACATAAAACTGTTCTTCTGTTCCTCCACCACTGTTGAAATATCCATTTGATAGCATAAATTCTCTTTGTACTCTTTAAATGCATGATCTGCACTGTGTAGTTCTGAATTGCATTTTACTTCTAACACTGCAGTATCCAGTCATTCAGTTTTTATACAATACCCCAATCCTTCTTTTGTGCCATCACATTTCATTAGTAGAGTCTTTTTTTTCTTGTTGTTTGAAAATCATTTTTTAAAAAGCCTAAAACAAGGCAGGTCCCAAGAAAAATGCCTGCAGAACTACACTGACGTTCCCCTAGCCATTTATGCTTTCTCAGTGCTCCTTAATAAAGCAACAGAATTATTTTAATAATCATTAAAGAGACTCCTGAAAAATTACATCATCTTAAAGTCAGAAACGTAAAAGGTTGGGCAGTTATCTGGGATAAGTTAGTCCCCCTGTAAAACAAATGTAGGCGTTCTCTACTTCATGATAAACTAAAATGGAATACCAGATAGGTTTTTAAAAATCTTATACACACACTTATGCATTAATCAATAAATGCATATAATAAAATGACATATTAACTTAAAAAGAAGCACATCTTAACTCAAAACCGTACAGTATTATACAAGTTTTGGGCCCATTAGCAGCAGAATGTGTTTCCAAATATTTGGGAATGTTATTCAGAAAAGGGAGGCACGGAGAGTAGGAAAGATGCCAAATACTCAGTGCATCTCAACTAGAATGTCAAATTTTTTGTTCTCACAGTAGCCTGTAGTCATCTTGTTTCCACACTTCGCCACCCTAGTGTCTCATGAGAGCCAATGGCCCCTAACTGACATCCCTGGGATGAGCCATTTGATTGCCACACTTTCCAAACCCTAAAAAAAAAGTCCTCTGCAGAAACAATGCCACTGACCTCCAATGCTGCTTTTGCAATGCTAGATCTGGAGTGAAATCCCCTGGGACACAGGCCTGCCTGGAGCTAAGGCAACAGTGAAACCATACACAGGGGCTCATGGAAAATCTGAGCCTCAAAATTAGCCATTTCCTGCCCCTTCAAGACTTTGACATGCAGATGCATACAATTCGCCACAAGAGGAGAACCCCACCAAAGCAGTTACTTTGGACATATAAGTACACCTGGAGGTCAAGATGAGCAAGGCCATATAAGTGGAAATGGTGGGGGAGAGTGGTTAACCATCCCAAGTATACAGAGCTTATACTGAAAAGAGCATATACAGTGTTCATATGTTTTAACAAAGTCCAGTAGTGACATACTTACAAACAGCTCAGTGTATTTTAATTTTAAGTGGAAGATTTAGGAAAGAACATTGTGTCACTGGGTGCAAAGTATCTGTTGATAACGCATAACTCTACCATGGACTCCCCTGTGTATCATTAGCATAATAAAAAAATGGTAAACCATAAAAAAAATCCTTCAGACAAGGGAGCTACAATTTCATCTGTTTGGTTGTAGGGGTTTTTTTAATAAGCTACTAAGTCTACTGCAAATGGGATTTCCAGCAACACTATTACAGAAGAGGATATGCCAAACTGTCTGCAGGTAAGAAAAGTAGCATGCCAAGCAGCTTTAGCCAGAACATGTCTTTGATCCATTTGCCACAACTGCAGAAGGCCAGAGCAGCCTGTGAGCTGTCAGCCAATACACTCATTGCCACTGCTTGAGAAGAGGCGCTAAATGAAAAAAAGGCAATATTCCTTTTCTGTGCATCCACTAAGCTATGACTGCATATTCATTCATGTTCATTTACGTATGACAGAAAGACCTACCAGTTAAACATGCTTGCAAATACAATACATTTTTAATTTATCAACTTTGCTTTAATCAGAATCAACTAGAAAAGGCCTGGCTTTACAGATTTTCCATATTGCTGGTGTATGCTTTTTGCAAGAACTAATTTACTAATTTTCCTTCATTCAATTTCCTAAACCATTTCCAATCCAGGATTCATTGTGGTTTTACACTAGGTACAAGTTTAAGCTCAATTTATTTTCAACCCTCCAACTTTTCCATTACTATAAACTTCATATAAGGCAAACTTGCAAGAGTGGATACCACCACTAGAACAACGATCAGCAGTACAGAAAGAAGAGATACAAATGGCTAATTCTTATTAGAAGAATATTCAAGTGTTGTTTGGTTGGGTTTTAGATAATATCTGGGGATCTGATATTGTATTTTCAAGTCAAAATCGTAGAAGTATCAACATGACTCAACCGTTTCTGGTTCATCCTCTTTTTTTTTTTTCTTGTTTTGTTTTTTTTCCTTTTTTTTTTTTTTAAAATCTACTCCCTTCTTCTAGAAATTAAACATTTAACTAAAAATAATCACTATTCTAACTTTCTTACCAGTGACATGCTGGTACCGAGTTCTTCCCAGCATAGAATGCATAGCATGTCCCATTTCATGGAAGAGATTCTCCATCATGCCAGGACTTAGTAGCGTTGGTGTACCCCTCGTTGAATGGGGCAGGCTAAGCATAAGAACAACTACAGGCAGCTGGTACTCTCCATTTTCCTTTCGCCTGCCTCCACGAACTGTAAAGTGACAATCCTTTTCAAGATAAAAGCAAACATATGGACAAGCCAATGTCATTGTATCAATGATATAAAACAATGGTAAAATTATTAAATTAAACTTAAACTATTAAATCAAACATAAATATACGTATACTCAGTTACACAAGTTGAATTCAATGATCATTGACAGTGTTGTTCAATAGCAGCACACTGTTTCTCCATTTTTATTGTTTGCTTCTTATTCATAAGGAAACTACCTTATTCCATAAAGGAAAGACTGTATTGCTTTCAGAAAATAAATTTTTGTTTGTTTGTTTCAGAATTATTAAAACCTCTCAATTTTTCTAAAAAAAATATCACTAGCACAAAGAAATTTACTGATGTGCTGTCATGGTTTAACCCCAGCCAGCAACCAAGCACCATGCAGCCACTTGCTCACTCCCTCCCACCCAGTGGGATGGGGGAGAGAATCAAAAAACTCTAAAACTCCTGGGCTGAGATAAGAACAGTTTAATAGAACAGAAAGGAAGAAAATAATAGTGATGATGACAATAATATGATGATAATAATAATAGTAAAATAATTGGAATATACAAAACAAGTGATGCACAATGCAATTGCTCAACACTCACTGACCAATGCCCAGTTAGTCCCCGAGCAGCAATCCGTCCACCCCGGACAACTCCCCCCAGTTTATAAACTGGGCATGACGTCACATGGTATGGAATATTCCTTTGGCCACTTTGGGTCAGCTGACCTGGCTGCATCCCCTCCCAACTTCTTATACCCAGCCAGGAAGAAGGCTGGAGGGGCACAAGAAGCTGAAAAATCCTTAACTTAGTATAAACACTGCTTAGTAACAACTAAAAACATCAGTGTGTTACCAACTTTATTCTCATACTCAATCCAAAACATAACGCTGTACCAGCTACTAGAAAGAAAATTAACTCTATCCCAGCTGAAACCAGGATACGTGTCAAATCCATAATTTATAGATTAAGTTCTCTCCTCATTCTTCAGCAGTAACTACTTCGTAAAATATCCTGCACAGCACTCCTAGTATATTGTGAAGTATTAGCAAAACAGAGTAATATATTAAACTAATATAAATTTAAAATTTGTCCAGTTACCACCTCACTAAAGGTGGTAATTTGCAGATGCTTCTGCAGAGTGAAGTGTCTATTGTACTGCATCGTATAGTTAATATACTGGCACTAGGCAGCATGAGTGAGTGAGCCACAACAGTTGGAACCATTTACAGTTTTAAGTAGAATTTTGAATAAAAATTAGTTGTCATTATGAGCTTTCACTTTGAGAGAGTATTAAAATTTCATATTGTTTTTAGTTGTAAATAGTAGGCCAGAAAATAGGTGTTTAAAAAGCTACCATTTCTCTAAACAGAGTTCTACAACATTTCATAGTGCCTATCATTCTGTAGAACAGAGTCAGAGTTCAACCTATCAGGTGACATTTTTTAAATGAAAGGTTACTCACAAAAATATTTTACCTAAAGCCACATTTGAAGTTACAGACTTTGCCTGTTTAAATTTAATTAATTTTAATTTGAGATAACTTTCACTAAACTTACATTGAACGCAAATGGCCCTAACACTACAGTCATCACTCAAATAAAACCCACACTGGAATGAGACCATAAATGTTACCTGATGTGGTTTATCAGGTCGCTGAAAGAAGTCACAATAGATGTATCCTAGCAAACCCTCAGTTTCATGAACAACAGCCTGAAGAAAAAAAAGTATCATTTCCACAGTGAAAGTACTGATAAGATGGATAAATTGAAGACATAGTATTCTAATCCAAAGACTTATAATGAATAAATGACAAGTAAACTGGGAATAATTAATGTGAAATCTGTTGGCAAATTTAATTGGAAAAAATATATATACAAGATTCACAACTTGTCCCTCAAACTACAGCCATTTCTGCATTTCACTCAAAAATAATTTAGTCACAGATTAGTATTAAAAGTAACACTGTCTGTAGCCCCTAAATGACTTCTGAGAAGTCAGTGGTAACAGAAGCTGATTTACAATGGAAATAAAAATAGAAAGAGTAAGGAGTAATTATAAATTGACCCACAGGATATAAAGAACAGCAGCTCTTGCTGGAGGTGGAAGAGCAGTGAAGAAGATCTGGCAGTGAATACATGGAGGGAAGACAACAGAGGAACCCAGGAACCTGATGAGTAAATTATTGCCCAAGTTTTTATTTCCACCCTCCCCTACAAAGAGGGCACAAAAATAAAGACATAAAAACCAATCTCAAAGTAAAGATGACATACAGAATAAAAAAATGAGGCAAAGACACATGACTGCTAGAATATGCACCTACAGCATTCTAGTCATCTACAGTCGTCTACAAATCCAAACAAAAAAAAACTAGCAGAGCCCATTCAGAAGTACGGCTTGAAAGGTACAACAATAATCTCCGAACAGAGAAACTGCTTCTGATTCAGGCACCCTTCACACAGAGACATACTATAAAGCTCATAAAATACCAAGCATACAAAAGGCACTTAGAGAGAGTATAAAGCCCTTGAGGTCTAAATTCAACTAGAATTAGACAACTAGTGTGCGCTTTTGATAGGTACCCAAGTAATTTAAAAACAAAATCCAATTCATGGCTCAGAGGAACACACCATCTGGTCTAACTTCCCTTTGTCGTTTCAGATGCTGGGAACAAGAACACTTACCAATTTTCGAACATCTTCAGACCAAACCTCTCCTCTCTGTGTCTGTTCAGCATAAAGGGAGATTCCCAGGAGCTGACTGAACAAAGAGTTCAAACCTTCCATGCATGCCCCAAGTGAGAAAAATGGACAGTACAAGCCAGGATCAATGTTGTACCTAAGGAAATACAAGAATCCCAAACCAGTCAGTTAGTTGAGCTACATAAACTACAGCCTTCACCTCCAAGGCAGAGGATGTGGCAAAGTACACCAGATAAGCCTCAAGGTGATTATTGAGCATGTTTGGCTTTATTTTTCAAATAGTGAAACCAAGTCACAGACTAGTTATGGCACAGTGCTTCACAGTAACTCAATTTTTCTTATATTCGAATTTGGATACCAAATTCAGCAGATGTTGACTATGATTTTCAGAGATGTGGCGAACATGTAGCTCAAACAGACTGTAGCAACACCATGAGTGGCCAGGCTGTGGCTTTTGATCCACAAGAGGCCACTGGCACTCAAGTGCCATTCCCATGCCAAAGCTGCACGGTGTGACCGATCAGAAAACGGAGCCAGCTTTGGCTGTGGTGTAAGCCAAATCCTCAGCTAGGGCAGGAAACCAACCAGTAAGCACTGCTGACTCTGCACTCTTGCCTTTTGCTGGAGCGATAGAAACACCCAAGAAGACACAATCACCTCCCATGTATGAATCACACCTCAAGCTCTGAACTATGTGGAAAGTATCTTACAACTTTGAGCCACATAAAGATTTTAGTATGTGACATGGAGTTCAAACACGGCCAAGCTTCCCGAGCCTAATATCAAACAATCATGTTCAAGACACTGTAGCACAGAAGACACATGTGGGGAGGAAGACAGCATGCATCTGCACGGACACACATAAACTGAGAATGAACAAAAAGCAATTATAAAAGTAGTTCAGAGAGGCATGCAGCCTATACTTGGGCTCAAAATTCCTGAGACTCTGACCCTAAAAAGCAAACAAACTACAAGTGTATCAAGCAAACAAATGCTTTGCAAACTTATACCTTCCAAAAGCTGCTCAGGGCCACACAACTCTTTGGAGATGACACCAAAATCAGAACTGGAATCTGCTTATGGTTGTGTGTGCACCCCAAATGGCAAAAATGTTCTTGCTCCTTCATTTCACGTACAAAGTCCAAGGGTTAAGTTATCTATACCATTTTCTGTGGTCTCAGAGTAAAGACTGTTTAACTCTAGAGCATCACAATCTCTCCCTTCTATCTTCTTTCTTCTTTCATGCTCTTGTGCTTTTGCTTCTTAATGACATGGTAGCTAGTCACTGAAATTTAAACACCCATCAGCTACACTACAATAGCTGAACACCAAAGATGAGAGCCATGCTATGTTAAGGCCTATGATCAAAAGGCTTAGTTAGAGACCAGCTGTGAAAGAGTCAGCTAGCCCCTATCCACTTACCCACCCTTTCTTCCTTCCCACTCACACACACACACACACAAAAAAAAAAAAAAGGGAACTCCACTGGGAATACTGCATTTGCCAATATGCTGCTTACAACTACAGCTACAATTCACTACTCAGTCTCGCTGGATGGTGATGCACAGCTGGGCAGTTACTTCTCTAAGCCACGGCACTCATTCTTGAATATGTCAATGTATTTTGTTTATTTTTCTAGTATCCTTTATATTACCTTTATCACATACTCCAGTAGCATTTTGCAAATACCATAGGAACATGTCAAAAATACACATATGCTCAGTTACAGGATTTTGCTTATTTTCACACTACAAATGTAAGAAGCTAAAACCGATGTATTCCATTCTAATTTTAATTATAGTATAACATAGAAAATAAAGCAGATTTTGCCTCTACCATACTGACATAACTTCTTCAAGATGCGTAGCAACACTTAAATTCACACTCTGCATGCTGCAATACACATTCTCCTTCTTACTCAAAAAGCCTTTACATGAAAGAACAAAAATAAGCACGACATAAATCACTTCAGATCAAGTTAGATAAAAACATTGGAAGCAAGTCTCTAAAAGAAAGCAGAAGAGATGAGTTAATTTCCATGTAATAAGCCACAGAAATCTGGAGTACAAAAGACACTGTTTTACACCTGGAGCCCCCCAGAAGTACAGAATTACAGTGGATGTGTTGAATATCCTCAGATTTTTAAGTCAGTAATTCCCAAGAACTGCAGCTCCCTCAACATTTGCACACTTTGGAAAGCTGTAGTAGGTAAATCTCAGATGTCTCCAAATTTTTATAGTATCACCCTGTGATCACCTTCTGCTCAAATTGTTACCATGAAAACTTAAACCCACCACTAATTGCTTCAGTCCTCCTGATTCTGCTCTGAAGCTTTCCCTACATACAGACTACAAGACCTGTTAAAATGATCCTTTATTAAAAGGAGAAATAACACCTTTTAGCAGCAAGTCCTAACAACCTCAATAATAATTTAGGACTGTTTTTTGTCACATCACTTTAAAATCTTATACCATCATCCTACACACTACTATGAATACTAAATTGAGTTTTCCATTTGTAATTCAAACAATTGCTTCTTTAACTAAGGACTGACTATAAATGAAAAGTTCACTACAAAAGTACTGTCTCAATACAAGTTTACTATAATGTGAAGCATGATTTCTCCGCGTACACCCCTCCAAGCTGCAAAACATGATTATCCTTATTTTTAAAATAATTACAACATTTATTTCAAAATGAATTAAGAATGAAATAGTAGGTAATGATACTCTTCTTGTATAGCTAAAAAATTACATGGAAAAAAAAGACAAAGTTCTACACCACTTCTAGTCCTAATTCAGCCTTGAGTTGAGTAGTAACCTAGAGCTCAATCTCCTCAGAGCCAATTCAGATGAGCAGCATTTATTAGTTCTGGCTCAGCCCCAATCCTGCTTGTCCGACACTAGTTTCTGCAGAGCCATTCAAATTTACTGTACCTTGGTTTAGGTTCCAGAAAGGTTTGTTAATCCAGGTGGAGCACAAGGCCCAGCTACCTTACTACCTCAGAACCAGGGGAATAATACAGACACACTAAAGTGGTTTCACACAGAGGTTGCACAAGGGCTCTTTGCAGGGCTTTTTGCAGAGCTCATTTCAATCAGCCCTGCCAGAGCTACGCTGACCATGTGCAAAGCCCACCGAGTACATTCACATCCTCCTCCCGCGACATCCAATATCATCCAGGGTTTCCCTGCCATTTCCTCCCTGTCAACGGGGAGAAGAGAGTTGATTGTATGAGATATTTCAAGAAAGAACCCATATGATATAATACCACAAACACACACTTCAGTAAATCAAAATTCAACTCCACCAACAGCTCACAGTTATAGCAAACCATCAGATTTTCACAGTTGCAGGAAATTAAAACATATAACTCCTACAATTGAGTTCAGCTGAAGGAAAAGAGGATATGAGAATGAAAAGAAAGTCAAGAACAGCACCCTTGAAAACACTTCATGAAATTATGCCACATTTCAAAAAGCACGTAGATGAGGTACTCCATAACATGCTTTAGTGGGCATGGATGATGGTTGGACTCGATGACCTTGAAGGTCTTTTCCAACCTAAATGATTCTATGATTAACACAGCAAGCAAGAAAAATCAAGAGAAGTGTGATATCAAGAGACCAGACTGCTCAAAATTTTCTGAAGAATAGAAGTTTTTTCTGATGGACCAGCTGATCCTGGAGACCATTTCCAAGCACATGAAAGACAAGAAAGTCATCAGGAGCAGCCAGCATGGATTCACCAAGGGCAAGTCATGCTTGACCGACTTAATAAACTTCTATGGTGAAACAACTGGCCTGGTGGACAAGGGGAGAGCAGTGCACTTTATCTACCCGGACTTCAGTAGGGCCTTTGACACTGTCTCCGTAAGATCCTCACGGAGAAGCTGTTGATATATAGGCTGGATAAGCAGACATGGAGGTGGACTGAAAACTGGCTGAATGGATGGGCTCAGAGGGAGTTGATCAGTGGAGCAGAGTTATTTGGAGGCCAGTGACTAGTGGTGTACCCCAGGGGTCAATACTGGGTCCAGTCCTGTTTAACATCTTCATTAATGACCCGGATGATGGCCAGTGTACCCTCAGCACATTTGCTGACACCAAACTGGGAGGAGTGGCTGATAAGCCAGTGGGGACCTGCTGCCATCCAGAGGGACCTTGACAGGCTAGAGAAATGGACTGACAGGAACCTCATGAAGTTCAAGAACTGCAAAGTCCTGCACCTGGGGAGGAACAACCCCAGGCACCAGTATATGCTGGGGGCCAGCCAGCAAGAAAGCAGCTTGGCAGAAAAGGACCTGGGGGTCCTGGTGGACACAAGCTGAACATGAGCCAGCAACGGGCCCTTGCCGCAAAGAAGGTGAATGGCATCCTGGGCTGCGTGAGGCAAAGTATTGCCAGCAGGCCAAGGGAGGTGATCCTTCACCTCTGCTCAGCACTGGTGAGGCCACACCTGGAGTGCCGTCTCCAGCACTGGGCTCCTCAGTACAAGAGAGACGTGGACACACTGGAGAGAGTCCAACAAAGGCCCACTAAGATGATGAAGGGACTGGAGCATCTCTCCTATGATGAAAGGCTGAGAGAGCTGGGACTGTTCAGCCTAGAGAAGAGAAGGCTCAGGAGGAGCTTATTAATGAGTATAAATACCTGAAGGGAGGGTGCAAAGAGGACAGAGCCGGGCTCTCCTCAGCGGTGCCCAGTGACAGGACCAGAGGCAACGGGCACACACTGAAACACAGGAGGTTCCCTCTGAACACCAGGGAACACTTTTTCCCTGTGAGGGTGACCGAGCGCTGGCACAGTTTGCCCAGGGAGGTGGTGGAGTCTTCATCCTTGGAGGTGCTTAAAAGCCATCTGGATGTGGTCCTGGGCAAGCAGCTCTAGATGTCCCTGCTTGAGCTCAGTGTTGGACCAGATGACCTCCAGAGGTCCCTTCCAACCTCAACCATTCTGTGTTCTGTGAAGAGGTCATATGGAACCTAGGACTAAGACCACACAGCTGCAGTACGAGATAGATTCCAGCTTTATCAGAGGAGGAAAATGTTTCATGCCAACTGCAAAAGATTACCACACTCAGTTAAGTACTGGATTAACGTGTTTGCTGGGGGCAGAGGGCAAGAACTCTGAAACTACTTTATTTCATTTTGTTTCTGTCAAAAATGCAGATACATAGTAGCAGGAGAAAGCTGTGATGTTTCCTCATGGAAAGAGGAGCTGACATTAACCTATTACAGGGAGAAGATAAGTGCCTATTTCTTCCTCATTCTCAGCACTCCTTGAACATGTGCATTGTCCCCATGGACCTACCCCATGATGAACAGGATGGGGAGAAGGTTTTCTGATAGGTATTTTGTAATACATTGTCACTATCCAAACGGGGGGGGGGGGGGGGGGGGAAATAAGGCTTTGGTTGTTTTTTTTTTTGGAAAAGCACAATACTTATCCACTCACACATGAAAACAGCAGTAACAGACTATGCTGGCTTAAGGCACACTCCCCAGGGGAACTAGTCCCCTACCCCAGCTAATGTTTGAAGATGTCACAATCTGACATTTTGAGTACATTGAGGTCCTGATTAAACAACAACTTTAATAATAACTACACAAAGTTAAAGTCAGTCACTTCTGGTAGAACATTGTCGGGATCAAACCTCTCCCACATTTAATGGAAGATGTGTGCTAATACTCCTCTTGCCAACAGAAAACTAAAAAAAGTTTTGAAAAACAACATTTTTTATATAGAACACACAAAAAAAAACCCCAAACACCACCATTTCTAGTCCTGGTCTCACTTATTTCTCCATTTCTGTCTTGCCTACTACACCAGTGTACCAACATCAAAGACAAAGACACTGAAAAATTCTCAAATAGCACTAGTGACTTATGACACAAGACTGATATTTAAATTACTTTTGGACAAACCTGATAGCAGTCGGTGGTGATTGTTACACCTTAAATTATCTGGCATCCATAGTTTGTTTGCTAGCCACTGCAAAGTCATAGGAAGTTAAAATATGATAATATAATGCAATTTTCATAATCAAATTATAATAATCAGTAACACACTTCAAAAGGAGTATTAGATACTGAAAAACAGCTACTGCTCCAGAAAGTGGATACTACATCTTCAAAATCTTTCTCTAACACCAGTCTATACCCACTAAGCAGTAATCATTCCAGACACCAAAACACAGATTTAATTCACAACTTTTTGAATTTGGTCCTACCTCACACATGAACTCTTTCCACAAATCAAGAGCAAATATCATTGAAGAAAGCCTAACCCCAAACTTGCACTGATTCCAGGAAAAGTTTCTCTTTCGGCTGATTTAGGAATAGAAATTAGCCAAAACCTCAGCTATCTGAAGCTGATGTCCTATAACGAAAAACTCAGTTCCTGGAATTATTATTAATAGATGATCTTTCAGCAGCAAGAGCAACCATATGCCTGACTCTGTTCTGAGCCGCCACCCTCAAGATTTAATGCTACTTACTGCAGAATGAAAGGTGTAACTCTAGGTAAGATTAGAGGACAATGGGGAAAAGGGAAGAAATTAATTTAAAAGACTTGAATCTTTCCCAGAAAAAGAATACTCAATGAGCAGAACAGGAAATCCTACAATATCTCCTAGATCTGTAAAACGAAGTCTGGCTGGAGGGTGTGGGTGGAAAAGTATTTGGAAGAGTTTACAGACAAACTACATGTTCCCTTATTGAAGATTCCAGGCACTCAAACAGTAGCAGCCATTAGCAACTTGATTGTTTCCAGATGACAGGAAAAAAGCATGTTTGCTAGCAAATGATTACCCAACCTCAGTTATTCACAGCTTCATCACCTTAGTGAAACTGCAAGAACAAAACATTTTCCAGCCACAGTATTCCAGTGTCCAAATTCATGCTAATCTAAACCACTATAGCACAACTCCTTGGCAGCAATGGGGACTGCAGTTGTGACAGCAAGCCAAACTTCTCTTCTCTCAGCCCTCTGAATGAAATTTCTAATGCTGTTCAAGGGTCTCGGGTTGTATCTTCAAAACACTCTCTGACCTGGGCCAGATTATCTAAAACACCACATAAAATTCCAAGATGAAGACTTCTATCAATACGCTCCTTTAGCGCTTTAAACTGTCCTGTAACAAAGATAGAGATTGTCTGTGTAGGATGCAGAGCCTTTCTGAGGGCTGATCCAAAATGTAAAATTAATTTCTCCTGAAGCTAAAGGGGAAACTCAAAGTTCACCAACTTCTATCCCAGGTGTATGGTGTTTCTTTGATCATTTTTTTCAAATGTGAAACCAAGTGTATTTGAAAATGCACACAAAAGGCTCCCAACAAAACCCTAGCAAAACAAGGCATTCCATTGCACATTACTTCTCTATTGATAGAATGAAAGGACAAAAACTTTAGTTAATGAATTAACTGATAGTGACTGACTCTATAAAACTAGCCAAGTTTCCAAAGTACTACAGCTTAGCCTGCCCCTGAACTGCTCACTGGTCAGAGCAAAGCAATCTTCATAATCTACATGTTAATAACTGTTGCTGACCCTACTGTGCATATAATTATTTTTATTATACTACAGGTTAAAGTAGCAGCCATTCTAAGAATCACTTTATGCATGATTTTCAAGCTGTTATCAACTGTGGGCTTGGACAGTTATCTAGCTTTGTTCCTTCTATTCAAAACAAACAGTAAAAAATTCAGATAAAACTGCAAGAAGCAGCTGCTTTAATATAAGCACACTCTTTCTAGTCACTCTTTGCCAAGCTGCTTCTAGATTTGTTCAGCCAAGTTACAATTTTTATCTCCAACAGGAAATGCATTCAAGTATTTTTGGGAAAAGGAATCAGAAAGGAAGTTATTACGACCCATACTGAACTATGCTAACGCATTCTGCTACCGGTAAAATTTCTGCTAAGGGTTACTGCTACTAGCAAGAAATGTTAATGTTCTGGAGATAGGCAGCTAAAATCTGCACTGGAAACCAAATGGAGCTCCATTTGGCGACAACAACTGCAGAGAAGTGCCTGAAGACAGGCTTTCTTGTATGCTGTAATTTGCAGCTTGCTTGGTGCACCAGCTGAGCAGACAGGCAGAATTCAGTGGGGAGGATGATGCACATGGCATACTAATGTCCCTAGCAGAACACTGTACTGCTGTCTCCAAAGCTGGCAAATACACGGAAACATGGTTACAGCACTTCCTAAGGAAGAAGAAGGATTCAGGTCAGCTAAGCAAGCCAGGGCAAGAATCAAACATCCTCTCTGGATACCCTTTCACTTAAAATGTGAGTTCTGGGCCCCAGCAAGGGGATTCAGAGTGCTTCAAATAGGCAGCCAGGGTGCCTATGTCACCAGAAAAAGGCAGACACAAATACAATGCCACTCCCAGGCTTAGCAAGGTACCAGCAAGAGCTAACTAGCAGAAGTCTTAATCTCAGCTATGAGCTCTTGCTCCTCTCTGGAACTTGGGCTTCCCTGACCGGACGGCATGTTTTATACCTGAATCCCAAGAGGATGAACAGGACAGCCTTTTCTATGAGAAGATGCCTTTGAAAATGCAGGCAAAAGAGATAGAAGGTGGTCTGATGAATCACAACAGAACTTTGCAGAGAACTACATACTGCAGTCAAAAAGATTTCTTACCATAGAACCTTTTTGACCTCAGATACCCTAGAAGAAAAACAGGTATGGATTGATTTTGGATACTTGCAGTGCTACAGAAAGTTTTCCCAACTATCCTTGAACTTGAGCACGTACATTTTCTTAAGCCCTTATGTGAAACTTAAAGGCTGTGAATGCACTTCTGGAAGAGCAGGAAGAGGAAATACCAAAATTTCTATCCGTTACAGACATAGACAACAGAAAACACAATTATTAACCTAAAAGATGACTTCCTGAAATCAAGAAGGCATTTTACATGACTAGATATTATAAAACAAAAAAAAAAAAGCTTTTAGTTTAGATGTAAGAAATATCATATTGCATTTATGTAAAAAAATAAAGGACACCACTACATATATCTCACTCCGAACAAATCAGAAACAGCATCAACAAATATATACACAAACTCATCTACAGTGGAAAAGAATATTTTTCTCTGTGCCAAACGTTCAGTTAGCTTCTTTGACTTTAAAAAAAAAAAGATCAAGAATTAAAAGTAGTCCCTTTTATTGTAATAACGAACCTTAAATTATTTCGTTGTTCCTGTTGAATTGCATAACCCATATGCTTAAATATCCAAAACTGTGAAAGACTGAGAAGCACAAAAATGAACAAAAGAAGTTTGCTCTGCTTTCATTTTGCCTTAAAACATATTCCAATAACTTAATTCACTCTGAACATCTGATTACAAACACCGAAGCATTTGTATTTATAACAAAGCCCAGGAAAGAATGAAAATTTTCTTATGTACTTATGACAGAAGTCAGAATGTAAGCTTAGAAACTTTACAAAGAGAAATCTCAGTACCCTCCTAAAGAAAGTAGAAATATCAAAGAAAACAGTAGTTTCTTTGATGTAAATTCCTGCTTTATATTAAAGGATAAACTACGTTAAAGAATCCAGACACCTTACTTTTACAGTATGTAGTCCAGCACTATTTTTAAAAGAAGTAACGGAGCCAAACCGATTTAAAAAACAATTTTAAAAAGAAGTTAAATGACACAATGAGGTTTGGTTATTCTTCAAGAACAGCAGGCTTCAAACAAAAAAGGCTGTGTCCCCGTGAAGAACAAAGATGTAGTATGTGATTATAAATAATTATTTCTAAGCTTGTATGACTTCATTGAGTCTAAATAAAATGCAGACTTCTAAAATCGCTTTCATTTAAGCTGTATATTTGGAAGGAAACTAAGACCGTTTTGTGTAGCATGGCTTTCATCTGTTCTATTAAGAATGCTTTTTATAAACTTGGATATTAGGGATATTTGAGTAAAGATCACTGTTCTTCAGAACATGAACATTCGGACTCTTAACAACTGCAAATTAGGTGCTTGGCAAGAATTCTTATCGGTGACTATTAAATGTAGTCCCTGATATAGCCTGACTTTTTTTTTTTTTTTTGAGAAAAATTATTATCCTGTTGACATCCACAAAAATATAGAACACTAAGTTAACTATCTCTAATAAAACAGATTCTGTCAAAACTTTCAAAGAAACCTGAAAAAATCTTGTTAGTGGAAGATGAAAGTGAGATGAACCCCTCAGATTAACTTAAAGAGATCAAGACAAGGAAAACCCCTTCCAATTTTCATTACATGCCAGACTATGAAATTTAATTCTTCACCTGAAGGGAGACTCTTAACCATGATTTATAGAAGACTCTGGATTTCTCAATAATAATAATGATAATAATAATACAAAGCCTTTGTACTCTCATCAACCATAAACTAGCACCTGTATCTCACATTCCTTTTTTCCTTCTGCTAATTGTACTTCACAGAATATTTTGGAGGAGGTCAGAGGGTAATTCAGAGTATTGGTCTGGTATCAACACTGTATGCAACTTTTAGATTTGACTTTGATTTCAAATCAAAAACAATTTCTTTGTCCTTCCACAGTGTTTTGAATAAAGAAATAATTATTGAAACTTGAATTCTGCTTCACAGCAAGCCTTTTCAATAGCTTTCAGGTTTTCATCCAAAAAGTTTAGTCCACTAGCTTAGTGACTCGTAAGTTAAATGGACTTTTTGCACCTGCATTAGTTGATTTAACAGAAGGCATGCCTTCCCTTGCTTATAAACAGATAGTTAAAGAAAGTTTTCCTTCTCTGTGAGCACTTTAGTTGAAAGATTTCCTGGTTCTTTTTAAATTTTGCATTATTTTTCCACTTCAGCTTTCAATTTGAACAGAGTGACAGTTTTCTCACATATTCCACAAAGGGTCTGTGCTATTTTTCCATGTGGTGTTCCACTCTTTCATAAAACTAAAAGTAATTTAACAAAAAGCAGCCATAAACAAGTTTGTTTAAAAGTAACTTGCAAACCTCAACATTAGCTGCGGCTTTTAGCAACTTGAGAAACATCCAGTCATGTTTAGGTACCTTGGTATTGAAGCTACCTCTCTGAAAAAACAAAAGTGCTGCCTACTCTCCCCTGAAGCTGGCAGCCTATGTAGAGTCCCAATAAGAAAGGAGATGCGTTATTCGTAATTTCTGCTCAGCTGGTCACCCCAAGATCCAAAATTCCTGCAGTTGCTGTGGTGACTTCTCTTTCCTACACAGCAGGAAACTGGCTTATTTTGGCATTGACTTGTTCATCTCCAAGGCCAGTCTTATTTACTTCTGCAGTGCCAAAAAGATGGACAAGAACAGAGCGCAATATCCTGCAAGCACAACCCGGTTGCAAGATGAATAAAATCTGTGACACTTTGGCAAAAATCCCAACAGTGAATTATAGCCAGCGAAGTCAGCCCAGCCTGGTAAGCACCGAAGGTTAGGGAAAAGCGAGTCAACACCAAATACACTAAGCTCATCACTGACAGTTCTAAAGAAAAGTTCTGTTCCTCCATCAGAATTGGCTTAAGCACAGTCAATCCCACATTCAAGGCAAATAGTTGACCTCAAAAGGTCTCTTCCAGTGTTTTGGGTTTTTTATGACCCGGAAGAAGTCAGCAAGGCTAATACATCTTTGCAAGATCAGGGCCTTGAGAATTATTTGTAAGTGCAGCTGCACTTACTGAGAAGTAATGGGATTTAATTAGTACTATGGTACTTGCCTGCACTAAAGCTCAACAGGATTATTTTTAAATATACATATTAAACATCTTCTTACTTGTTAGAGGCTGAAGCATGTTGTAGCATTCACTGTTTTATTACCCTTAGCCTGCCAAAATTCTTGAGGTTCCCCTAATTACTCTATCTTCTTTTAAGATACTACTGCCATGAATTTCAGACTTTTGTCTCCGGTTTCTCTTAAATGTACATTTATACTGACATCTATTTTCTCTGCCACTTAAACTATAGCTACAAAAACATTACACTGTCATAAGTGTGGGTTTAAAGCCAAAGAGGCTACTTAACAAAATTAAAAAAAAAAAAAAAAAAAAAAAAAAAAAAAAAAAAAAAAAAAATTGAAGTAAGCTGTCCCGTTACCATCAATGAGACTTACACTTTTGAAGTAGGATCAAGTTTCCAGGGAAAAGATTTGGTGAAAGCTGACAGAAACAAAATTATTGTGGCTAAACTAAGTTTACAGAAAGAAAAACATACTTTGTGACTTAAGTCTGGAGCTCCTCCTGCTGTTCAACTTACAAAACAGCAGAAATAGTCAGTAACAACTGTAGAAGCAGAGTGAAAAATAAAGGCAACCTGATATGACAGCAAATGTCATTAAAATTCAATAGTCCAAACACATGTGAATATCCTAGATTCTTCAGAAGTAAATAGCCAGCTCTTAAAACTAATTACGAGGAATCTAACAAAGGATTTGTTCCCTTAATCCTGCTCTAATATAAAATAAACATATACTTAGAATTTAAAACTTATAAATACATTTAAAGTATACAACATACAGATATAAAACAGACATAGTAAAAATATGTCATGAGTTTCAGTGTCATTTGTGACAAATTGATGTAGCTGGTCAAAATCTGGAGAACTAAAGAGGAACTAAAATATCACGTTAGGATCACATTTTCTAACGCTTGCTCACAACATCTCTGTTTGCAAATATGGCCATATAGACCAAAATAGCAAATAGTAAAACTTTTTCAACAGAGACACTGTCCAATCTAATATTTCTTGCACCCCTTAGTGGTGCATGTGCAACATACTAGATCTTGTTAAGTTACTTAATCAAGAACTAAACCCCTGTAGTCTCTTTCTTTACACCTAGGTTTGTAAAGGTAATCTGCATCTTATGTACCTGACAATATCTAGGAAATTATGGTTCTGTACATCAGCTGGAGCCACAGTGACAATAATAGTCCAAAAGAAATATCCAAAAACATACATTTGCTTCCCTATCAACAAAAACATTTTACTAAGCAGAAAAAAAAATTCCTAACAATAAAGAAATCCATGGCACAAACTGAGTCCCAAAACATGATAGACAAAAATATGTAAGCCATGCTCTGCACACAGCACTACTACAAATATGACCATGGCACTTCTGTAAAAGACAAAGCTAAAAGTAAACTTCTTCCAAAAAAGAGAAACCCTTGAAGAACAAAATAATTAATCTACTAAACAAAGAATACTAAGAATGGGAGAAATGCATGACAGGTAAATATATCTTGTTTGAAAATATATTTTGGCATTCCATGATGCAAAAACGCAGAATAAAATAGGATACAATAAGTAAAAATTAAATTAAATAATTTATTTCTCTTATAAATAAATAAAATGAAACATGATATAATTTAAAAAAAAAAAAAAAACAACAAACCAAAACCAAGGAAAACATCGCTTCCTTCAGACATAATTTAATACTACAAGATAATTGGCTCAGAGAGTAACAACAAATAGCCAAAAGTCAAACTCCTGCCAGTATGAAATTTTGTGATAGATATGGTTCTCATCTTCCAGTTACAAAAGTGTTGAACTGAACATACCATAGCATCCAAGGGGCATTCAAGAAAGGATGAGGTCAAACAGAGGAAAGTACAAATACAAGATAAAGAATAGTGGACTTACATTTACATAGATAACAAGTGGCAAACAGAACATGTTTAGGGCACAAACATGACAAGGTATATTCCTGTCCTCTGGTTGTCATATGAATACTCTCTGACTCCTGCCTAGTTTCAGTCATAAAGCACAGCCACTGGTATTATGCAGTAGAGAAATGAGTTTTACTTTCCAGGGCTGATTACCCAGCGTCCAGTACCCTGTTCAGTACTTATGATATGGGCAGAATGAATGTAAAGCATTGTTAAGTCACTGCCAGATCAAAAACCTTTCCCACAGACAGACCACTATACAGAAAACAGGACAGTGAAAGACCTAAGCTCTTGGTTTCTAGCAAAATACGATAGAGAGGAAAACTACTTTTCCATCCCTGTCTTGTAGATGCTTGTATACATGCCAGAAAAAAAAAAACCCTCCTGCCCAACCTGGAGGGAGAAAAAGGTTGGGCCCCGATCCTGCATTGTAATCAGGGAGGCCCTACATAGGTTCAGGAGATTCTTCACACTGATCCAGCTGCCAGACTTGGTGCCTGAATAAATAAAAAATAGCAAAGATACATTGCCAATGTCTTGGTCTGTTTTACCTGCAGCTCTCCCTTCATAAAGCTACCATGCAATTCTTAACATAAAGTGACTTTATTGGGTCTTTTACAAAGCCCCACAGGGAAAGGAAATATTTTTCTTCCTAATGCCAAAATGAGCAGAATAATCTATTCACGATCATCAGCAACTCAATTACAATATGGTTAGCTTCATGAGATGATCTGAGAAGGACAATAAGACAGTATCAGAAGACACTGCTCCAGGAGGAGAAAGAAACACAGAGCCTTCTACACCTAGTCCTCTAACGCGGGACACACTAATTCTGAAAACACAGAAAGCAGACACTATGGGAAATGTAGAAAATAAATAGGATACATAGACAATAAATTTCAGCAGCATTTGACTAATGTTAAGCACTATGTATCAGAATGTAATTCTTGCTGTTTTTAAGACACTATACAGGCAAGGTAAAGGAGATCTGTAAGCTGCAAGATAGCATCTTGAACGAGTATGACAGTGCTCTTCCACAGACTGCTGTTGACCACTGCTAAGATGGGATTTGGAGCAAGATGGACCTTGACTCTATTCCAGTATAACAACGACTTTGCTCCCGCTTTCACAGAAGCGTGTCTGCTACCTGTCCAGGTTAAAACAAAAGCAGCCATTCCTAGGCCATGCCACAAACAAGCAATCCACACATACACCGTGGAGTGCTGCATGCTCCAGCATCAGCTACCAGGAGCAGACCCAGCAGCTGGACATCCTTCTCCCTCCCCTGCACAGCAAGTTCTGTGCACCCAGGACACAAACATTGCTGTACATACATAGCTCAGTTCCCATTTGAGCATGCAGTGGCTTAAGACAAGGCCAATATTAGAGCTGGTGCTCATAAAACTACTGCCACAGTAACAAAGTGTAAGAAAGCAGCAGAACAGCCAGGCCAACTGCAAGCAATCCTTCCATGCCGTGTCTATACTACCGTAGCTTTCTGATCCAGAGTTAACTACTACTTTAATCAGATACATCCAGTCTAAGTTTGTTTAAAAACCAAAAACCTACAAATCCGCAGTGAAGGAAAATTTTTCCTCCCCCTCTTGTGAGAGAAGCACAACTTTAAATTATCTTTTCCAACACAAACCTAAAAGGTCACCACTGCTGATCTAATAAAGGCAACACGCAGGGCTCACATCTTTCAGAGCTGGCATCTTGTTATGTGCAAAGGTCTCGTGCACTATTTAAGTCTGTGTAGAGGATTTATTTCCCAGTCTTTGCAGGAGAGATGAGAATGAATTCTACCCATAAACAGTGAAGAACTACTCAAGAAGTTGCTATTTCAAGTCTGTAGAAGGGGATGATAGTTGCATGTTCAGCAAGAAGTACAACACAGTTAAAATATGAAGAGGAGTTGGATTATATTCAGTGATCAAAATTTATTTTTAAACATTACTGCAGCTCAGCTAAGAGCTAAAAGCAAAACAAGAACAAGGATTTTGTAGGTGTTCTGAAACCGTTTCATCCTCTTATATCTTCAAAGAGGGCCAATATTTCCCCATGAAACAACGGAGGAGCCAAAAACTTCTACAGGCATTCCAGCAGTAACTAAGAAATGTTATAAACAACTGCCCCACCAGATACTCTATTTTTTCATATTGAAGTACATCTTCAAAGAAGGAAATCCTGTTTACATTGCAGACTTTCTTTATCCTTATTGCAAGGAATGAAATAAAGACACTCATTTGCATTACAATCATGAACATAAGGAGCTTACCTCTCAGCACGAAGGACACCACTGTAGTAAGGGTGATCCCACGGCATCAGCTTCTGAAAGAGAATTCCAGCTTATAATTACAATAATGGACAAGAAGTGAACCCAAAGGAAAAGTTTTGTTTCCTTTGAATATTTTTGCAATTTCGACAAGTCACAGAACTTTAAAACATAATGGGAAACATTCAGTGCTAAAAATATAATCAGAAATAGCATCATATATCATAACTTGAAACCTTTTTTTAACATTTGCTTCAAGATACTACTTCTTATTCAAATATATAATGGGACTTCATACCAGCTTTCAAGAAATATGCTCAATTCAAAGAAAAAGATAAACCTAGTTATGTACAGAATTAGGATACATACAATACAGTATGCAAACTGGACATGCATCTAACCTAAAGTACAGCCTTTATTTTTCAAATGAGTCAATTAAAAACAAAGTAATATTCACTTTCACCACTTTGTTTTGATTATCTCAGTATCATTTTGTATAAACCAACAGCTATCTTGCACTTAATGCTTGGGTTTAATACAAATAGCAGCTAAGCAGTCAAAAAGCATTTGAAGCCAGAAGACAGAAAGTTTCTCATTATACTACATGTTGTACACTAAATTAGAGTAATTTTTCTCATAGAACAAAGTTAGCTTATAGTATATTTTTAAAAAGAAACAAAATGGAAAACCACACATGAAAACTTACTGAATTCTGGGGGCTGAGCTTCATTTTCATCTTTGTCATCATTTCAAAATCTTTTTGAGTTCTGAAAAATATTTTTATGAGGAAAGTGCTAATGAAAGATTTTTGAGCAATGGAATACAGCACACAATAATACTCTGTCCTAAGAAAATGCCCAACTTCAGAGATTGATAGTACTCTATAAAACGGCAGGCCCATATACTACGGTAAAAGAACTTTTCCATTCTGCTTCTGTTATTCAGGTTCCTTCCAATCAAGTCCCTCTTACTCTGGTTGTACACCTCCAAAGCATTCTCCTTCTTACAATACACCCCATTCATACACAGTGATGAAACTGTTTTGCGTTGTGTGGAACTAAGGGAGGCAAGAAGGACAAACAGGGGAATTTGCTTATAGATGCAATATGTATGGAGTTGCGCGTATGGGGAGAAGACCAGGAGAGATGTTCTTCAATGCTTAAACTTGGTCATCTTGTTTGTTTGCTGTTGCCTGTATTTCTTGGCACATCACCTATTGCATTCAGTCCTGGGTGTTCTCTGATCATAAGACACAGAATTTACTCTAAGCCAATAGCTCCCCTCAAAACTCCGAGAAAGTCTTGCTTTTTGTTTCACCAGAGCATATAATAAGCAGCACTGAACTGACTTACTAGTGCACAAGTCCCTCTATTCTTGAAATAAGGAGTATGGTTAGTAAAATAACTTAGTGAAAAAGACAGACCTTTTAGACAACTGGTCAGAAAGCAGATCCAAAAACTGTCTCACTGTCTCTAGAAGTAAAACAGGGGGGGAAACAGAAAAAAAAAATTTAAAAAGCTTTTTCTTCCCTTAAAGACTGTTAAGCTTACATCAAAACATTCCAAACAAAACAAGCTCCCTTAGAACAGCAAAGTTCTTTTTAGAACAACAAACTACTCTGTTGACTACTGTACCATCATTTCAAGAGAATTTAGTACCACACTTAACTTTGTTACATGTTGGAATAATGGCAACTTCATAATCTTAGGAGTGAGCATTGATTCTGAACAAAAACACTAGTTCCTACTCAGTGAGTATTGCCATTTATAGAAAGCATGAGTATTGCATACAGCAAAGTGTAACTGCAATAAGATACTTCACTGGAAAAACTATGTGTAAACTTAGCAAAAGCAACTAACAACTTTTGACCTCATATCTAACATAGTACATTTGATTTCTCAGCACGTCCTTCCACACATGCCTTATACCTGGATTTCTGGCCATTGTTCCCTGAAGAGCTCTGTGGGCAAACGTCTCATACCCAACCAACTGTGCCAGACTGTTTCGGCTAGCAAGCAATTCTTCTAAACGGCTCAACTGCTCAGCATTTGGGTAAAGAAAAATCTTGTAAGCAGCTTCTCGCACCTAATAAAATAAAAAAAAAAAAATTACTACAGTGCAATTTTTAAGGGAAACAAGTGATGCAATTGAAGATCTGGCATTACAGCTGTATTTCACTGATATTGTTGGGAAAATGTCTAAAGTCTTTTAACAACAGTAATTACGACTGTCTGACAATTATGGCTGTCTTATCCATTAAAGATGGAATGAGGAAATGCAATGAGACAACCTAACAGATCAAGACTGCCAAAAAGGGTCCTGTTCTCTACTTCTGTCAACAGTCCCCTCTCTGCTCATTGCCTCGCTCCTTCTGCCAACATCTGTGCTTCTCAGACCACTCTGTGGGCTGTCTTAACTCACTAAAACTTCTGAAAATAAACCCAAAAGAAAGCCAAATTTTTCTCTGCATGTCAGTTAAGCTGGCTTACGGAAGGATCTGATAAGAAGCAGAGGCAGGGTCAGGGTAGAGAAAAAAAGAGGAAGAGAAAAGCCTTATTTCTTTTGAAGTAGCAAGCTATTAGTCTGCCCATCTGCCCACAGACAATCAGTCTTTCTCCTATTTCTGGTTTGTTTGGATTTTTTCATAAGTCTCAGGAAAAAAAAAATCACCTCAAGCCTCAGGAAATTTGGTAAAATGCTTTCTGGGTTTCACAAACCAATTGAAGATAATTATTTTGTACATATGGAATAGGCTTAAGAAATCCAGCAACAACTTATGCTCGTCTTCATTTGAAATAAGCTTCTCTCTTGGATAATATATTCAACAAGAATGGTGGTCCTGGGTTTATACAAAATGTGACTATAATAATTCACAAGTCATTTCCTACCTGTTCTGTTCCACCAGGCTTTCATATTTTTAAAAAAGCAAATAAAGTAAGCGAGATTATTCCCCTTCCTTGAACACACCTCAGCAGTGTGTCTTTGCAGCAAAGGCCAACAGCATACTGAGCTCTATTAGGAAGAGTACAGCCACCTGCTCCACAGACGTGATTGCTTCCCTCTACTTGGTACTGCCCAGACTACATTTGGAGTACAACGTCCAGATTTGGGTTCCACAGCACAAGACAGACACTGACATAGTCGAGTGGGTCCAGCGTAGGGCCACCAAGATATTTGGGGGCTGGAGCACATGACACAGAATGGAGGCTGAGAGAGCTGGGTTTGTCCAGCCTAAAGAAGAAAATGCTCAAATGAGATCTTAAGCTTTATCTACTTAGCAGTAAGGTGCAGAGAACATGCCGCCAGACTGTTCTTGGAGGTGCAGAGCAAGAGGAGGAGATGTAATGGACACAAGCTGGAAGATGAAAAATTCCAATCTGATATCAAGAAAAAAATAAAAGAAAAAAAATTGTGAGGGTGGTCAAACAGGCTGCCCAGAGAAGTAATGGAATCTCCATCCTTGGAAAGCGTTCAAAACTGAACTGGACATGTCACTGAGAAACCTATCTAACTTGGTCCTGCTCTGAACAGGATCAGACTCAAACTGCCAAGCTCCAGAGGTCCCTTGCAACCTAAATTGTATGATTTCCAAAGAGCCTCTCCAAAGATCTGGCTCAAAGGACTGCATTCTTGAATTGATATATTACTCAGAGCTTCAGTAGCAATCCTACAGATCATACTATTTTCAGGACAAGAGTTTAAAGATGACATGCAACGAGTATTATTCCTTTATTTACATTCTATCAGTGCCATAATTTAATTAATTTTTAATTTCTTACAGAAAATAAACATTACAGCTTGGGTTCTACCACAGTAAGCTTTTCTCTTTTTTGTGACAAACCAGATTTCAAAGTCACCTCAATTATTTATATAGTAAGTGAAAACAGAACACTTGAGTGTTGTAAGACACTCCTGATCCTAGATCCATATCTAAAAGACTAAGGAACCACTGTCACATTTCAAAGAGTCTAAAGTAATTTTCAATATATAAACAAACTCTAAATGAATTCTTTTTAGAAAAGCATCATTAGCCAGAATTAAAATAAGATTTCTCAGGATAATTCAAGTTGGATGGGACCTCAGGAGGTCTCTAGTCCAACCTCCTGCACAAAGCAGGGGCAGCTATGAGGTAAGACCAAGTTGCACAGAGCTTTTTCCAGTCAGGTCCTGAAACCCTGCACAGAAGGGAGAGACAGCATGACCTCTCCGTTTCATGGCTTGGGTATCGTCATCAGGAAAAACTTCTCCGACTGGCATTTCTCACTTCAACTTGTGCCTGTTGCCGCTTGACCTCCTGTCACGCACCAGTCTGAAGAGCCTGGCTCTGTCTACTCCATGATGTCCTCGTAGGTACTGCCAGGCTGTGGTCAGGGTCCCCCCAAAGCCACCTCTGCTACAGGGTGAACAAGCCCAGATTCTTCAGCCTCTCCTCACAGTGCCAGCACTCCACTTCCTGGCCATCTTGGTGGCCTCCATTGAAGTCACTCCTAAAGAGTGATGAGTAAAGGGCTATAATTGCATCCTTCAGTCTCTGGCTCTGCCCCTGTTCATGCAGTCCAGGATGCTGTTGGCCACCTTTGCTGCCAGGGTCACTGCTGGCTCATGCTCAGCTTGTGGCTCACCAATCCTCTGGGCCTCTTCCGCAGATCAGACCCAGCCAGGTAGTCCCAGCCTGTACTATTGCCAGGAATTCTCCCTTTCCAGGTGCAGGACTTCGCATTTGTCCTTCTTTAACTACATAAGGTTCCCATTGGACCATTCCCTCAGTGTCTAGGCTACTCTTAATGTCAGTCCTGCTCTTCAGCATATCAATTGTTCCTCCTAATTTCCTATCACCTGCAAATCCGGCAGGCAAGCACTCCGTCACTTCCTCTAGGTCACTGATAAAGATGTTAAACAGGAGAGGTCCCAGGACAGACCTCTGCAACACTTCTTACATTACCAGCCTTCCAGTAGAGTACACCCCTTCAATCACTGCTCTTTGAGTCAGATCATGAAATGAGGGGGTTTTTTTACCTATCTGGTTGTCCACCAATCCAGATTGTAATCTCCTAACTTGGATTGCTCCATAACTTTCCTAGGGATCAAAGCGAAGCCAAGTCACTTGTAGTTCCCCAGTTTGGGGGTTTTTTTGGCCTTTCTGAAGGTGCATGGAACATATTATTTCTACCAGTCATTGGGGTTCTTCCCTGATCCTCACCGCCTACAAAAGGCAGCAAGCCTTTCAAGGACAATAGCCAGTTCTCTCTGGATCCTTGGATGCAGCCCATGTGGTCCCAATGACGTGTACAAGTTGAATTCTCTCAAGTAATCCCAAAATGGATCCTCATCTACTGCTGGTTGTTTTTATCTTTGAATCCTTTCACTAAGCACAGTGGGCTAGGAGAATTCGCTGGTGACCACTGAGGCAAAGAAAGCGATCAGCATCTCAGCCTTACCTGTGTCTGCTGCCACTAAGTCACCCACCTTACTCAGAACTGAGCCCATCTTTTCCTTGTCCAGCCTTTTAGTACTAATGCAGCATTAGTTGCTCTTCTTGTTGACTTTGATGTCCCTTGCAAGTTTCAGCAACTGCAGCTGAGCTTTGGCCTTCCTGACATCATCGCTACATGTACAGGCAGTATTTCTAAATTCTTCCCTTGTATCTTGTACCTGCTTCCACCTCATGTCTGCTACCTTTTGGAGATGAAGCTTTGTCACGAGTTCCCTGCTTGCCAAGCCTGGCTCCTGATACATCCTGCTTGGCTTTCTAAGGATCAGGATGCACTTATACTGAGTATCTTAGTATCCTTGTGCGCCTGGAGGATGCTATCTTTAAAGAACTGCCAGTGTTCTTGAGCAACTTTACCCTTCAGAGCTGCATCCCATGGGGTCCCACCTCCCAGTTTTCTGAATAAGCTGAAGTCTGCTTGCCTGAAATCCAGGGTCTGTATTCTGCCCCTCTTCTCCCTCAATCCATTCAGGATATTCACCTCCATTATGTCATAGCTGCTACAGCCAAGGCTGCCATTGATCATCATGTTCTAAAAGAGTTCTTCCTTGTTAGTCATAACATCATAAACCACATGCATTTGCCTCGATAACAAGTGAAACAACTGATATGCACTTTTGTTATATAGTATGCCAAAGCAAACTCAGGGAATACTCACCAGATCATCGGGACAATCAGCATGCAGACCAGCAACTTGTAAGTAATTGCCTTCGGCTGTAAAATTATACCGAATATGTTCTGGCAAAATATGTTTGTCAATCTTGTTGGGAAGGTGAGTTCCTGTCAGAAATTCATTACATAAATCCAATATTCTGACGTTGAGGTTGACTGCCTTTTTACGCTGTATGAAAAATAAAGTACAAAATACATAATATCTTCAGACATAGTACAAGCAGAACTCAAAGTTTCTAAAACCTTAAAGGACTTTTCCACATGAAGCAGAAAATACAACATTTAAGATTAGACCTAGAGCATCAACAAAATCTAATGTAGGGCTGAAGCCAACAAGATCAGATGCTCATACGAATCTATAATTTCATACAGGATTGAAATTTGAAAGAAAATGCCTATGTTTTTGCAGTAAGAAAATGTACAGTGGAGTTTAAGTAGAATTTACATAAGCTATGTTAGCTGCTTGCAAAACATTTATAAAACTTTGCCTAATATGATTGCTATGTAAAACAGAGAGGAGAAAAAAAGAAGCATCATCGAGATGGATAAATCCTACTGGCATCCCCAAATAGATATAGAATTACAGTTCTTTTGTTACTGTTTGTACTGCACTGTTTTCTGAAGACCGTAAAGCATTTATGGTATTTCAACTTTTCCTGAGGAGTTTGTGATTTAGGGTTTTAACACCATCATTACAGTATTTCACACATTTAACATTACTGTAAGATTTGCTTCAGTGAACTCTCATCTTTTTAGAGTATGCTCTCTATTGCCTGTGGGTTCATAGCTCAAAAGGAAAGGCTGACAGTACACATACAACATACTTGTAAAGTCCAAAGAATGACAAAACCTGAAGATTTCTGTCCTCCCATTCCATCCTTACCCTTTAAAACAGATCTTTTGAGTTTTATTTTAAAAAGCAGAAATTCTTTGTAGCAGAAGTAAATTTCAAATTAAGATAGTGAAGGATTTCTAAAGTCTGAAATGAGAATTGAAAAGAAACACTGAGCAGCAAGCAATAGAAGAAAAGTGGAATAGGCAGGGGAGGAAGAGGAAAATGTGCAAAAATAAGGGGCAAGTGAAATTGTAACTGAAAGGGGATGAAGCACCATAGAACCAATAATCAAATCAGAAATAAAACCCAAAGTCCAAGTTTCAGACTTATTCTTTGTACAAAGTAATTGCAAAAATATATTCTAGAAGCATTTTCCAGGTCACAAAACACCATCACAACCATGATCTTCAGAGTAACTTTACCACATCAATCTGGTAAAAGAGCCTTTGTACAGATCTTTTTTGAGGGGATGACTCAAATAAACAAGGTATTAACTTTATACAGGGACATGAGCTATGAACAGACATGCAACAGAGCATCCGTACCACAACGCATGGTGAAAGCTGACCATTTTGGCAAATCCACCACTAACTACTGCAAAAGCATGTAAAAGCTCCAAGAGAGGTAATCAGACCATGCCCAGACATTCAATTTTGAACAAGATTTACAACTTCTGGTTATGTGAGGACCAAGGAGAGCCTGGACACAAACCTGATCCCTTTTAAAACTCTACTTGATTAATCTGTCATCACAGTGCATGGGGTACTGCTTTTCCCCCTCTATAAATAGGTTGTTCAGACAGCTAAGCAGCTTTTTTAAATATCTGATGCAGACACCAATCAAAGCAAGCAGGATCCCAGGTCTTGCTTGTAACTCTTCAGAACAGACAAAGGAATGATGAGGACTAAACTGGGAAGAACAGCCAACTAATATCTAAAACAACATTAAAAAACACACTTTAGAAGTGATTTAAAATAGACAAAACTAATCACTTCTGAGAAAACAAAATTCCACAGAGGACAATGGGAATCTTGGAGGACAAACTGGCTCAGAGTCACGTGATGCATGTTCCACACGTTTCACTATCTGGTCTCTGGTAGTCAGGCAAATTTCTGTTCATATATTGTAGCCAAAAATTACCTTTTCTTCATCCAAATGAATGCCACTGATCTCAAAATCAAACATAAAAAGTTCTGCCACTCGCCTAAAAATACAGTAAATCCCCGTTAAAACAGCCTTATTTGATAGTAATAATTTCTTAATACATTTTGCCCTTAGTAGTTATTTAGGCTTCATGTCTTTTACAGAGAATAACAACACAGTTATATGAGTATTGTTAATATTGACACAGACTTCCTATGTTGTAGGTCTTTAACAGTTTACTCAGTGAAATAGGATTTTTCCTTTTTTAGTTATGTTAGTCATCTGCATTGAAAATATCATTCAAAATAATTCCACTACATTAATCTAGATGTTTAACAAATTTGTGCAAATTACCATTTTAATTTGACACTTCATTTATTCTAACAGATCAGAAAAAGACCTCTTCAAATCTAACATCCTTGATTGTGGGGAAAGAAGGAAGGAAGGAAGTAACTTAAACATTAAGCTTGTCTAACCATGTTAGCAAAGAAATAATTCAAAACTATAACTGAATAAGCAGCTAATAAAACATTTTACAGCAATCATGAAGTAAGCTTTAAATATACTGATAATCTGATTTTGAAAGATATAAATTTCTATAAACTGAAAACAAGTTATATAGTTTGTTCCCTACTTTTGTTGCTAAAAACACCGCTATATATACACCACAGTACAGCACCTCATTTTAATAAAAATGCTGTTACTGAAGAAAATTTTAAGTTATCATTTTTTTGGTTTTGCAGATCTCAGTTATTCAGCTTAAATATATCTTGTGCTCTACAGTCACAGAGACATCCTCCAAGACTACACAACTACAAACTTCCTAACTCCTGTGCAGGTAATTTAGTAGTAACTAATAAATCAGTAACAGAGATGTGGTATATTTTCTAGTTCTATTAATTAATTTAGCAAAACACAAAATATAAGCACAATAAGGAATGCTATATAGTGCCTAAAAATCTAAATCTATAAGCATTAATAAGTACCTGGTTTCAGGATCTAGGGAACTCATAACGATTTCATCAGCTAGCAGACGTCTCAAACTCTGACACAGTTCAACATCTGTATTTAATCTGGAAAGATACAGAGTAAAAGAATCACGCATTAGCAACAAACATATTTCAGTCTCTTGGAATTACTCATTCAAAGGCAGAGTTTATATTTACTGAAACAACATCAAAAACCAAGGACTGTATTTTCAAAATGCTTTCTGGTTCACAACCACACTTAAAAAACTACAAAATTTGTATACAAACGATGTGTGGACAAACTGGCATGAAAACAGGTCTTGTGCATCCAATAGAAAAATACTTCTGGATGGCATTTTGTGGCAAATACGAGCAAGTCTAAAATTGACAGCTTATTTTTTACGGACAAAGATAATCATGGCGAGAGCATAAAGGTGGGAGAGCTGTTGTCTAATCTTTATTTTGAAAGGACTCCATTAAAGGAAAATCTGTGCTCAAGTTTGCCATCAGATAAATGTGGTGCTGGCTGCCACTGAAGTAGACTAAGGGCTTACTATCCCCAGAACATTTCCAGATGCTCATCACTGTCCCTGTGCCAGACAATACTATGTCCATCACATTGCTGGCATGTTAACTGCAAGCATGTATGTCAACCTGGATTACTGGGTGGGGAACGAAACACATGCATATACTCAGCATAGCTGTGGTGGACAGCAGACCCCAGTCTGACAGTCTTGAGCACTAACTTCTTAAATCAGCTGAGGTGCAGGAAGCCTCTGCAGCCTGATTTGTAAAACGAACTTAATAGTTACCAATACCCAATGCAGAGACAGAAGAAGACTTGCATCTTGCCTGTACTTCAGAAAATGCTCTGTACAAAAGGTGTTAAATAAGAAGTCCAGCACTCTGTCAAAAAGTGGCTAAAAGCAGTTATGTATTGTTAGTACTTCCTGAGTGATACCACTTGCCCATAAAAAGGAACATTCAACAATGGTAAGTTTTGAGCATTTAAAATAGTTTATGAACCTCTCAGGTTAATTTGTGAATACCTTCTTCTTTCTACAAATTTTACATCTGAAGTGGTATTCAGATATTAAAGTCATATTGTTAGAGATGGTGTGCTCAATCTAAATCTTGAAAAATCCAGTTTCAGGTGAAAGGTTTCCCAAACATGCTGGCAAGACCAAAGCAACAGTTTCTGCTGAATTTAATCTTAGAATTCTCTTTTTATCCAGTCATGTTAGTCACAAGGCTTAGTAAACAAACTGATGCACTGCTGTCCTCCTCAGAGTACAAAAGGCTTCACTGCCTCTGCAACTTACTGTGGGACACCAGGTCAACCAGTCACTGCCTCCACTGTTATTAGGAATCCTGAGGGAAGTAGCAGACTCTGGGTCACATTCAGAGTACTGCTTGGTAAAGCTGTCACTTAAGAAGGCTACTCCTGAACACCACAGGAAGAGAAGGTACTGAAAGGACACTGTATTTGGAGATTAAAGATCACCCCTTTCCACTTTCTCAGCAGCAAGAGCAGAAGAGAAGCAAATCAATTCACTGTAGTCAAGGACCACAGAGTTAATTTTTAGGATTTAGGGTTTTTTTTTAAAAAAAAAAAAAAAAAAAGAGAGAGAGAGAGAGAATAGGACCCAAAGAAGAGCTAAAGCTAAATCCTTAAATATCTCTAACAGCAAGACTCACACTTTGTTCTCACATGCAAATCCTTCCTACATATTTTTTTTGTTGATTGCTGTTTTCACAGATGCATTGCATTTGAGTGGCATGGTTTTGGTAGTGGGGTGGCTTCTGTGAGAAGCTGCTAGAAGCTTCCCTTATGTCTGACAGAGCCAATGCCAGCCGGCTCCAAGACGGACCTGCTCCTAGCCAAGGCCAAGCCCATCAGCAACGGTGGTAGCACGTCTGGGAGAACAGATTTAAGAATGGGAAAAAAAAACCTAAGCAACAGCAGCCAGAGAGAGGAGTGAGAATATGCAAGAGAAACAACCCTGCAGACCCCCAGGTCAGTGAAGAAGGAAGGGGAGGAGATGCTCCAGGCGCCGGAGCAGAGATTCCCCTGCAGCCCGTGGGGAAGACCATGGTGAGACAGGCTGTCCCCCTGCGGCCCAGGGAGGTCCATGGGGGAGCAGATCTCCACCTGCAGCCCAGGGAGGACCCCACGCCGGAGCAGTGGGATGCCCGAAGGAGGCTGTGACCCCGTGGGAAGCCCACACTGGAGCAGGCTCCTGGCAGGACCTGTGGCCCCGTGGAGAGAGAAGCCCAGGCTGGAGCAGATTTTCTGGCAGGACTTGTGACCCCGTGGGGGACCCACACTGGAGCAGTCTGTGCCTGAAGGACTGCAGCCCGGGGAGGGGACCCACACTGGAGCAGTTCATGAAGAACTGCAGCCTGTAGGAGGGACCCCAGCCTGGAGCAGGGGAAGAGTGAGGAGTCCTCCCCCTGAGGAGGAAGGAGCGGCAGAGACAAGGTGTGATGAACTGACCCCAACCCCCATTCCCCTTCCCCTGTGCCACTGTGGGGAGGAGGTAGAGAAAACTGGGAGTGAAGTTGAGCCCAGGAAGAAGGGAGGAGTGGGAGGAAGGTGTTTTAAGATTTGCTGTTTTTTATTTATTTATGTATTATCCTACTCTGATTTGATGGGAAATAAATTAAATTAATTTTTCCCCAAGTCAAGTCTGTTTTGCCTGTGATGGTAATTAGTGAGTGATCCCTCCCTGTCCTTATGTCAACCCACGAGCCTTTTGTTATATTTTCTCTCTCCTGTCCAGCTGAGGAGGGGAGTGATGGAGCGGCTTTGGTGGGACCCTGGCATACAGCCAAGGTCAACCCACCACAGTAGATGATCATAGAGTAATTTTTAAAGATGCATATGGAAACAGAAAAAAAAAAAAAAAAAAAAAAGAAAACATACTTCTCTACCACAGTTCCAATGTTCCTGCAAGCTTCTTCAGCAGCCTCTCTGAATGCAAAGTCAGGATGGGCAATTTTCACAAAATCAGCCTGACATAGTAGAATAAGAAAACAGTGAGGCAAAGACACAAATTAAATAATCTTGAATTATAAACAAAGCTGCACTCAAGTAGTTCCATTTACATTAACATTTATTTCTACAGTTCTGTGCAATCTATTTGCAGAATTTGCTTCTTTTTTTTTTCCTAAAAGACAAAACTTATTGGAAAACTGTGCTGACAACTATTAAACCAGACAGTGAACGTGTCTTTCCAAAAAATATCTTTAATTCACACACTTCTGAAAAACTTTTTTGGTATGGTGTGTATCTTAAGAGTCCTTACAACATAGAGATACTCCAATGTATTTAAATGTTATTACAAAAGATTTTTAAAACTAAAATTCACAGTTAAGAAGAAAGCACACCACCAAAGGTGTGTAGCGGGTTTCTTTTCAAACCCTTTTTACTCTTGTGTTCAGACCATCAAGTTATGCTTTGACATCATTAAACATGTTTCTTCCTACTAGGTAAAGAGAAAACCCAAAAGTTCTTTTGGATTCAGAACAGGTTTTTTATCTGACTTACTGATTTTTAGTAAGTCTCCAAATACTTAAAGGAGTTCAGAAGGCTAGAATGATGCTAAAAGGAGGCTGGGGAGCTAGGTGCTTTCATGATTGCAGACATGAATTCAGGGAGGTTCTGGCATTGAAATGATAAAGAATTGAAGATTAGGAATATATTTAATTAAAGATTAGGAATACATTGAAGACATTCAGCATGACTTTACAGAAAGTACATGAAACAAGGTTGACTTTGTTTAACAGTACGATTGCAGTTTGATTGAAAAGGCAACCTTACAAATGTTACACACTTAAGATTTTTACTTCTTAGAATCCCTGTTTAAAATCCTGTATGATATTGACAGAATAGGTGCTGAATGGCAGATCTCAAAGTTCCTGCCAACAGATAACAATCATCAAGTTGCTTCTAGACAGAGCTCTGCATCTTTGAACATATAAACCTGAAAGTAGTACATAGGAGGTAATTATAACTCAGCAAACTGATACAGAACTATGACCACTGAAATCTGACATTAGTGTTTTAATAAGATATTGATTGATTGATTAAGACGAATTAGGCATAGTCTATATAAAATATAAGAAACAAAAGGAGAATTAGTGACTCAACAGAGCACGTAAGTACTTTCAGAACGAAAAAGTGCCTGGCACAAAAGATGTCTGGAATCTACAAAAGAGTAAGAAACAAGATTTGAGAACTGAAAACACACAGAGAAATTCAAATGTGAAAACCAAAGTAAAAAAATCAGTGACATATTTATTAAGAACTGATCTCAGTACAAAGGGTGGGTCTGCTTCCTTCAAAGGAAGAGTGATGCTTTGATAAAAGAGATACTTTGGGCAAAGAGTTTCCAGAGAACAATATGAAGTGCTCAGTTAAACTTAACATTTTGTGATACAGAGTACCAGATCAAGCACTGCAATTCTGTGGATCGCAGAAACTGCAATCTAGGAAATACCTGCATTTTCTTCTTGTGTTAATAAAAGGCAATACTGTTTAGTTTTATCTGGTGCTTTTAATCTGTAAGTTCTTTATGGACCTTCACCTATAAACTTTCATAACTTTAAAACATGTGTATTGCAACCCCAGCTTTAACTTTGAGATAAATACCCTGTTTTCCATAATGTAAGTGACTCTGGAAAGCTGTGTATTAATATTACAGCAGAAATTAAATTCTGATTTCACTGTTATTTTTCTTGTTGTGGCCTTTATATTATTTTTACATCTGTCTTAAAATATCATTCAGTAAAAGCCTTTGTAATTAACTTTAAATCAATTTAGTTTTCTGTCACCGCAAAATTTCACAGAGCTGATCAGCTATTTATTGCAGAGCAGAAAATCATAAAATGGAACAACATGGTGTAAGCTTATTAAGACAGTCAGTTTAAAAGAAATTGCTTCAAATAATAATAATTAAAAAAAAGTAACTTACCAAGTCTGCTACTCTGCACAAGCCATCTGAAAGCTGATCAAAGATCATTACAGTCTCTGGCCCAGGTGGTGTTGAACATGCCTTCTGGACTAGCTGTTCCGATTCTTGCAATGCTTTGTCCTGTGCTTCCTGAAATCCTTCTGGACAGCTCAATTCTGGAACACCAAAGAGACCCTGCAGTGCAGAACACAATGAAAACACATCACTATTACCCCCCTCGATTTCTACCCCTTTGTTTCAGGAAGGAATTATCACCACGAAATTTTACCAAAACGACCCTAGCTAGCATATTGTGACACTTCACTAAAACATTCCCACATGAGTGTCTCTGTAGAGAGACTAGTCGCAAAGCCAGTCAAATACACTGGTATCACACAAAAACATCTTCATTTCTCAGAGCAAAACCTCACTGAGGTTCTTTTAGCCAGGACTGTTCTTAGAAAACCTTAAGAGTTCAGCATCAAATCCTCACAAACTCTCCTCTTCCACCCCATAACCTCCTATACTATCCTCTTCCCAAAGCAATGGGCACCAGACAAATCATAGGAAGTCCATTTACGTTCTGAAGTGAAAGTCATACCTCTGAAGCAAAAGAGACTTATCAAGGAATGCGAGGACTAAGCAGGAGTGACAAACAGTGGAAGAGTTGGCCAGCAGCCCTAGATATCAATGGATTGCAGGCAACAGGACGGTTGTCTCGGGCTCATTAAATGAGCCCAAATACTGGAACCAGATCACAAAGGAATGATCAGCAACAACTCAAAACTTTTATGGTATGAACAGTTTTATTCCTGAAGTTTTTACCAAGCACAAAATTGCTAACACTACCTGCTAGAGAATTTCCATGATCAGACCTATCACAGTAAAAAAATTCATTTAAGATAAAACAGCATCTCTGCAAGCAATACACTCCCTTTGCAACTGCCCAACTGCAACATGAGCATCTCCTCACCTCCTAACTACAGCGTCTAACAGTACAAGGTAAATGATTTCACACAACACCCACCCCTTCCCAAATTTAACCTCAGCATCTAAAAATCACAATCTGGATTTGAAAATCTGCAGGCCAGTCACTTTACAATTGCACCTTCTCCAAACTCTTTGTGTTATAGCCATCAGTTGCAGGTTTGCATGTAGTTTACAAGTATTTATCCAAATAAAATAAAAAGCTGCAAACTGACAGCTTGTCTGTAAAAATATACATCCTGAAGCAAAAGCATCCCCTAAGGTAAGCATTTGGGACACTCCAAGTTACTTTCTTCTATCTTCATTCTGTTGCTATTGCTAAAACTACCTTCCCCCCCCCCCCGCAACGCTCTTCCTATAAGCAGGCCACCCTAAGACAGAAAACCCTTTCCTCACACTTCCCATGTTTTAATTTATTATTTGGGAACAGAAACTGGACTGAAATGAACACTGAAAAAGATATTTTTATATATATACACGTGTATATAAACACATGCATACAAACATAAATATACATGCACCACACCACCCTTCAATAACGCCTGCTGTACAAGAGACTGCTCAGCCAGCTGATGCAGTATCCTGCAATGTCCCAGAGAGCTCCTGGCATTCCTGCTGCCCTGCACCACCATTCACCCTCCCAAGTGAGTTCTTCCTGCGCATGTAGTCCTCTGTAAACAGGAGGTATCTTCTCTTAGAGATACATTAGCTGTGGAGTTCCTCTTCAACATGACAACAAGTTTGACATAAAAATTTAAAAATTACAAAAAAAATGAAGCCTAGTGCAGGTCTCTGAGTTCTTTAACGGCCTGGCTGCACAGCTGCAGCATAATTCTTTTTGCTTGGCCTCAGTATTTACACCCCAGCTGTCAAAACCTCTTTGCAAGCCTGAAATACGTATATGTCTTCCCAAAGAACTCTAGATCCTCTCCGTGGGCCAAGCAAATGTAGAGCTTATTCCCTAGACCAGGCAAACGCACGATATTTAACTGGATTATTTCCTGAAGCGAGAGTTACACCGCTGTGCCTCCAGAGGCAGGAAGCCAGAAGAAAACTTTCCCAAACAATTGCTGGATTATAAACAGAGGTTGGAGCTGTCCTCACTGAAAATCCCTTAGTCTCAACAGCTTCACCAGCCTGGGCACCGTGGCAGGAATAGCTGAGTCAACAGACTAACACGTGAATTTTGCAGGTGTAAGTATTCTGCATGCACTGTGCCATCGAAAGTACACACCTCACGCTGTCCAGGAACTTGTTTAGATTCCCAGGACTCTCACTAACAAATGTATGTGATTCACCCTAAAAATAAATACATCAAAAAGCCTGAGTGTCACCAACCCAGCAAACAAATGCTTTTTTGCCACAGGCAACTGAACGTCAAGGATGACATCCACGCAAGAGGACGCCAGCAGTCGAACTGATTTTGAAGCACTGCCAAAGTGCATTGGCATGACACTGACAGATTAAAAAAGACACAGCCAGGTAAGAAAGAGCTCGGAGTGGAAGGGGTAGTGCACATTTAGAGGCATACGGTCTCTACTGAGGCTCTAAGCAAACGTTCCAATAAACAAGGCCGTGATTTCCTACCCCTTGTGCGTCGGGAAGACCGAATGTTTTTGTTCATTAGAACCAAAACAAACCCTTACAAAGAATTAACGGCCCAACCCTCTGGCAACAGCCCGGCTGCCCCGCCACGGCGATTTAGAGCTTCTAAAACTAAAGACCACACAAGACAAGCGAAGCCCGAGGCTGCCGGCAGCCGAGGCCGCCTCCTGCCCGCAGCAGCCCCCTTCCCTCCCG
>NW_010972787.1:3461278-3523871 GCF_000737465.1 Haliaeetus leucocephalus
GCCCGGCTCCTTCCCGCCCGGCCCCGGCTCTCCGAGGCGGAGGGCACCGCCGCGGGCCGCTGTGGGCCGCCCGGGACTGGGCCTGCCCTGCTGGGAAGGGAAGGGAAGGGGAAGGGAAAAAGAAGGGAAGGGGAAGGGCTCTGCCGCGGGCCTGGCGGGCGCCGGGGCGGTGGTGAGAGGAGGGGCCTCTGCTGACTGAAATGTCTCCGACGTGTTTGCCACTTAAACCCGTTTTAAAGCGGTTTTTTGGTCTAGAAGCTTCTTTGACACGAACTTCTGGCCTGTGGCTTACCGGGAAAAAAATCTCTTACTGAAAAATTCACATCACCCTTCCCTCGGCCTTAGAGCCCGGCTATCCCCCTCACTGTAATTCACCTGACATGAGAAGTGTGGCCGTTTTTCCTGAAGAAACCCACCTCAGCGTGTTCGTTTTCGGGGCCCGTGATCCGTACTCGGGGTTCAACACCCGTGGGGACGTGTCCACGTTTCCTTGCCCCCCCGGCAGCATTAGGGGTGATGGGAAGCCAGGCCTCGTGCTCCTACGCTGCATTTGGGCTGAATTTCGTGTTGCTGGCCCGTGTTGGTTGGCATCTCTGCTTTATGCTCTTTTAAGGGCAGGGAGTGAGACCAGCATCTTTTGTTATGTTTTTGAGTTTTAGGGGAAAAGGGGAAAAAAGAGGGGGAAAAAAATCTGAGAAAATTCACAGAAATATCTCTTGATCAGTGCTCCACTGTGTCTGCTTCAGTGTTGATTAAAGATTATCCTTCATTTGGAAGAATTTGATTTGCACCAGCTAATTCTGAAGTACAGCAACATTATGCTGTGTTTTTCCACCAGCATTGAATATCTGCCCACGTTAGAGAATCCACATGGCATTTCCTCCTATCACTCCATTTCACTCTATTTCAGACCTTTGGCTACACAAAGAGCAATGCAGCATATTTAAAAGCTGTAAAATCTGCCCAGCTGCAACAAAAGAGCAAGCAGCTCCTGTGGAGGTATCAAACTACGCCAATGCCAAGTTTTAAAATTATTTTTAAATGGTTGGATACAAACTAACCAAATTTCAAGTCCATCTACATGTGCCACCTAGAAAGATAAAAACTGGCTTGGAAATAACTGCTGCTTAATGTTTATACAAGATGGCAGGGACCCACATGTCATAATTCCAGAACTTGAAATTTTATCTTTTATTTCACCGCACTTTCTTTTAAAACATTTGTCCTTCAGAACTGGTGTACGCACCCCTGTATAGCTACAGTAAGTCACCAAACCAGTAATGTGTCAAGGCCAGCACGACAGATCCTTAAAAGTTGTCCTCTCTTGTGCAGAAGCCGTTCCTGAAACCAACTGTCCTGCAACTGCAGCCATGAAAACTGTTTATGCGTATTAGGAATTTTTTTTATTTTGAGTTTTAAAAAACAAAGCTGACAACGGTAGATTAGGACAGCTTAATAAATATATACCTGGTACCTTGCGACTGGGACAAGGCAGCATTCAATTCAAACCTCTTCTGAGTATGGCTCTGAAACCTCGAGCTCTGTTTTAGCAGCTGATAATGAAAACTTCAGCACAGTAAGTTGTGCAATGAGCAGTTGTGTGCGTAATGAGGCCTGGTTTCCTACAGATACAAGTAGTGTGATCCTATACCTTCCCACTGTGATGACTTCAGTAAAAAAAAAAAAATAAAAAAAAATTACTCAACTTTTAGGGAGATGCCTAGCCGGTCCCAACCTGCCCTGCAGTCCTACATCTCCCTTTCAGCCCTAGGCGTACCTCCCTGGATGATTTCTGTTTTCTGTTGAATCCAGTAGAAACTGCCCGGCAGATAACAACTTTATTAGGGAGGGCTGAAGGACACGGACGTACAGCATTCATGGATAACGTGGAGTTAACGTGTCGGGCGATGGCAGTGGCTCCAGCGGGTCAGAGGTGCTGAACAGGAGGAACCCAGAGAAGGTCGTATCATCATCCGCATCTGCAAACAGCCCATTGAAGGTCTCTCCTTGGTGAGCCTGCAGCCACACCTCATCTCCTCCCTGTAGCTCGAGGATGGCGGCTCCCGAGGCCTGGTCCTCTCCACTCTGGTATCTGTCCACCGTGTGCAGCATCTTGATGCCATTTTTAACTAGAGCTACTCGGACATTCCTTGAGTAGACAGTGATGTGGTAGGTGAAATAGTAAACACCGGGGTATTTGCAGGTGAATTTGCCAGTAACTGAGTTGTAGTCATTTAGACTATTATACAGCACCTTGTCAAACTTGATTGGGCGATTCGGGGGGGGAAATTTGGTGGCGATTGTAAGGCCGACACTGAAAGCACTCTTTGGCAGGACTGCTGGGGGACCTACGTTCCCCTTATCTCCTCTGTCTCCTTTCAAGCCTCTTTCCCCCTGAACTCCTGGATTACCCTGTGGCCCCAGATCTCCAGTATTACCTTTAGGACCTGGATTACCTGTCAGGCCAATTGGCCCTGGGAAACCAACTCTTCCAGGATGGCCAATTTCACCCTTTGTCCCTTTTGGACCTATGGGCCCAATGTCTCCTTTTAACCCCTTGTGTCCTTGCAGTCCCAGCTCTCCCTTCTGACCTTTGTAACCCACTGACCCTATAATTCCTTTTGGTCCCAGTTTCCCAGGTCGTCCTCTTTCTCCTTTATCTCCTTTGTTCCCTTTCTCTTCAACAGTCCCATTGGCCCCTAAATGAAAAAAAAAGGACAAAAAAAAAAAGGATACATTGTGATCTTCCACTGGATTAGTGGGGCACAAGATGAGTTTCAGCACAAAGACATGTGTGTGTAGGTGTGTGTCACCAGTGTACACGCTGTGCTCACTGTACATACAATTTCTCATACGTTTAAGTGCAGAATAAGCATAACATCTGAAGAAGCTGCTATTGTGTTAGAAAACGGGTGCTCTGGCTGAGAGCAGCAAGAATAAACTCAAAGAAAGGACAGTGTGATTTGTCTACAGGCTGATGGTAGCACTGACAGCTCACATCATCTCAAGCACAAGCAGCATCTGTCCAAACACTTGTTTTCAGCCTTTGATATACAAAATGGGGGAGATGATGGTTCACAATTTAATCAGAGGAAGGTCCTATTAAGCCTTTGAAAATTCTCTGATTGCTGCACAAGGGTTTGAAGATGAAGTTCTCATTAATTGAAGGGCATGTTAGCAGTTGATAGAAGATACCATAATGATCATATACTCTATCAATCAGGAAAAGAAGCTGATAATTTCTGCATAAGAGCCTCTGGCTTCTGATGTTAGGAATGATGCTGTACTTACAGTTTACTATTCTCAATTTACAACTGAGAGTATTTAACAGCAGCAATGAACTGAAAACAAGTGAGATTGTATGGTGAGCCTCTGCGAAAAGCAGCATGGGTCCATCAGGACAAGAACACAAGTAAAGAAGGTAGCTTTGGTAATTTTAAACAACAGTTGTGGCCTCATGTCTCATGCTCATTCCAGGACTGGGGTCATTTCTAATAGACTGGAGAAAAGTCTGAGGGGTGTAGAGCAGCTTGTAAATACTCCCATGCAATGCATATACTGTATGTTATTTCTCAGGGTCAACTTCAGGATTTTGGAGAACCTGGACGCTGTCTTTGGCAGGCTTCCATGCTTTTGGATATATACATTGTCTGTGTACAGCTGGTCTAAGGATGAAAAAGTCCAGCATCTCGGAGTTATTGAATTTGTGCAGAATGATGTGATGCCACTTGCACGATGGCTGACTCCCTGCTTTTATGCACAAGTCACTCTGCACATGTACATCCATCTGACACAGGAGACGTGCTGTGTATGCATAGGTTGGTTAAACAGGTGAAGTATACAGGATCTACTGTATTTTTAGGTATATAACTTGTGTCTGCTACAGTTTCTTTTAAAAGTTCCTTTCCCTGAAGTTGCATACATAGCTACAGGAGCCTCACTTTCCTGAGGTCGCTGCAGATGTGGTGTCTTCCTCAGCAGCTGGCAAAAGGATCAGGGAAAGATAGGATAACAGGCTGAGTGAAGAAGTTGTAGGGCATCAGAGGCAGCGGGATAATTGGAGGTGGCAAATTTCTCTTGTATTGTCAGCATATGTGTGCAGCCTCTACTACTTCTGGAAAAGGGTTTTTAACCTTTATGGTACTTCTGCTACAGCTAGAATGTATGGCATGTCCAGTGCTCACAAACACAAGGACATGACAGTTGATAGACAAAGAATAAATTGAAACACTTCTTCTCTGACCTCGTTCGCCTTTCTCTCCATTTGCACCATCTTTTCCTGGACTGCCAGGAAGTCCTGCTTCGCCTAGTACAGAAGAGACAAACAGATTTTCATTAAACAATTAAATTACCAGAAAACTTGGGATATAATCCTTCTCTAATCCTTCCTCTTCAAGCCTGGCTAAACAGTGACGTGAAGAGTTATCTTATTCCTGACTTTTAGTGCGTGCCACTCCTGGTACTTTTATCTTACAGAGAGATTGACAGAGAGCACAGAAACTCAGCCTGAGGACAGTGGGTTTTTGAGACAGAGGGAATCCTTGGCATAAAGAGGTGGGTTATTGAGATATGTAGAAGAGCTACAAGCTGGTCAGGACCACCAATGTGAAAACCTCTTGTCCTTTTGTTGCCTCCATCCATGGAAGATACCAGCAGGAAAATGAATGAGGAAGCCATATTCAGCAAGAAGATTTGCAGGGCGAGGAAGCCTAGTAGCGAAACAATCGTAAACTCTCCTCTAAAGAAGAGACATCTGCAGGGGTTTGGCCAATGGTAATGAAACATTACAGCGGAATAATGTTGCCTGTAGATCTGAGGAAGTCATTCACACTCTTGATCCCTGTATCTAGCATGACATGAACTTTCCACTGCTCTAAAGAGAGCAATTATAGAAGTCATTTTTATAGTAACATCACAGGTGACCAAGAGGTGTGTGATCGAATACCTGAATTTACATCCAGAACACAACAGAAGAAAAAAGAATTGGCAGTTTGGATATAACCATATTCCAAGAGTAGCTCTCTGGCCATACAGACAGAAGAACAGTTCTTTAGCAGTTTTCTGCGCAATGGGCACAGTCCAGCATCTGCTGAAATTTCATTGACTTGGTAAGGAACAAAACTAAGTCTCACGTATTTAACTGCAAAGTTGTGTGTACGTACAATATAAACATACCATCTAATAGTACAGTCATCCCAATTTGTTCAAACAACAAATAATCAGTATAGTCATCGTAATAGCTTAATTTAGGAAAGAAAGTTGGGAACTTTATCATAAACCAGTGATATCATGTGATAACTCACTGGAGTAAAGTGAGGGCCTTTATAAGATAAATGAAAATAAGTAAGCTCTAGATTTTCCATTTTTCAGACTTGCCTGGACCCCTGCATATAGAAGAAGAAGGCAGTTAATTGTATGTGCCTATTAAGAAGCTAATGGAGTTTTTTTGTTTGTTTCTAGATTTTAAAAGGTTCTGGTTTTAGACAGGCTAGGGCACTGAAAGCTGGAGCACTTAAGTTGTTGCTTGACAGACAACTCTAAATCATTTTATAAACAAAAGAGTTCAAAATAACTCTTTAGCAATCACTGAGGTAAATATGTAAGTGGGTAGACTTGTCTTTCAGTGGTCCAGGGCAGGCCATAAGCAGTGAATAACTCCTCATTGCCCAAATTATAAGTGCTGGTTATTCAGCTGATCTAGTTTACTATATAGCCACACAAACAGTTGTGGGGCATGAGAGAGAAGAGTCTAGTGGGAGGAAGAGGATCTGGTAGAGGATCCTGCCTATGCTAGCGTAGCCATCAAAGAACCACACATCAAACTACACCTTCAACACTGATTCTGCAGCGTACGCTGTTTGCGGAGGCATATACTTTTCTGGTGGAGCACGTGATTCATTAGCTTAGCAACCTAGTCTGTTAAAGGCAGACATTTCCACTAGCTTGAAAGACATAGTAAAACACTTCAGCACATGTTAAGTTAATTTCTTTTAGACTGTTGACCTCAGTATGGTTTAGGTACTAGATTATATACTCCACTGAAAAAAGCTGTGATTCACAATCCTTAGATCAGCACTCGGTAGAAGGGTTTATCTGATAAGTACAAGTTTGATCTGGATTGATTTGTGTGGCTGAGTTAGCCAGGCCCACAATAACAGTGTTTGTGACAGCTTTATGTATTAAGACATAATGCCACCTGCATGATGCCACACAATAGCTGACCTAACATAAAGCCTGTTGGGGAAAAGTTCCCCCCCAGAATTTTGTGCAAAAATTTGAAGCAGCAGATTTGCACTTGTCCCGTGCTTTGCATTCTGGGGTTGTGACACTTCAGATGAAGTGTTCTATGTCCACATGCCCACAGATTTATCACCTTGTGCAACCCTGGCCTTGATATTCCAGCATGGATGCAAGGGCCATCGTTATCCTGAGGCTTAAAGTACTATGGGAATTACCAGCTTTAGGATGCTGAGAAGATTACCTCTGTCTTCCATATCACACACAAATCTCAATTATAGCCTGTTAGAGCAGACATGAATCCTACACTGTTTTCAACAGTCTGCATTTCTGAACTTCCCTCTAGTGGCCCTTGAGTTGCAGCAAGGAGGCACACTCAGAAGCAAGTCCTACAAATGTAAAATTTAGATAAGAAAGAGAAATCTTACTGCTGCACACTTCTTATTACACTGAACAAGTTGTTGGGTTTTTTTTTTTTACTGGGCTTGAAGCTCTTTACAGAAATACAGTTGCTATCTTAGAGATGTAGGAGTAGGTTTACAGGCTTTAAAATTTTCAAATAGACATGAAAATATTCCCAAAATAGAAGGTAAAGTCTTTCTTCTTTTGTTTTTATCCTATGGACCTGACCCCTCCATAGTATTAGCTATCTTGCTTTCATTATTAGGTCTTTCTTTAGATTTCCTTCTTCAAACAAGTAAATGACAAGTGTCTGAAATGTTTTCTGAAGGCTAGGCAGAATAATCCCATTAATGCCAAGTTACTACAGACAACTTTGGGAACTAATGGCATTGCATTTGATACATGAAATCATTTATTCTGAACATAGTACCTGTATCTCCCTTGTCGCCTTTTGAACCGTCACGTCCATCACGACCAGGTATGCCATTGTGCCCAGGATTGCCAGGGATGCCAGGATACCCTTGGGTACAGATGTCCTGGGTTTGTGGTTTTGCTGTGCTGACTACAATAGCCAGCAGTATAATCCAGCTTTTCATTCTTTAGATAGGTTATATGATTTTGGCTGAAAGATTTAAGAAAGCAAAAGTACATCTGCCTAAGTCTACCTTAGAAGGGGATGCAGGGTGGGAGAGGGAGGAAAAAAAGGAAATGGGTTTTCACCACATCTATTGTTTTGTTTTGTTTTATTTATAGGTCTCTATATAGCATTAAGCACAGTCCTGGAGACTACTGAGTGCCATTTCAAATAATAATTTAATGGGAATATCAGCCATAGTGTCATTAACATTTGAAACATTGACTCAGCTTTACACAATTTAAAATATTCCTTAATTCCCTATGATTTGGAGCATCAGGTTCTGTTTCGTATTTTCTTATGCAACATGACTTGTGGAAATAAATGACTTTGCAAAGGGAAATTTTGATGCAAGTAGATGGTGAGCAGCTGAAAGTCACAAAAGCTCTGGGGAGGTTTAGAGCTACCTTTGATGTCCTCAGGATCTAGCCAGCAAACAAGAAAACAACAACTCAGTGCATCTCATAGAGTTTCACACTGTTCAGTTTAAACCATGAGTGCATTGACAAAGCCCAGATTTCATGGATTTGGCTGAACTTAACCCAAATTTCAAGATTGTAATAAAAAGGCAACTTGGGCAAAAGTGATAATCCCCCCCCCAGCAATTACAGCAAGGAACATAGAGTTGCAGCAGCTATATGCTGAAGAAATTCTAGTGACTTGTCTTATTCCAACCAAAACTCTGAAACCCCAATGTCTGGCAAGTCTACAAGGAAGTGTGCTAATAAAAATGTTGTTGCTGTCCTAAGCCCAAATCGACAGTTAAAATTTAAGGTCTTGGGGATGATTCAGGTAGGACCAGTGATCCTGCATTCATACACAAGGATTCATACAATGTCCTGTTTCTCCAAAGTTTTATGAGTGTTGGTCATTAATAACCCAGTATCTATCTAACAGCTTCTTAAGGGAAAAATAATATAATTGAGCTAGTCAAACAGCTCATAACCGAGAAGCAGCAGGGGTCTTAATGCCCACTTCTCCACCCACATTTCTCCTTGCACCTACTCATGACTGCACAGTTGTGCCTCTCATCTCCCAGGAGCTGGCTCTGATGCCACAGGAGGTGAGTTATGGTAATTCAACCCCCTAATTCAGCACAAAGCAATCATCTTTTACTCTTTTTTGTTTTCCATTGGAGTTAGTCATCTACTGAGTTAATAAGTTGAATGACCTCAGAGGGGGTCAAAGCTGGAGCAGAGTGAGATGAGGACAAAGATATGAGGGATCAAGTAAGAGAGTTTTTTGGCAAAAACAAGTCTTTAGTCTGGTTCTCCCCCTTCATGTAACGATGCTACTTAAAGTCCAGCTTATATTTATCCTTTCATTAGAGTGTCCTTCCTATATAATGTCTTTTAATATAGGCCCACCAAAATACATTAATACTTAATTCTGGGCACTACGTGTTTTAAGTGAGTGTAAGAACAATTAGTGGGAAGAGATTAGACTGAGGAACAAAAATCAAATAGCAACAAAATTAGTGCCCATTTTATTTGAAATTAATATTCATAAATTAATGCACAGAAGCTTGGGCTATATAGGTTAAGTACTTACACAGGTAAAAGCAATAGAATAAGTAAACTTTACATAATTGGCTTTTGAATTGGTCATTTTATTAATGAGAACTTAATACTAAGATCAGTATTCCTTTTGAAATATTAATTCGCATTGACTAAAAAAATGATGTCTTCTGTTTAATATCTTCACCACCATTTCTCAGTCTTATGAAACAATGCACACAAATACCATGCAGAGAGAGACTAGTATGTTCTCAATAAGAATAATTACACCCTGTTAGCAGTATTCGATCTGAATATTCTTTTAACTTAATTTGTAGAGGAAGACCTTAATTTTGGGACACGTTCCTTAATGTTTTTGTTCTGTCTTCAGGAAAGTTCCCCATTTTGCAACAGTTATTGGGAATGTGATTTAGGATGCCTTTGCCAATAGTCTCCAGAGAGATGTTTCAACATGCACCAGCAAAATCCTACTTTGTCTGCTGCTTCTGATAGGCACTAAAGAAAGTTGAAAATAAATTAAACATTTGCTACTTCTGAGCTATATAAACATTTGCTGCCTTAGTCAAAGGACTCCAGAGGAGTGCAGAAGGAAGAAGTGCTCTGTATGATGCTGTTAGGATATGATGCACCCCACGGAGAAGTCTGACAGTCCTTGTCCACTGACAGAAAACCCCATTCCCAGTTGTCTAAGGGAGTATTTCTTGCCTAAGGAAGAGAGAGTTTCGTCCCCATACATGCACTCCTCTCCACAAGCTGACAACATCAATATCGTCATCATCATCATTACCACCATCACATATATAGGATCTTTGGTCTTACCTCATTCACTGTGTACTTGCGGTGTTCTTGGGCATCCTTAACCAGAGTATAAAAGCTTCCTGTACACAGGAATGCACACTTCAAATATGTGCCTTGAGGACAAACACTTGTTTGGTCACTAAATTCTCAAAGGTCAGTGATTTAATTTTGAGAGCTGTTCAATAATTAAAACAGAGGTTTAAACTGGAATCTTCCTATTTATTCCAATATTAAGCTGAAGCACTTTGTACTTTGGCTTTTACCACTGTTACGTGAAATAAAATTGTTAAAATGGATTAATAAGGCTTTGATTTGCATTATACAAATACATTACACAAATGTTAGCCTTTGACAGCTTGGTTGGTTTGTAGGATGGAAGGCATGTCGGATACCATTATTGTGCTGCAAAAACATGTAATAAAGTTAGTTTCTGTATCAAGCAATTTACAATGCAATTAGGGACAAAAGGCTATAGAAATTAAAAATAACAATGTTGTGAAAGTGGCATTACAAATATTATGGAAAAGAAGTAAGAAGGTGCAATTAAAGTAAATAAATTGAATGCCAAAGAGAGCTTTTCATGTGTAATTAGCAGGCTCCCCATGTAGCCATTCAAGCATCGATCAAAGCTATCGTGCATATTATTGGCAACTAAATTTGAAGAAACCATAACGATACTTAAATGTGTCTTCTTGAAACTACTGAAACTGCTGCTATCTAAGGACTAGTGGAAATAAAGCAACTGAGCGTATCGTCAACTCCTTAAATGCTGATCGTGAACAGTGAAGGATAAAACCAATAGTAACAGGAGTTAATGTGTTATAGGAACTGGCCTTAATTCACCCCTCTTGGTGCAAGTGACTGAAAACACTGTGTCTGAGGGGGTTCCCCTCCTGCAAAGATATGACATGTGTGGCCTGCGTGTCAAATAATGCATCCTCAGCACAGATGAGCAATGCATAGTTTTCACTAAGGTCTTCACCACCCCCCTGTGGTATTAGGAAAATATTGCAAGCCTTAGATGCCTCGGTTTGTATCTGGGACATTGTATCTGCCGTGCTCTGAGGAATAGGAAGGACAATGTGCACCAATTAGCTGCTCTACTTGAATGAACTTCTGTAGCCAAATTAGCTTCGCTGCTGTGCTAATTAAGAAGAAATTTGAGCCATGACAAACAATCCTTTTCTCTGTACCTGTTAGGCACCATCTGAAGTTTTCCAAGGTTGCTTATAGCCTCAGCCTCATCTCACGCTTCCAAAGTTTGAGTTATTAAAAAGTAGCCCACCCTGCCAGCTTAGTGCCGTGCCCTCAGTGATCTGTCCTGCCATGCAGAAAACCTGGATTTATTGACGAACTTTCCTGGCTGTAGGGTGCTGGGAGAGCTGGTGGCTCTGGGGGGGGACAGCACTAGGGGCAGCACGTGAATTTTACAACACTCACAGTCTGTCTATCCCAATCCTCAGGTGAGAATGACATAATTCATTAGTTACATCTGCCTTGATGGACTCTGCAGTTAATCCGGTTTGATGCTTTTTTAGCAAAGAACCAAGAGAACTGCTGTAGGAATGGCCTTAAAGACAAACATGACCGTCAGCTGCTTTCACACGTGCCTCGTCTCATCACAGAATAATGCCTTGCAAATAATTACACAGTAGCAAAAGTTCGTTCTTAAAAAACGTTGCATCTGAAGGGCAGGAGATGCAGGGGGGTTTAGATTGATTGCTGTGCCAATTGCCTTTGTTAGGAGCCGAATATGGTGGTAATGACCATGAGATGGATGGTTAATAAAAGAAGATATACCCAACCGTAATAGCAGAGGACCTTCTAGACGCTTTTTCAGTCCTTCATGAGTCGCTATCTCCAAAGTCTGGGGTATGCTCATGGGGGGGGGCAAGGTTAACTGCACCTAGGGAATCTGCCTACTGACAGCTCACTTCGGTGTATATATATTCTGCCTTCTTATTTCCTATGTGCCAGAAACAAAGGAATTTGGCATGTGTCTGCTTCTGCCAGCAAAGTCCCTCAGGAGCACCTGGAGCTTCCCCTTCCCCCGAAGCAGTTTCAGCTTTCCAAAAATCACTAGGGGAAACAATGGATAAATCCCACATCATCTTGTATTTCTCTTCTGAGTGGAACTCAGCCCTTGAAGGACAGTGGTACTCATTGCTCTGCTAACCTCTGCCCTCTCAGATTTACCCTTCTGAACTTTGCTGACACCAGACTCCAGGGACGCAGACACCTTCCAACCTTCCCTTGTCTGTGGTGTGGTTTGTCCATCATTGCTGGTGGCCCATTCTGCATGCTCAAAACATTAAAATGACTTGGGTACAACCTTGCCCAGGTGTCACCCCCCACCAAGATGCACAACAGAAATGTAAGGTGTAACACAAACAGAGGGAGGGTGTGATGGGTGTGGATCACTTGTCTGGTGCAACCTGCTGTAGGTGCCAGCAGAGACATTATCTGGAGATGCCATATGGAGTCTATGAAGGAGGTGCGAGTGTGGGTGTGTATATGTGTGTATAAACACACACATCTGTTTTTTGAAACCAGAGCCTAAATACCTAATGGTGGCAGTATGTGAGTTCTCAGCCCTAGGTACTCACCTGGACCACCAGAAGTCGGTTCTGACTGCAGTGAACTAAACCTAACACAGAACTAAGATAAAAAAAAACATGTTGTGCTGACAGTTTATACAGTTTTGACATATTCTCACAATTACATGTTCTCTAGCTAGTTGGAATAACTGAATTTTGAAAAATATACAGAAACACACTAAATAATTGTGTGCTTTCCTTACAGGCTACATGATGTGCGGTTTTCCATTGCTGACTTTTTCATTTCTCCTTTGGTACTGTTAACATAAAAAGGCCTGAATCCTTGTCTCCGTTACCAAGCACAGATCATGTAGCCTGGAAAAAAAAAACCCAAAACAAAAAAAAAAAAAACAAGAGAAGCAGTGTCATTTCTGCACAACCTAAAAGCTCTACCTGATAGATCATCTCTCAAAGAACTTACAAGCTGACAATATAGAATGATCTACAGGATTTCACCTGACTGCCAAAGCATGAAATAAAATGCACAAATGAGCTCACTGTGGCCAGATGAATTGCAGGCTTCTTAGAAAACCTATTTATCACAACGTCCTACTCCAGTGTTTGCTCAAGGTATGTTTTTTGGTCATCTGATCTACCGCACTAAGTGCTCAGACTCTGCCTTTCACTTTGATATTGGAGCACTCCACACACATCCTGCTGCAGCAGCAGCACTTGGGAGGCCTGGGAAACGCTCAGCTTTGAGGTGAACGAAGAAATAGAGATAAGAGCTTGCACATTGGAAGGAGGGGGAAAGAACTGGCAAACCCAGCTATTCTGCCAGCATTTGAACTTGCCGAAGCATTTTTGATGAAAAGATTTCAGCAAAGTATGTTATTTTGTTAAAGATAATGTGTCTCAGCGAAACATAATTTTTGACACAGCCTTGAGCAGGAAGGACACACGCATGCCTTTCAGATGTGGTCCCTTGCTCGGTCAGAATAACAAGAAACGAAAAACTTCCCTGAATCAGAGCAGTAAGCTGAATCTCCAGCAGCATTGCCCATTGCTCTAACAAGCAGGCAGGTAAGCCTGTTCACAGACATTTACAGAACACGCCTTTTGGGTGAACCCTTTCAAAAGGTTTTGCTTTTGTTCCAAAAAAAATAAAATTTAATCCTTATCTAAACTACAGTACTTAAGTCACCATCCTCTGTCAGCCAGAGCTTTATTAATACAGAAGCTGCATTTGCATTTACTTCCAAGGGGTACTGTGGGAGCTGTCTGTCAGGACAAGTTAAAGCACAGTGATCGCAGATGCATATGGCTGGGACAGTAACAAGGATGGGTTTTGCCTGAACGATGAAGACTTCAAGCCCAGAATCAGGTTTAGTAGTTGTTAAAACAAACTTGTGCTGAGAAGTACTGTAGCTGTTACTGGAAAACCAAGAGAGGAGGGTGTGACATTTTTTGCTTTAAAATAATAAATATGACAGTTGGTACATTTTTGCATCACAGAGGATATTTTGTAGGCAATTTAAAAAATCCACAACAATTTTAAAACTGCACAATAAAGTTTTATAAGACACAGCTGAGGAACTTCAGCTTTGTACATTATTTAATTCAAACGTACAATAAGAGAAAAATAATGGGAATGTAAGTTTGTACTTATTTCCAGAAAATAGATTCATTTGACAAACAATGTTCCAAGAGTAAATAAACCTTGTAATGCAATTACTTCAGAACACATGCACATCAAGCTACTGCAGTCCTCTAAATTGTACTTTAGCCGTCAACAGCCAATTCATCTGCTCTGTAGCCAGGACACTTCATTTACAACATGTGTAACAGCACACAGATGGTAAGATGCACAAAGCAATGTACGTAAGATAAAATGTTACAAAACACTTGTCAAAATAAAATATATATGCAAGTCATCCCTAGTATTTACAACAAATAGTTTTAAATTAGAGCGCAGTCAGAAGGCATCTCCTACATACAAATGCCACACATAGAGAAAAAAAGCAGAAAGGCAGTCAAAGAAAGGTACTGTGTTAGTTATGGCTAAAGACCTTTGGCTCCAAAACTCTGTTATAATTATTTTCAAAAGACAACTAAAAAGTGGAACATTTGAGTAGTCTGTCTTTGAACTCCGTTATTACACTGACCACTAAAACTCAATGTGAAATTTAGCATGGCAAGAGCCACTTGTAAAACAATCTTATTATTTTATACATCAAATGCTCTGAGTTAGATGCAATTATGGTTTGGCATTTTCCTAACTCAGTGGGAACACATTTGAGGACAACTATATTTTACTGCATCTCATGCATAAAGTCTGAGGTTATCTGCTCAGCAGGCCATCAGGAAGGCTCTGGCTGTGCTTTATCTAAACGAGGCACAAATGTGCTTAGTAGTTGCCCTAGAACTTGCATGCCCTAGAGACATGCAAAAGTGAGAGGAAAAGAACAGATGTTGCCGTCACACCTTTCTGATCATATATAAGTTTTGTTACCAGAAGGAGGATCAGGGCAAGAGTTGCTAGAGTGCAAACTTTCACACTTTAGTTGCAACTCTTTTTCCCACAGACTCTAAATCAGGCTGAACCCCAAGTAAGTATTTGTCTTAATTGTTGGATAATGTAATTGTTTGTTTCCATTTAACTATAATTTGTTTAAAAGATTATGGTGTAGTCCAAATTTGGCCTGTCTTGTTATATTTTATCTTAATCTGTTGCAAGGTCAGATTGCAAAGAAAGACACAGAGAATATTATAAAACAACCATGTCTATATGTAGGGTACTATACGTAAAACTGTCCTGAGTAATCTGCACCATGAAACATTTGCTTTTTATCTCTCTGAAATTCACTTCTTGAGAAAAAAACTGCTGCATTCAAAACCATATGCAAACATTTCTGTCCATTTTTAGGGCTAAGGCACCAGCACTACTATGTGGGAAAAGCCTTCACGCGTACTGACATGTCAGGAAGATACATCCCAAAACCTCCTTTTTTTTCCAGCACTCTACAGAACTGAGCCCTGGAAGGAAGTAGGTTTTAGCAAAGACACATATGCAATTAAGTGTGGATCTCATAATGTCTTCAGGTCCAGCTGGGAAAGTTTCCGGGTGAGCACTGCAATCCAACTTCAGACATTTTTTTTGCATCTAGAACAAGTCTTTCAAAATGTGATTATGAAAAAACATTGTCTCCACTTCCACAGTATGTGCATTACTTTGGTTTGCAGGCCTGAACATGGCAAGTACCCACAAAAATGGGTATGTAATAAACACAAAAGCATTACTCATTTAAGGGGAAGGGCATGCATCCATGCCTGCATTTGGAAGTCTGCTCCTTGTGTTTAAATAGAGCATTTAGAATTATCTTTTTAAAAATCTGAATAGAAATGGCTTGTTTTAAACATCAAAAGAAAAATATAACCCAGCCAGCTTTTTTCACTAACTTTTCTGTGCATTTTCTTTAAGCTGGATCATTGAAAATGTCAGTGCATATTTCCAGTTCTTAACTGTTTCAGGTCATCTTTCATTGCTATGGGAAAGCACAAGCAATGAAGTTCACTGCACTGAACAATTCAGCTGAGCATCACCAGACTTTGCATTATTGCTGAACTATATACACAAGGCATTTGAAATGTACAGTTGTCAAAAGATGTCATTTAAAATCAAAACCACAAACCTGGGCTTTGCAGAAGTTGCCACAAAATTATCAAGTCACAAAATCTAGCGACTAGTGGGCATCACAACACTGACGATAAACAAAAATATAGAGGTAACAGTAGTAGGAACAAATACATGTTTAAAATAAGGCTTTTTTACATTGTTGTTGAGATTCCTGGCCTCTAGCCCCTTGTTTGTTCTTCATATATTACATATTCATGACAAAGCTGATTGTGTCCATTGTCAAAGAATATCCTTGGATCTATCCTTATCATCAGATAATGCCCCTAATCAGCAGCATAGGATAAAGTATTGTAAAGACATTCATAGCAAATCAGTTCTGAAACATATGGAGTCTTTCTTTCCTTTCATATTACCAGCAGTCTTTTGTCAACCTTAATGAGAGCTATCAAGCAGAAATGATCAGTGCTGCAAATATCAAGATCCTGTTTCTTCCTGGTGGCTTTTTAAAAGTTATTCTCCCAAATCAACTTAATGTCATAGGCAAATCGTACCAGCGCAAATCACGTATTGCATATGCTGGCCAGAGCTGACCTTAATCGAGTCAAGTTCTTCTCCTTCCCATACCGACTGACGACTCTGAGACAAAAATCCATCTCCGGTCCACTCAATTCCTCTATCCCTTCCAGTGAGGATTTCTTTTTCTTTGTGAAGAAATAATTGGTCAAAACCCATTGCCAATTGACTGTGTATAAGAAGCATGGATCCAGACCGCCTCAATATATTTACATTACCATTCATCCATCTTCTAAGTCAAGCTATATGAATACAAAGTGTGAGAACTATGTAACATAGCCAGCAGTCAGCAGTCAGCACGTACTGTCTCAACTCTGCCTTTGTACATTCACATTATCTCAGTTAGAAAATTAAAAAATACATTTTACACAGAGAAATAAGCATATTGGAAATATAAAGAAGCATCTCCTAGGTGAAGAAGTGCACAGAAAGTGATATAAAAGCTCTATACTGAAGAGCATACATGCATGCAGTATATTGCTGTGACTGAAAGTAATCAATCTGAGATGCCCTGGGCTCCTCGTTTCCACTTGTGTGCAATAAATGCACATATCTTTATAGTCCATTTCACACTCTGTTCATGTTTCTATATGACAGAATAAAATTTCCCTGTTCCAATCTGGAATATGGTAAGGCCTTGCGGGATGTTCTCCTGCCATTTGGCAATTTAATAGAAAAAGACAGGAAGGATTAGTGTCCACCAAATTCTGCAACAGCTGGCTAATCCCATGGGATGTCTCCACCTGATTTTAATGGGTGGTCTCTGCTCAGTGCTCCAAAAGGAAGGAGAAAACTCTCCTAAGATTCCTTGGTGATATACCCCTAAGGAAAAATTCCTCCCTACCCTAAATTTGGCCATCGATATAAGGGTAAGAAAAATGAAATGTTACAATGACCTGCATGATTCCATCGCTACTTCAACATAACTAAGACAAACAGAGATCAAATACAGCTGCTTCAGAGTAACAGCAAGTTGTCTTTGTCAGAAGGGAGACTGCTCTTCATCAGCAATGCTGACACTTGGCAACATTGACTTCAGAGCAGTCTTGAGGACCTTCATTCTTCTTCTAGACAAAGGTTGTATTTCTGGCTCAAGGACCCCGAGGTTTTCCCTCCAAAACTGGAGATTCACTGAGCTCAAATAAGCTTAGCCGTGTCTCCAAGGTCCTTCTTTGGAGTAAGTCTCCCTCCATGCCGATGTCCTTCCCCGGTCCTTGGCCTCTCACTTTTTAAAGGGGGTGAGTTTGTTGAAGGTATGCCAGAAGAGGGATGGCTTCCGCTTGGGTTCTGCCAGGGCAAAAACCTGCTGCTGCGGGATGCTGGTAGGCACAGTGATGTGGCGCTGATGAATAGGATGCAGGCTTTGGTGTGGAGGAGGCACAGGACACCCATTATAGCTTACACCTGCAAAAGGAACAGTTTAAGGAAGCGTATGAGTCAGATCATGAAATCTTCTGAGAAAATTTAAGCACAGGACCATGGGACAAATTCAATGGTCCATAAAGCCAGTATGAATTTTGCCATGATCTTGAATGGAAGCACTACTGAAGGTTACCTTTTCTGGTATTAGACTTTTAATTGCTGCATTGGTTTGGCTTAAGAGGAGAATAATAACAGTAAAAATAACATTACAGAATTACCAAAAATAAGCGGCAGTTTCACATAGCCTGGCTATATTGTTTGCACAAGTAAATTCTGGTATTTCAAAGGAATGACTTAACACTGTAGATACTTGTACTTCAGTCAACACTCAGAATAAGGCTGGGTAAAATATTGCCACCAAGAAAAATGTTATTTCTTCGATTTGGAAAATATTTTTCCAGGCTGATGTTCTCAGACTTTGACCTTTGTGCATTCTGAACAGAATCTCCTGATCACAATTTTCAGCCACTCCCCTGAAAATCTGGACAGGTTTTATAGGTATCTAGTGATTGATAAAGAGAAAATGCTTTAATAATATGAATCCCAGGGAGCAGAGGACTACCTAACGTCAACTCCTTCACTCCTAAATTCAGACTTAATCTGGTCCCACTTCAATTTATTCTCTCAACACACTAGAGATCTGGCTTTAAGACAGAAAAGGACAAAATCACAACACATTTTCTGAGAGAGAAAAGGAATAAAAAAGCTGTTTCCAGAGAAACACATTTCTAGTCCATCCTTCCTTCTAGTCTAGGACAGAAGGAAGCCATTTTGAGTGTATTATGATAAATACAGCAACACATGGCTTGCAAAAAGTACTTTAAGATATTTTAACAAAGCATAGAATTGCTAAATAAGAACAAGGTGTTTGAGTAAAAGCAAAGGAAGGAATCAGTAACCCCCATTTCTAATTTAATCTCTGCGCGGACTTCTTACATCCTTAAATAAACCATTTGCCTTACCTCTTGAGTTTCTTTTCTAATAAAGAGAACACTGACTTGCCTGTCTGAAGGAGACTGGGGAGCTGATTTAGTAAACAGTTTACAAAGGCATTGGAATTTGATATTAAAATACAGGTTAATGGAAATTATTTGAACTCCATGTAAACCATTAAGTTTTTTTAAAAGACTGAAGAACTCAACCATAGCCAGATTGTGTTATTTCCTAACATAAAGAACACTGGAACACAGTAAGAATGTAAAGCAATTCTGAACACTCACCTTTAATTTTTCCATGCCTTGACTTACGGGCATTCTGCATGGCTTGTTTCTTCTGGTTTTCTGAGATTTCCATTCCTATGTCAAAGTGTAAATTAGGACACTGGTATAAAAATACTGTATCTAATACTTGATTACATTAAATTAAACCAAATATATTTTAAACAATTTTTAGTAAATCTTAATAGTAACATACCTGAAGTTTTTAGAAGTATGTTTTACTTTGTCATATGAATTTAAAGACCGCTTTTCACTGGGATAACAATAGGAACATTAATTTGCCTGTAGATTACTGGGAAAAACTGCTTTCCAGTTCCTACTGGCAATCACTGGGGAACTAACCCTCAAAAAGTTCTTTTTATAGATAAGTCCAGATAACAAGAGCTTAAAAAAAAGTGTAAATTAACACTTCTGAAAGCTACAAGCCACCAAGTAATAGATCACAAATGCAGAATCTGTTTCTTTTTTCTCTCACTCTGAGCTAACTTGGGGTAACAAACTGAAGTCACTGGTATTGCTGTAGTACAAATTGGGGTATCTTTCCCTCCGCTTGGAGGAGACAGTATCACATAATCCATCAGACACTGAAGCAGGCTGTGATGTGGTTGTGGCTTCATCAGACTGGGGCTGGATCTCTCACTCCGGTGTCTCATGTACTTGTTTGCATACTTGTATGATGGACATGATGCTATAGTATGTGGTCAACCCTGTGCTATTTACTACCATGTGGCAGGTGTATGACTGACCTGTGCTGAGTACAGAGATACCAGACATCTACTATGAAAGGTGACACCAGTGACTGGTGTCGTCTGGAGCCTATGTACAGACACTCCAGTTTCCTCTCCCTGGGTGCAAGACAGATGAGATACATGGATATGTTATATTTGCACAAGGAGACAACAGGGTGCACATGCTGTCACTCATTTCACTCACATGCACATAAAGAGCACAGAAGTTGCGATTCAAAGTCAGAATGAAGCGTCTGGTTTGGTTCCATTTTGCATCTTGTGCACTTCTCTATACTTTTAAAATTCCCTTCACTTTTTTAGCCTGAACTTATGAAGAAGTCATTACAAATCAGCCTATTAACTTACAATACAACAGCAGTTTGCCATAATTTTGCGGTAGCAGAAGTTTATTTTATTCTGCAGGGTTTTTTTCCTTTATAGAAACAAGGAAACAGATTAAAAAAAATTGAAGCAATTTCATCAACAGAGATCGGACCACTTTCTTAGGGTTACTATTAGTGGTTTGGAGAAGGATTTTCTGGCTGTGGCCTTTTCTTCCCATATATTCATAAAAGCTAAGAAAAGCTAGATATGGTTTGGGAGACAGTGACTTGCACCAAAGTGTCTTTGAAAATAGAAGTAAAATGCCATTTGCAGTTCTGAATTGGAAGAGTATGTATTTGTTCTCTGAGTGGTTAGATTAGAGGCTTTGTGTGAACTCCAGCAAGATAGCTTACAAAATCAACAAGATAAATTTAAACCTGAGGTTGAGAATACTGGCGCCTTTCCACTGGTTTTGGCTAAAGGAAATGTTCCATTATGCCAAAAAAAGGAAATTTTAGAAAAGAAGCAGTCTTCTGGGTAATGGAGAAAACATCCAAGCCACTGTGACTCACAAGACCAGATGGACATTAGCTATTATAAGTCAACTATCTTTCCTGTGGTTCATGATACCTGTGCCAAAACAGGTACATCAGAATAATGAGCTGCGACATTTGAAAAGCAAGTTTCCAGAAGGCTGCATGTTACATGGACAGAAAAGACTGCATGTGCCTATGTGCCATTATCAAATACACAGTTTCCCGTTATACTGAATTTTCTACCAGTTATTGCACAGTGCCTGAAGAGCAGCAAGCGTGATGGACCCTCCCGTGCAATCCTTGCGCTCAGCACCAAAGGAATTTGTGACTCAGCGCTAAGTAAGGGTTAGTGGTATTACAGCAAATCTCATCGTTATCACTGCCACTGCCACCACTGTTGAATGGTTACCCTTTTGAATATCATACATTGATTTTCATGAGGTGCCAGTAGAATAAATAATGACATTTAGGGCTGTAGCTGCTATGCCTTTGCAGTTTCCTCATGCTTGGGGACTTCTGCAGCAGTGTCACTTAGAAAGAATGGGAACACCCCACTGCCTGCACAAGACAGACCTGCTGCTGCACGGGGCAAGCACTAGTGTGAGCCTCGGAAGCATCCTGACATACAGCATTTAGCCCACTCAACGTACTCTCCCGGTGCTCCATAAAGCAACCACTGTGGGAGGAGGGGTAGATACAGATATGAAGAGCTCAAAAATGCTCCTTAGAAAGGAAGGGAATAGAAAATGTTCACATTTTATCTTCTTTTGCTCAGTCCTGCTCACAATAGTGCAGGAGCTGTGATTTATTCCATATTGTCCTTCCATATGACTATACTACTGTTCTTGTCGTATGGTGGAGTGGAGGCTTTCTGTAACTTTGTTGTAAGAGGGATTGTTTGGACACTCATCATCAGATCCTCTGCATTGCTTTATTACCTTCTGATCACCTTCACCCTTCTGCAGTATCCACTTTATTTTAGAGTCCTGTTTAGGTGAATTAGGAAAGGCAGCCACCACCCGTCCCCATGAGGATAAGGTGACTGAACAAGCTCTACACAGAGCAACTTGTGAAAGCCATCAGTGTTGTGCCCAAGAGGATCATAAATGTCACACCATGATGTTCAGCACAGGCGAAGAGTTGGTTTTGAAAAGTTTGGAAAGTTTGAGGGAAGTTTAGCTGTAGCTGCTTCATTGTTTACTCTAGACTCCAGACGATTGGGGTTAATTGCATCACTTGTTGCAATGGAGAAGAGTTAAAACTGGTTTATGAGTATGAATTGGTAAACTTGAAAGTATTTTCTTCAGCTTACAGACTATCTACAGTACATACAGAGGAGGCCTTATTTAAATATTTACAACAGTACCAAACGAGAAAGGCACTAAGATCAAAAGATTTACATTTGTAATCTAAGTGTTATTCCTGTTTTCCTATTCTTCTGACCAGGTGTTTTACGTGAACATGGAATATGAGATTTGGCATCTTGTTTAAATTTTAATAATTTCTGAGTTATATCATCCACTTCACTGCACTTCCAATTTTAACTGGCTGTTATCCAAAGCCTAAGCCTGAAGAGTGTTATAAAAAGGAAAAGTTCTCATGCAGTCAACACACACGGATGTACTAGTATTTTCATTACTTCTTTAGGAATATTAAAAAGAGTTTTATTTTTCTTATTAGTGTTGCTGTCTTCTTCATGTATGTTTTGCCATTGAAATTTTGCTGGAGCTTTTGTCACTGATCTTAAAGGAAGCATGAAACTATGCAAAACCAAAAATCTAAATAACAATCCCAAATGTACATTCACACAGAAGACACTGTCCTTAGACTGTTCCACAGGCTGTGGGTCTAAAGCTGATGCTACGATTTGGTACCTTTTTCCCTTCTCATGCAAGGTTAGGCTTCATTTCTCTGCAAACTGCCCAGTGGTGCTATTATTGGCTCTGTAACTAATGATACCATGCAACTGCACAGGTCTCCTGGACACAGGAGGTGCCATTATATGACATGGACAGTATAGATCTACAATTATTGCTGCTTGGCTTTATAATAAAATGTCCTTTACGAACAGATGTTTTGGGCCAATGATTCATACAAAAGTGCTAGGATTTTGAATGGAATTATTATTATTATTATTATTATTATTATTATTATCTTTGTGAATTGCATCTTGTCATATCTCATATCTTATTCTGCTCCGTAATGCACCAGAATTACATGCATTATGCTGTGACATGGATGTCATAGCTAACTGCCCTGGACCTTTGGTCCACAATGACAGGGCAAACACACCTGAATAGGCTTCACTTACACGGCTAAAGGTCATGTTGGGTAAGAAAGAGACACCAGTCCCAGAAGGTAGAGTGCCCATCTGCACAAAGCATAAAGAAGCATAAAAGCAGGAACATTCCCCTTTGTTTTTAACACCTTTTAGAGAGGAAATCCTTCCACTCACCCATTTCCTTGTCTTCCTGAACTCTTCTCCTTTCACTTTCGCATGCCTCCATCCATCTCTTTTTATCTTCCTGTTTTTTTGCACAGAACAAATGAATCTCTTCTGTGGCTCTGTTTAGTATCTTAAAAGCATTTTTGACATTAATGTTAAAGTCTTTGTCTCTGCCATCTTCAGTGTCCACAATTTCCATCTCATCCATGTCAATACGATCCTTATAATACAAGATGTCCCTTCTCAGTAAGTCCTTCTTACAGAACACAAGCTGATGGTCAAAAAGGAAGAAAGTCCTCTGCTGGCTTTTGCCTTGCTTTGATATTTTGGTCAGTTCTCCTGAGTGGATCAGTTCTGAGCTTCTGGCTAACACATCTGGTCCCTAAGAAGATATATATATATATGTAGTAAGTAAATAATATTTTAAGATCTTACTGTGTGCCTAACCAGTCTCATTTTATAATCAAGTCTCAAGTTCATTCATATTTCTTGTATTTTTATTATTAGATTTGAAAATGTCACAGAATGTAGACACTCTCCTACAGAATGTGGTTCTGCTCTACTTTATTTCTACATAAATCAGGAGGAAACTCATTAAAGTCAGTGAAGCAGGTTCAAGTTCTGACAGAACTACCAAAAATCCCAAGGAGATTCTATAGGTCTAGCATTACAAAAAAATCCATTCTGTCAGCTCAATCCAGTGTCAGCTCAAAGACAAGTGTCCATGTTAATACATGCTGCTCTTCCAGATTTATAAACAAGGTAATCAGTAACAGAATCACTGCAATGAAGCAACTGGACTTTTAACTGAGCAATGACCAGCTGAATAGTAGACACCATAAACTACCTACTATGCAGAAAGACGTATCCTGTAAAGGACATGAAGTACTGTACAGAGTACCTTTGCTCAGGAAAGGGACAGGCTGACGCTTACCTCCCAGTCTACGATAGAGACTTGCCAACGTGCAATCTTGTCTATGCTTTCTAGTCTTCGTTTTCGCTCATTGATCAGGCACGCTACATTCTTCATAGCCTCATATGCAGCTTTTATGTTGTTATAATCACTGTGAAATGTAGGCACGTTTCAAAGATCACTTATGCAATGGATATGATGCAATCACAAATTGTAACACAGTGCTTGAAGTATTAGCCCACATTATGCATCTATCCCTCTACTTAGGGTACTTAAGTAAAAGAAACCTGATTCTCAGCTATCCTGAACGTCACACAGTAGTCTGTACAATTCAGTGCTGCTGTACTGCTAGGCTTTGTCCAGGAGCAAATTACTAAACTGGTGGAAGGAGGTGGATGTAGATTAACAAATTGCAGCACTGTCTGTATTGAAAACAATGGTAGAACTCCTGTTGACCTCAGTGATACCTACATTGCAGCAAAGGTATTTGTTTTTAAGCAAGATTTTAGTGGGATTTTATTGGGAAGGGCATTCCTTTAATCATGATTAACAACTGTATTTTGTCCTTCTTGTTCCCAGTGGCTGGGTCAATGAATGCAAATGGAGAATGCTATGTGGGCAGAAAAAATACTGAAAACAACCTCAAACAAGGTGAGCAAGGGACCCAAGAACATGGGAACCAAAGAGGGGAATAAAAGGACACAATGCTGACAAAATGGCTGACAAATGGAGTCTCTGAGAAGAGAGAAGGAGACCCATGTTTCTTGCCTTAGAGTCCCAGCAGAGCAGCTGCCTTCCCTCCTTTATCAGAACACCTCTTGCAGAAAAGGGGGCCAGAGGTAGAAAACAGCATGAGCCAGAAATAACTCCTGCAAAGGGGTCAGCCTCGCTGTCCTTTTTATCTGCTTCTGCCTCAGTTCCTATTTTCATCGGCTGCTGCTGATGGATGCGCTTCCCTTCTAAATCTGCGAGTTACTCTCCTCTATTTATATCTATGGAAACTCTTTTCTGCCACACTGTATACAAAAAGTGAGATTAACAATAACAGGATCCTACTAATGTCAGGCAGATGTCCCACAGGGTGACCGCATGATATACACACTGCTACTCTTGCCCTTCCTTATCTCAGTTCCTTCTTTCTGTGTTGGTGTGTACGTTATTCCACACTTGCTGCATAACCTGTGGCCTTCGCGGCAGGCTGTGCACATTGGATCTTCAAACTTTTTATGAAAACAAAACAAAAAGCTACCAAAAAAAACAGGTGGCTTGAGCTTTACCAAGGCTCCGTGTGGGTGTAGGTCTGCCTGTTTATGAGCATCTCTGTGCACTGGGCGCCTGTCCGTGCTTGTAGGCATCTCTGGATGCCGTGCCACAGAAAAGAAAGACAGGTAGTATGGGTGGAAGGCGGCAAGACCTTGCTGTCACTTCATCTGCTGGTTTAATAGCTCACAGAATAATCTTTCTAAAATTAGTAGCAGCGAAAGAGATACCCACGGTAGTAATTGTTACTGCGGCACTTCCCAGGTAGCCACAGAACTGAACAGAGGCATTTCACACCTGAATGACAGTACTTGACATCCCCTACGTTTCGCCCCTGGCAAAAATCCCGTGGTCTCCAAGGGGAGTTTTCTCAAGGTTAAAGAAGTGCAGACTTTGGCCGAGGAAGCATTGCCTCAGGCTGTATTTGGACTTTGAGGACAGGGGTCACAATGGAACATTTTTCTTGCAGTTGTACAAGGTAAAAAGGAAGACATTTAGAGATAAAATCTTAATTTAGTCAGAGATTTAATCATCTCAAGTGTATACTAGAAAGGCTAATAACCTGCAACTTCAATTCTTATTTATCCCAGCTGAAAATCTAATATCTGGACTTTATTGCAAACAAAGGCAATGTTTATTACTAGGTAAGTTTCTAAAAAACATTACCTCCAAGCTTGCTCCGATTGTGGTTTTTTTTCTAAGGCCCTCTTTACCTTTCTTGTGTTCACAACATTTATGCAGCTTCCCCCTTTTTTCTGTGGATTTCCTTCTCCGTCAAAGAAATGACACATCAGCTTTTTTTCACTGATTTACACATCCCTCCCTGCATCCTATTTCAGCACTTTCTTCCTTTTCTTCTCCCTCTTTCACTTATTCCTCATTCTGTCTTGCACCCTGTCAGTCCCCTGTGCTCCATTTTCACCTACTGTTTTTGTATCTAGTAAGGAGCTCTTGTCTATAGTGGTCAATGGGAGTTTTGTTCCTGATCTCAAAAGCTGTAGTATTGTGTCACCCAGAAAGCTTGAGTAATTAGGTGTTACTACTATTATAAGATTTGTTTTTTTCATTCTCTTACCTGTGCTCCTGAGTGGTGTATTTGAGCAATTCTGCAAGCTGCAGAGGGTATTTGCAGATTTTCTGAACGGGCGTGAGAAGAAAACCATCAATGGCAATGTCAATCATCTGCTGGAGCAAGCGGCAGGCCTCAAAGAAGTGACGGTATTTGCCCTGTTTCATTAGTTTGGAAAGTTCAATGCAGGCACTGGGATGATTGTTACAATACTCTGAATAAATAGCAAAGCCTTCTTGCTATTAAAAAAAAAAAAAAGTCAAAGCTTAAAGTAGTTATCTATAAAGGAGGAAAGATATTTCTGTAACATCTATTATAACTAATTAGATTAATTAATCCATTTCCTATATTGTTTCCAGGCTGATCAGCCTTGAAACTATGCAGAAATCTACTTTGTAACTGTCAACACTATGTACTTTCTTTGTAAGAACCCAGAAATAGAGGCCTCCATTGAGTCAGGATAATCAAATCCACTTTAAGAAGTAATTTTCTTTGGGGAAGACAGCTATAGGCTTAGCAAGTGTCTATCATGAACTCACAGCCTCTTTCCCCACCACCTTCCTTCCTTATTTTCTTTAGGAAGTTTTTGCATGCCCAATATGAGATCACTGCAAATAGTCCAGCTCATCTGTGATCACTAAAGTTTTGAAAAGGAAACTTAAAATTGTGCACAAAGTTACATGCTTGCTAAAGATGAGGAGAAATCAAAAGCATTTAAATAATTCTTTAATTAAGCCCTTGTTGCTAAAATCCCCTCCTAACATTGTAACTTAGCATTTTCTTGTCCTACTTTGTTAATTTCATAAATAAACCAAACTTTTGCAACCTACATGTTGAAGAAAACATGACCCTATTTCACTTAGATGAGGTTCCTCTTTGTTGTACTGTTTCTCCAGATCCTTCAGAAACTTCCTTTGGAATTTGTAAATATCTTCAATATTTCCAAAAATGGTGCTTAACTGAGCTGTGGTGAACATTCCTGTATGTTTGCGACACTGCCGAATATAACCCTGGAAATTAAATGAATAACCTCTTTAGTTTGAACATGTGAAAACAGGCTCTACCCTGAACAAGCCCATTTGAGCTGTGATCTATGGGCAGGTGAGTCGTTTCCCAGCTGTGGACACACGGACACACACACACGGACATGCAATTCCAGATTTGCCTCTGAAATGTTTACACGTTGATTCTTGCAGTCCAACTGCTGTCTCACACTACCATAAATGAATCAGGGAACCAGAAACCTGCAGAATTTGTGAAGCCCATTCACATCTCCTCGTTATGATTACCCGCCAAGCTGGAGGCGAGCCTGGTGTAAGACCCCATGCACGCTACTACTTTAGCTGCTGCACTTTTTCAGAGCCATTTCTCTTTGCCATAAGAGTTCTTCTCTATGCAGGTAAGAACAAACCCTAAAACAATTAATATAAAGAATTTCTACCAGGGCTGAAGTACTGGTTCCTTAACCAGTACGTAAATAGGGCACAGTCTAAGCCAGAGAAGCAAAATGAAGAACATATTATAACACATTCAGAATGCTGCTGTTTGGTAAAAATCCATATGGTATTGGCAGGAGGTAATAGTATTGGCAAGACTGCGCATAAAACTTTTCCAGTTTTTTTTCTCTTTACTTGTAGGAACATCACAGGGGTCCAGCTCACTTTATTCGTACCCAGTGTTAAGTAGATACACAACTGAGTCCTCCAGTTTTAAAACGATGGGGGGCCTCTTAGGGCTGAAAAATACACAGCCAGCACATCTTCAGGTACCTCTTCCACAAAGCTGAGCGTGGCGAGGAGGATACAGTGCAGGGGCTAAATACCCAGGAATAGCTGCTGTGCTCATACTCTCGTATCAGTAATGGCACCGGGGTATGGATCAGTGCGAAGGTTAACTGGTATGATACGGGTTATCTGCCAGGCTCTTCCATTTGGCTGCTTTCAGGCAGGTTTCCCCCAAATTGCTTTGGGAGCAGACAGCTGTAAAAAGCCTTGCAATTGCTCTGGTGAGGTTTACCAGGAAGCAACTCTGAATATTTCTGGCACTGTTATGAATATTCCTGTCTCCTCCACAGCCATCTGCTCTGAGAGCTGTGCAGTGGCTACACTGCAAGTCAGCTACCACATTAACTACTATTAGGAGGATAACTCTGAAAAGGAAAACTAATTCCTGTTCAGCTCTTATAATGTGGACTGCAGACACTTCTTGAATGTATAAAGTTTTTCTGGGTATACTCCAGCTTCATGATCCTGACTGCACCAGCCCTAGTGATTCATTCTAGTGCACAGCTTGCAAATTTGGATTACTATCCACAGTAGCTTTTCCGGCTTAGTCTCACTTGAGTGTATTTTCAGCCTTATGTCCGGCTTGCACCACCCTACAGATTCACTCACTTCTCTGCTTGGAAAATGTGTGTTAGCGCTCTTGTAGCAAACTCGGAGGCATGTCAAGATTTAAAAAAAAGAGGTATAGAATATATGAATTAGAGAAAATTAATTATTAGTATCAGTCTAAGAATTAATAAGTCAGTAAAATATGAAAGTCATGTCCTAGAACTCAGCTAACCACGGCAACGACATAGCTGCATGTACAAATTCCTCCCTGATCTTTTACGCACACAGTCAGGCTTACTAGCTTAAGTAAATAGTGAATCTAAATGACAAAACTTACATTTAATGTTTTAAAATTAGCCAATTAGCAACCAATTTTTGTCTTCTTGTTTTCCCTTCTCTCTTTCTTCAAAATGCATAAAAAAGGTCTGATCTAAAAAAAAACCCAACCACTGCTGTCTTGTCTACTTTGTTGTTCATGAAAGAATTTAATGATGAGTGGTGGACTAAAGGATGACAACATGAAAAATACAGACAGAAACCTAGCAAACTAAGGGTACAAAGAATATTTTGGTAGGTTGCTTAGCACCCTTCCAGATGCTAACCACAAATACAGGTCAAATGCATCACAGTCCATGTCAAAAGAGGCAAACTTCAGTGAAAAGTACCAAGAAGCTTCTTGCCCAAGTGTGGGCCTCCAACAAAACTTGAACAAAAAGCAGAACCCCCCCACACGTTTTATGGTTCAAACAAGCAAGGTAGTTCTAAAACACCTTTAAAGACTTCTTCATAGCTTCTAAGCATCCAGAAAAAATCTCTTTGTTGGAGAAAACAAAAAAAAAATCTCACCCAGCAAACATTCTCTTTGCAAGTTACTTTCAAAAAATTTTGTCCCTGAACTATAGTTGGTTTTATTAAAGTTACTGAAAGTTTTCTATCTAAACCAAGTGGTAAAAAGTTCTAAATAAACTGAACTTCCTTATCTCATTATTATGGAAATAGCAGTCAGATAAGCAAAGCACTTTTTCCATGTTAAAAGTGGAATGTTTTTTTTTAAAAAAAAGGAAGTAATGCCTTGTGGCAGTCAGCAGAGAGGAAAGCTGTAAGAGGACACAAGAAGGGTCTGACTGACAGTCTCAGAAGTGGGATTGGGAATATTTTGATATGAGAAACCACTCCGGTTCTGGACTTATATGGGATGTTTTGTTCACATTAGGTCAGCAGAATGCCCTCAGGTTAAAGCATGTACCTCACAGATGTCCTTGAGATGCTTGATATAGACTCGTTCTGTGTTCATAATTTCCTGTATAACGTTGGTTCTCATCTGATCCTTGTTTTCAGCTATTTTCTGACGATGCTTGCTAATATCTGCATCTTGTTCTTCATCCTGGATACTACTACAATTTTCTGGCACTTCTTCCTGATTAACTCGCAGCTGCAGCCAGAACAAACAAAGCAAACTAGAGTAAAGCAGCAAACTTTTACAAAATGTGATATAACTGTTACAAACTTCTTACAATTAAGAGAGGCCTTGCTACAGAAATGTTCCCATTCTTACCTTAGAGGGAGAGTTCCACAACAGGATTTATCTCATTGTACCCAATGCATATTCAAATACAGTGTTGAGATTTCTGTCTGGTTAAATACATGGCTTTCTACTCACAATATCTGAGAGATACCATGTTGTGTTGCCTGTGTATTTTTCAGACTTAAGCTTATTTCTGACCCTTACTAATAGTTTATGTGTTATTTTGGCCAAGCCAGCACATGGGTAAGAATTACAAAAGTAGACAACTCAAATACTTTTAAATAGTTTCCCTCTGCCCCAGTTCCCCATCTGTACAACGTGGATAACAGCACCTCCTTTTTTGACTTTTGTCTGATTGCCCATGTTGGCTGGAGATCTGGGAAGGGCAAAGGCAGGAACCATCTCTTGCACTTTGTGTAGTACTTCATACAGTGTGGCCCAAGCTTCACTACAGGATCTCAAAAAGTACTTTAAATTCATTTCTAAAACACAGGTCAGTTTTATACCATTCAAGAGTTATACTGTCATAATCTGGCTGAGTTCCCACTGGGGAGTTCAGACTGTGAACGAGATTCCTACATGATGTTGTGATAATAAATTAAGCTCTGTTTTACCAAGAAATCCCTGCAGCATAGCTTTCCCTGCTCCCTCGTGAAAACTGCTATGTCCTCTCCATATACACTGACTGCTCCCGGCTGAGCTTTCTGCTGCCCTCATTTCTGCTCGAGAAATTCCTTTTGTCACGAAAGGAAGAAGCCACTGTAGAAGGTGTCAGAAGAGCTAAGGGATCTTGGGGTGCGATTCTCTATTGCTTTTTTCCTTGTGAAGTCATTGGGGGTTGCACCACTGAGGTTCAGATACAAAGATGCTGAGGACCAGGCCCTTGACTTAAATGTAACGCCACGACTATTGCTGTTGCGCTCTGCCAGGAATCTCATGTGACAATGGTGCAAAAGCAAGAGAGTTACTCACCCTGACAAAGCTAGCTGGAAACCAGGCTTCCTTGTCCTCGTTTCTTCCCCACCACCAGTCTTTGTTGGAAGCTTCTAGAACTCTAATGACATCTCCAGCTTTGAAGCCCAGCTCTTGATCATCCATAGTCACATGGTCCCAGAGAGCTTCTGCATAGACAATGCTGCCATCGCTGATCAGCTGAGGTGGGGAGAAAATGAGGTTGTGAGGGACAAAAGATAAACAATGAACTGTTTATAAATTACTGACAGATCAAAATACCTCGCTAGAGCACCCACGATTATTCCTAATACAGGATAGAACTAAAATTCTGGATTTTCAGAAATCTATGTCTGTATTTATTAGTGAGAACAATTAGAGTCCTACAATTAGAGCAGTTACACAGGCTAACGAGTTACAGTCCCGGGGAAGCACTAGTCACCGTGCTCTTCCCCTGGCGTCTGCCTGTGGGCCCTGCCACAGACAGGACACCACGGCTGCCGGATTCTTCACTCTGGTGGCTACTGCCGTGGCACCTCTCGTTAACACGAAACCTCAGACCTGTGGAAAACACACCCGCCACCATTACAGCAACGCAAAGCCCAGGACGTTACCTCGTTAATTGCTAGCTGTTCCCCTCCGGGCTGCAGGTACCTGGGAGTGGCTTGGCAGAGCTCCTCGTAACTGTAGTCTTCCTCACTGCCATTGTCGTCCACTAAGGCCGAAGGTTCAGCCCCACCATCTGCCGCAACTAAAACAAAGGTGCAACAGCTGTTTGCTTCATCATTTTTTCTGATTTCCAGAATAAAACAATGCAAGATGAATCTCTGAGAAGTTGCCTTTGTTGTCACGGATATAACAGTAACAGCAGAAGCGGAGGGCAGCAGAGCTCTCAGGAAAACCACTTTCCTGCCATTAAATACTTTTTACTCTTCTTCAGAATTTTCTCATTTAGCAGCTGATGAAATTCTCCTTTTTGCGAGCGAAAACCAGAACTATAACCATTATTTACTTATTTTTTTTTACCCAGAGGACATCTCAAACGACCTGAATCAGGAGGGAGGTCTCAATGCCATGTTCCCCACACAGGAGATGAGGGAGGTCCAATGGCCCCCCCAGCAGTGAGAGGGGGGCCGCTGTCAGTCCCAGCCTGGGTGCCATCCCGTCATGACATCCCCCCGCAGGGATGTGACACCCCAACAGCTCCCTGCCCACCCACCCGTGAGAGGGGGGGGCAGCCCACGCCGCAGCCCCTGCTCCGAGCCCGAAAAAATCCTTGGTTTGGCAACTGTACATTTTCTGACCAAAGAGGCAGCTTTGTAAAGAAATGGAGGCCAGACCGAAGATGGGCTTCATCTTATTACACAGCCACATAAACCAAGAGAAACATCATGTAAGTGACTGTCACTATGCACATGTAAATCTGTGTAAAACCCACTTGGGGTACATCACTGGGTGGCAGATCCTTTCGGCGATCATCTCCACACTGGCAGGTGAAGAGGACCGGGGACCAAGTTCTACTGAGAGACTCACGTCCACACTGCTCAGTGCTAGACCCTTTCAGAGCAGGTTTGCCTTTGAAAGCCAGCCGTAATGTTCAAACAGATCAGGGGATGAGCTAGTAATCAAGAAGATTTCACAACCAGTGGCCCAGTTCTCTGGTCCTTGTTAATTTATCCCTGAAGATTTATTCCTATGGCATGCCCAAGCTGTGAAAAACTAGAGAGTCTAAGAATCACACAGTGCTCAAAAATCCAAGAGAAAATAAAAAATTAAAAAAATTCAGAATGGGCTGCCGGCACTGAACTCCTTTTCTAACGGTTACTGCGTCCCAGATAAGTTGCCGTGCAGCCTACAGAGCATCTCTCTCACTCCGCAGTGCCTGGGAACAGACTTTTAAGCAGAGTTATTGAACCTGCCACTTCCACCTAGCAGCAAGGCTGAGCAGCCGGGCTCTGATCCTGCCTCCAGCCTGGGTACCGCCTGCCTGCCGAGCTCTGGGCTCCGCATGGGCGAGAGTCGCTTTACTCCACACACCTACACAGCTACACACGCCGCTGCCTATCTGTGATGTACCTTCTAGGGAGAAACACATCAAGCCCCTCCTTACGGGCGCTCACACCATCGCTAGCATCTTTGGTCATTTGGGTATTAATTTGCAGGAGAGATCAAAGCTGGCTACTGCACAGATTCACTGAAGAACTTGGAAGATTTTTCTTTCCTTTAGAAGTGGAAAAATATGGCATAGTCTCGGTGTAACACAACATGGCTATTCAACTGTTCTCTGCTACTCCCCAGCATTTTAAATATATGCTCACATTAATGATATAATCTGCCTAACCAGGGAGGATGCAGAATCTGTATTTAAAAAAACAAGATTTTTTTCCCCTACAGGCTCACAAACCTGCGCACTGATAAACTTTTAAAATACATCTTGTGAAACTTACTGAAACTGCTTCATTTAAAAAAATCTGCAAATAAATAATTCATTAAATCAATTTTTAGGTTATAAAGCAACACCAAAAAAAAAAATTAATCTCAGTGATCCTTTATACATCCCCACTGTACTATCAGTACTGCCTGTTGGTTTGTTCCAGTAACAACGGCACATCAAAATAACCTAATTCATTTGGCTCCAGATGAAAAATGACTGCAATTTGGGGACCGATAACTCTTCATTATTCTGCACCAAATCAACAAGCTTACATTGTCTCCATAGTTAGACTCAAGCGAAAATCAAGTCGCTTGCACTCTGCATCTATTCCTCTATTGTTTACAGACAGAAATATCAGAGGTGGGGTGGGCTTTTCTGATCGCACCAACGGGATGCAAAAACTTAAAAGACAGCCCGGGACCGATTCTGATCTCCCAGCAGCTTTGTCACCAGTGTAAGGCTGCAGGCTCCCGTGGATGACACGGTGCAAGTGTGATCAGAATCAGGCCCCCCGACTGCCACAGTTTATCAGTTCAATCTAAAAACACCGTAAAAAATAGCAAGAGAGAGAGCATGTTCTACTCACACGTACCCATCTGAAGGCTCTCCAGACTCCAAAATCGTGCCATTCCCCCCCTGGCTACCATGCTGCCGTCAGACTTGCTCCCCGGGGAAGGGGTTTGACCCCTAACAGGTGATGCTCGGTCCTAAAGGGCTGGCGGAGGACCACGAAGGGCTCCGAGCGACCCGCGGCGCCGAGAAAACAGCCTCTTCGCCGCCTTCGGCTCCCGGCTGCGCCTCCGAGGCCGGGGCCGGCTGGGAGCTGCCAGCGGCGCGCGCCACGGCGAGCTCCCGGCTCGCTGACATCATGGGGTGCCCTTAGGGAGGAAGTTCCAGAAAAGAAACAAAAAACCTGGCTGCCTGGCCCCGGCCACGCTGTGCCGACAGCCGCCTCCGCCGCCCAGACCGCTCCCCAAGTGCCCGAACGTCTCAAAACGCAGCAAGCCAAGGAGTACATTTGTTTTTCATTAAAGCAGCTTAATGCGATTTCAGTCTATATTCAAATGACTGCAATTCAAAGGGAAAGACTGTTTGGATGGGAGCTGGCAGTTCTTTGTGTTACAACACTGTTCGGGGTATCGGTCTATCTTTGTTACGCTAGACCGGTTAAAATTCCAGTAGAAGTAAACAATGAAGGTATTTTTTGGACGGCTATTAAAACTTCTCTTGCTTCACAGGCAAATGCTGTATCATTATTGAGGGCACAAGCAGCCAAAGCGTTAAGGCTGCAGCAGACTGCTCCCGGGGAAAGTGGGGAGGACGGAGACATTTTCTCACTCAAACTACAAACTTAATTCAGCTGCTCCAGAAAATAGGGAGTGAAGCAGGAAAGCACCCAAAGAGCCCAGCTTTCACTGGGACTGACCCAGCCAGAGCACAACCTCATTCATTCACCACGGGCCAGCATTTACCACCCTTAACATCTGCGTCGTTCTGCAGTGAAGCTGGATCGGTTCATGCACGGGAAGCAAAGGCAGGAGCTGCTCCCACCGGCAGAGCGCAAAGCCTGCCGCAGCCTGCGCTTGTACACAGCATTATATTCATGGTTTGGAAAGCTCCGTAATCGTTATGGCTCATTCTTTACCTGCTGACTGCGTTGCTCAGCTGAGCCTGTCCTGTAACTGGGGACCGTCTCCTCCAGGGACGTGTTCACAAAACCCTGGAGGCATTTCTGCGCGCAGCAGCGTCTCAACACCCACTGAAATCACATGGTTTCCCCTAGCACTGCCTCAGACAGAGAAGGAAAGGCCAAACATCGCCCTGCAATGTTAATGCCATCTTCCTACAAAAACCCAGACTGCGCTGCACTGCACAGGAGACCGATAGGAATTCCCTTCTGAATCCCCAAACTTCCCTATTATTTCTTGGTGCAAGCACACATTGGATAGTACAGTAAAAACAAGCTACTACGTGTTATATAAGATGTTTATACAGAGCCCCACACATTTTTCTTGGCACAAATCATTAAAAAAAAACAACCCAGCAAACAGAAGTGACACTGAAGTGCTGACGACCCTGGGACCTGCAAGCGAAAGGTTTCACGCTTTTTTATCAGCCGGCTCACAAGCTCTCTGCCATGTCCAACCCCTACCTGCAGGGGAAAAACAGCCGAACTGCCAAAGGAGAACAAGATCAAACCCCACACAGCTCTTCTAGAAGACACATTAAAAACAATCTCTGAAAAACAGTCACGGCTTGATTTTTGCAGAACAGAACGGACTGTGTGCTTTTTGCCCAACGTCTAACCCAGCGCCACTGTGGGATACTGCAGGTGGTGGGGGGAACTGTTCTCCCTCCTCTGCACCGGCACGTCTAGCAACTGTGCGGCCACAAACTGAACCCCCACAAAAGTTCTCGTTTGGGGTGAGCTGGTGGGGGGTTGGTTTCCTCGCAGGATCAGCCGGGGACAGGAGGCGCAGGCTGTCCTTTGTAGCGTCAGTCCGCAGGGACCCTCTCCAAACGCACGCCGAGCTGGCTTACCCACTGCGCAGGGCACTCTGGAAAGGCTGTGGGTAGCACAGACTAAAATACTAAAAATAAAAGCTAGTTTACCCGCCTCAAGAAAATCCAGTTCTAGATAACCCTCTGGAATCATAGGACCCTACACCCTGGGGCAGACTAAAGGTGCCCCCACCCGCCCCGCTCTGACAGCAGCCAGTAGCAGATGCCCAGGGAAGAACATAAAAATAGACGAGGCATGTAATGGCATTTTCTGATGTACTTTCCTAAATTCCAGCTACCTGCAGATTAGAGTCAGATCCTTCCTGAGGCAGAAGTGGTATCTTTGTGTTTAATGAACTGAATTTTTCAAACCACTTTCTGGATTTCTGTAGACTTTTGGATGTGAAATATCATGTGTAGCAAGAGTGTGAAAACTATCTTTTATTTTGAACTTGCTATCTGATGATTTCATTTGGTGCCCTTTAGTTCTCACAGTATTGTAAACAATAACTATTATCTGTTCTTTTCTCCTCTGCCAATCAGTCTTTTATTCCCCTATTGTCCTTTTTTCCAAGTTGCAGAGCCCTAGCCGCATTAATCATTCCTCACACAGAGACACTGAGTAGGTTTTCTTGTCCTTTTGCCTTTCTCTGTATCGTCCCCTGTAAAAAATGCCTTTTGAAGTGGAAAGGAACAAGGAGATGGCCCCCACACACCACACCAGTGGCACAATTGGGCCTTCTGTTTTGTTCTCTATTCCCTTCCTACAAATTCCTGCCCTTTTATTTACTGTTTTGACTGTTACTATGCACTGAACTGACACTTTAATTATCTGTTAGGATTGCAAGATCTCTTCCTGAATGGCAATATCCAGCTCAAAGTCCGTTCTTCTGCAAGCATACCAGGCTCATGTTCCTCCACGTGCCTCTATCAACACTGAATTCACCTGCCACCAGCGCAGCGCATTTTGTCTGCGTACTGTGAAATCCTTCTGCAACCCTGTTCAAGCAGCTTGTGCTTTTGCTACCGTGAATAATCTAGCACACAAGCAAGAATTGTCATTTCATTCTATACCTCCCTCCCCACATTATTTGTGAAGACACTGAACATCTGACTCCACTCATGAGCTCTCTCCTTAAGAAGACCAACCACATTCCTCCTCGCCGTTACATAGTGGTTACTCACTTGTTAAAGCATGGGAGGATCTTCCCTCTTATCCCAGGCCTCTATTAAGAGACACCTGTAAGAGATCTTGTCAGAGGCCTTTTGGAGGTCCAAGCAGCCTTTACCTATTGAATCCCCTTGGTCACATCCTCAGTGATTTTTTTCAGAAAACCTCATCCATTTGTGGGCAACAGCTTTCCTCTACACAGGGCACATGGACTCTTCATCCTAAGGGTCCACCAGTCAGTGGTGGTAACAGTTGATGTTACTCTCTGTCATAGTTTCATAGTCCTAAATACATTCTTTATATATTCTACGTACTATTATGTCAGACTCACTGGTCTACTGCTCACTGGATCCCTCCCATTACTTCTTTATAAATGGTTATTCCATCGCTGCCATCTTCCTTGTACTGGAGGCAATTTTTGAGGAACAAATTCCATGCTGAGGCAGTAGCTCAGCAATTTTGTTCTTAAATCCCTTTAGAATCTTGGTTCTGGCAATTTGCTGCTATTCATTTAGTTACTCTAAAACTTTTACTTGAGATTTTGAGACAGATCCTTATCTAATGTGAGCTCAGGTTTTATTTCTCAGTCACTTACAAGGCCTACAAACTGTCTGGTAGTCTACAGGGTTCTCATATTTTTTAAAAACGATGTAGTTTTCATATCTTTAGCAAATTGTTTCTGCATTCCTGTAGCTTTACATCAAAATTGCTAGAGGTATTTTTTTTCTATTTGGTTACAATTCAACAAACTGAAGGATGCCTTTTCTTCTTCTTCTTCTTCTGATAGATTCTTTTCCCCTGTGTTTACTGACAGAACCCTTTTCTGGTGTTTCCAAAGTCTGTTTTGACAGGTGACATGAATTTGCTCTAAGTATCTAATATGCTGTCCTTGAACACTCTCCGTGCTGCCTGCAAGCATTCAACACCTTTTTCTGCTCCTTTAAATTCCTTTGTTACATGAATGACTTCTCACTTTTATTTACTTTCCCTCTTTTAAATTAAAACACATACTGTATTGGATTTTTTTTACTCTTCTCACCCCTGCAAGGATATTGGCTCAGAGTGCATTATGGACACAGAGGACAAGATTTGTTATCTGTCTGTATTTGGTTAATGAACAACACCCTAAATTACCTGTTTCTTCCAGTCAAGGTCACCTAGCTTAGCTTACAAGTCTCTACAGTCAGATGAGACACATCCCACCCTTACAGAGTAGCTTTTATGTGTGATCCTGCACACATCTCAGGAACGGTTCAAGGATTGTTTCACTTCCCGTAGGTCTCCTGATGAGCTGCACTGAATAGTTATTTATGGTACACCTAGAAATGTAGCACTGTGCCCCATCACAACACTTAACCCACACGACAGCAATTTAAGTCTCCTTTAGGACTGTGCTTGCTGCCCTTGAAACTTCTCTGGTTTCCTTGGTTTGTCACATTTACTTTCATCAACCTGGTGATCTCAGGTGGCTCATAATTTAATCCCGTCACTGTACTTTTTCCTGTTTAGGCATGGCATTCCAGACTACAGATCCTGTGACACTTGATGATACAGTCAATTTGTTTATCTGATTTGGCTCTTAGCTTTTAATACATAGAGACCCTCTTTCACTGGTACAATCTTTTCTGTTATTCCTATACAGCTTTCACAGTGGTGATATACTGGTTATGCTCCACTGGTTATCTTCCTTCAACCAAGTTTCTGACATATGCCATCTAGCGTCTTTAAAAATATGTTTACTTCTCCATCTTACTTTTTAAACGTTCACTATTACTGGCAGGGTTGCCTGTTTTTCTAAATCCTCTTTAAACAACATTTGTCCAACTGTTCCTGACTATTTCTTGCCTGAGTTTTGTCAGCTTCTTCTCCACCCTCCATTTGAGGATGCAGTGATCACTGACATCGCCTGTAAAGGATGTGCTGCCCTACACCGTGTATTATTACTCCTTGCCAGCTTTGCCCTAAATCTCCCTCTTTTTAGTCCAACTTTCTGGATGAAGGTGCCTGGGGGTAAAAAGGCCTCTCTGTCTGACACCGAGCGTGGCATTGGCAGCACTTTGGACATTTTACCGTTGGGCTCCTGGTCTTTTAGCTTCTACCTGACAGCCTCAGTTTTGCCTCCAGCGCTTGCCTCCTGCCCACCGCACTCTCCCTGGCACCCACCTGCCCCACAGGTACCACCTCCCCTCCGCAGCCCCGAGGACTGCCTGGGTGTTTCACCTGATGCACCAGCTGCTCCCAACACGCCGCTAGGTCCTGTTTGCATCATCTAGCCCAGCTATCTATGCAACTAAATCCCATTACCCACCAGCAGAGTTTTTTATCTTTTCCAATCAGGTACAAGCGCCATCCTTCAAAGTATCCCATAGCCATCATCCTCCAGTTCAGAGGCTTTTCTGCGCCCAGCAACACTGGGACTGCTTTAGCCTGCAGTAGTGGATTTCATGATGCCCCTTCAGGTCCTGTCCGTGACAAATACAGCACTCAGTCTAGTAACCTGGGAATTTGTGTTTCCTGCATATTGTCCTACTTACATCCTCACTCTTGTGGGGTGGGGGAGCAAAGATAGGGTAGCGAGGAGATGGTAGCAAGCAGAGAACTGTTTTCTCTCGGGGAGTGATTACTAACTTCTGTTTGTTCTGGGGGTGGGGTTTGAGTATTTCATTGGTGATAGGGATGGAGAACCTGAAAATCTCCTCTCCCAACAGCCAGTTTGTTTGCACTTCAGTTCCCGAGCTGTGCTCCACACCGGCTGAAACCTCCTCGGTTACCCAACCTTGATGAACTGGGAAAAGCTTGACAGTAGTTTAACATTGTAGGCAAATGTCCAGGACAGGATACTATGTGAATTAAAGACATTTAGATTTATTAATCTAAATGCTGGAATCCACATTTGAACGAACCATCTAAATCAGCAGGTATTGGTCACAATTAAAACAGCTGAGAGAGCAATCCACCTCACCCAAAGGCAGCTCCTGCTCTAACCTTCATTGACTGCAATGGCTAAGGCCTCAGATCAGTTGTTTAAACGTACATACTTCGTGCCATTTTAAGTATTTTGGATATCCTGCTGGCCTCCTCTGTCATATCTGCCAGCTCCAGGTAGGTGCTCAGGTACCCCCCACAGCACTGGACCCTGGGGTGGGTAACTGAATGAAGCCCTAGTCCTCCACTGCCTGTAACTGGTGTTCTAATGTTTAACTCTTACATAGGTACCTACATTTAGACTAAATTTAGGTGACTTAAACTTGAGTTGAATCCCACCCCACCTACTCAGAGCTCAGCTTATCCAAAGGAGTTCACCAATTAATTCAGCCAAATTCAAATCCCACACCACAATATGCAAGAAAGATGGGTTAGTTTTTAAGATACTTATAAAAATTGCTGTACTGTGATAAATAGGTAACGTCTTTAATATAATTTAAAACTTGTAATCCTTTAAGCACAAGAGTAGCAATGTAAGTCTCAAGGGAAGTTTCACTTGCGTGTTGGCTGCTTGTTAGTCTGTCTCCTACAGTATGATGATTTACTGTCTTGTGACAACTGTTTTTTCTAAAAATTTACATCTCCAATTCTATCTCTCATTGTTACAGAAGTAGATATGCAATGTATTAGGCTTTAGCAAGTAACTAAAATAAGATGCCACTGGTTTTCAGTGCTTGGGTTTAGAATTTCTTTCTATAATAAAGGGCTTTTGTGCTATCAAATTTCACTGTACATGAGCAAACAAAAAACTCTCACATGTTCAAAGACAAGGAAATGCCTTGTGAATTTAAGCAAAAAAGGAAAAAGATCAGAATGTGTGACACTCGTCATTTTTTTATTTTCTGCTGCAGCTACTTAATAGATCTTTGCAACTGCTCTCAAACTGCGAAGTCCGTGATATTCCTTACTTGCCTTCAGGGCTTTGATTTCAGAAGTTTTTCCTGCTCAGCTTCTATGTTTATTGTAATGAGTCATAAAAGTCACATCTAGCATAATCAGTATTGCTTTGGCTTCACTTTCTTGAGAAGTGGCAGAAATCTTGCTTTGTGTATTTGTCATCCTGATGCTTATGTTTAGGAGACCAGTTATTAAAAGCTAAATACCTGGAAATATACTACTCTCAGGCAGTTGCCTAGGTAACTAATATTATTTCATATGGTTTCCAAACATGAAATGGAAAGGATAACTAAAAATAGAAAAATAATTCCTACTTTGTGATACTTAGAGTCTCTTTTTTTGAAAACTAGCTCATGGCAAACCTGTTATTCTGTGAGTAGTCCTTCTGGAATCAGGCACTGAGATACCATGTAATCTCAGCAAGGGTCACAGCATTAGATGTCTAATTTACCTTGATGTCTAATCTGGATTATTAAGTGTACTGAGACAGCAAGGACACAATCCAGACATGGGCTTTAAAGTATTTCCCAATATTTTACTACAATATAAATTAAAAGGAAAATACTAATATAATATATATAATATATCTCATTGCTATAGTTAGAAATTCTCAAGTCTGTTCCTTGGAGAGCACTTTCTGAAGAAAACTATCATGCTCTATTGAAGACTGGAAAATGCAGTTTTAACATATTCTTATATAAATTGATGTGTACTTGGAGGATTTTTTGAGCAGAATTTGGACATCATTGCAGCTAAAACTTAGCTTAGAGCCATAAAAGCCAAGTACTGACTAGTAAACATACATATCATTTTAATAAAGAAACGCTGAAAATGCTATTTGTTAAGTTTCCTACTTCAGTCATGGCAAGCCCTGATCCAGACACCTTTACTTATTCTCTCCACAGAGAGGCAGAATGAAGGTTCCCACTAGTGTTTTGTTCACTATTAACAGTGAAGGATATAAAGTGAAAATTTTGCTTTTATTTCTGACCCTTGCCAGTGAAACATGAATAACTGTTCAGATTAAGCTGACAGCTGTCTGAAAGAACACAAGTGGTATTAAACCAGGTTCTTCTGGTTCCACCTGCCAAGAAATGTTCCACTAATGCTAGACATGACTTTCTATTAACTCAAGATAGCAATGCATGCTAATAGTAAACAAGTACAGCAAAAATACACAGGGCACATCAGAGAGTCTGATAAAGGGTAATGCTTCCAAAAAGGCAACCTTTTCCAAGAACCTGTCCATCATGTACCGGAACCCTGGCTGGGCTACACTAACCACTGAGTAAGCAACTGCAACCGCATACAGTTCTCTGAAACAAGCTGCTTAATTATTTAGGGCTTGCCTATCTAGGTAATTAAGCTGAATGCATGGCAAACAGAAAATTAAAAATACATGTGTGATGTGGCTATGGTTCAGGTATGAACTCAGGCATATTGGACCTTACTTCCTTCATATTCTATTACTATCTTCAGGCAAGTATGTGAATAGAGAGTGGAAAATACAGGAGGGTAAGTGGTACAGAAGAATAAACCATATAAATGTCAGACAGTAGATGTGAAAAACAAGATTTACATGAACACAGCAGCTACTAATGAGAAACTCACAAAACAAAGCAACTTAGCTGGGTACTACTTTGTCACTGAGTTAGTCTGCACCCTTTTGTGATCCACACTATAATCTAGTTCCTGACTAAGCTGGGGTACGAAGCTGAGATCTAGAGAGTTAAAAGGACTCGCCAATCTTACCGTTAGATGTTCTCATCTGCCGCCTCCGTCCAACCCGGTCCAGGCCGATGGGGGTACTTTGAGAAAAGGTGAGCGGACGGAACCTGGCTGAAACAGCTTTGTAAGGGGGTACCTGGTGTGCTGGAACGGGTGGCCGTGTTACAGGCTACAGAGAAAACAGGAAAATCCAGTATTAGTAGAGCTACCAGCAAGTCCAACTCAATAAAACTCAGGTATGAAGTAAGGTTTCTTCAGATAGTCCAGCTAATCACAGGGGCAGTAAAATCCCCTACTTTGAAGTCACGTTGCTTAAACACTGCATACCATATCCACCAGCACCACTGAAAATATTTTATTACTTTACAGTTCTCTGCTACATTAAAAACTCCTTAGCCTTCTGTTATGATCAGACATGCTCTATAATTTTCATGTTGTAACACTCTGTGCCCAAACAGTCCAGGATCTAACTGCTTTGAGAACAGCCTGCGCAATGCCAGCTGGCGTTATAAACACACATCTGAAGGGAAACCCAAGGTGAAAGAATGGCCAGAAATGCTATGGTTGGAAGTTGTGTTCATCTCCTGGGACACTTGCTTTCTTCAAATAAGTGTATTGCTTTTAAGTAAAATAAACATATTTTACAAGACAAAAATAATTGTCTAAAAATCCTCTGCTCTGAAGTTCCTAGGAGCCTCATTAAAAAGAGGTAACATTAAGTTTACTCAAAACTTTATCTAGAAGCCATTTTCTTTAATTAAATCACTCATTTGCCTAATTATGATTAGGGAACCTACCCGTTTTATTTGCAAACTGAGTCCAATTTTAAGTCGTCCCTGAACAACTCCACATTAGCCAGGCTGAATGACCTTGCATAAATATTCAACATAAACCAGCCAGACCTCAGCACATGAACTTCAGAGAAACTCATCTTTAGATCTTCTCTTATCTTTCAGTTGCTACTGTTCATAGGCCCTTCTGTCAAGTAATCTGAAACATGAGGGATGGTTTTTTAATGAACTAGCTCTTGACTAGACCCTGTTCGGAACCCAATGATTTAGTATTGTTTGAAAATGTTTTCTCACACCTAAGCTGTCAGACCAAAACGAAACACAACAAAGGAGGAGTTAGCATTATACTTTTCAAATATTCCCGTGGGTTTTCAAAGCTTTTACGAAAAAAAATCACCAATGGGAAGATCAGTTTTTGAAAGCCCCACATAAAATACTTCTAGCACATGTATTCCTGCTTCATTAGTCCTTTTTTACATTCCAGCTACAAATTTACTTTCTAATATGACTGCCAAAAACCTCAATGTGTATTGAATATGATTTAACTACAACCTCATTTTTAAGCCTCATTTCCTCAGTGCTTTAGCAATATACCAGGATCCTATCACTGAATCAAACAGCTAGTAGAAGTGATGGGAATTACTATATGCAAATAACTGGCTGATTAAGCAACAAAGCTATTTATTTCTGGGCAACTAAAATTTTCTTGTAAGGCTTCAGTCCAGATCCCTTCCCTGGACAGACAAGGATGTGCTGTTACTCAGTGGCAGGCCTGGGAAGGCCATCATTTGGGTAAAAAATGTGCCTCATTGGGAACAGTCCATAGTTTTGGTCTTCACCACAGTGATCCAGCAATGTGCCCGTTGAACCCCAGCCAGCCCTCACAGCAGCATCGAGCATGGAAAGAGTCAACTCAAATAGCTGCCTTGATGCATGTTCCTTCATTAATAAACTGATGTGAGCAAGGTTTGAATAGAGATCAATTTGTTTTCATCAGTAAATGAAGGGGTTGGAGTGTTACATTACTTCCATGGTACAGCAAGGATCATTTGGGTTGCCAATACTTACTGTCCCTTGAAATCCATCTGGTATTCTTGAATAAGATGGCCTAGAATTTATAATAATTTTCTTCTTTTTTTTCCTCCAAGCTAAGTAATGATAAAATTAATTTTAAAATACCCCAATTATATAGGGTTTGAAACTATGGCCTTTGCCTGGGTAAAAGATTCATTGGCTTCAGTTGGAGTTTTGCTTGAAGATGCATTTTTTCATCAGGGATTTATAAAGAAAAAAATGTGCAATATACAAAAACAATGTTCATGTTAAAAATTGCTTTTCACAGGAGACTGAAAATCCTGCCATTGTTTTAGCATTTGATTTCAGTCCGAGGAGTACCACTAAACTTTCCAGCAGGAGGATCGAGTGGCACGAGAAAGATTAAGAGGATTCAAATGCCATTAATAACCACTAGAATCACGTTTTCTGAGGATGTAAGTACTATTCCTTTTTTCTGTTGCTTTATCAGCTTGCAAATTGCTGCAGGTAAGAGTCCTCCAGCTTTTCTGGAAAGTGGAAAACACCTGATCAGTGCAGTGTTACAAAAGCCCATGAGCCTGAAGCTCTGCAAGCAGCTGCAAGACAGGGCCACCACTACCAACACAACAGTAAGTTCCTCTACACATTGTACCCACTCAGGACTACCTCCAGGGAAAAAGGAGCTATTTTTATCTTTCAGAAGTTTTTTATTTCTTGCTGTCTTACCTAAGCTAGCAGAGATGGCAAATAAGTATATAGGTACTGCTCAAGTGCTAACTCAACCACATGATATTTTCTTACAGGCTTCCTACGTTCGTTCCATCAGTTCAATTTAGCAGTACATAAACAGACATTTTATTCATATTGCCAGTTTTCTTAGATTCTTTGTTTCATTAATTTCTCAATTTATTACCAATTTTCTTAAGCAATGTCTTTATTAAAGTATCCTTGATATGCCAATACCAAGATTTTGAACACCACAGCTAATGGCACAGGTTTTGAACAGACCTGGTTTAGGAGAATTTGAAATGATCAATAAATATTGTGTTATTATCATATTTGTTTGTACTCCTCTGTTCCTCAGGCCCTCACCCTGTAAGGAGACTAAACACATAGCTGTATTACACACAAATGAGCTCTTATATACCAATATGAGACATAAAGACCATTCCAAGAAAGAAATAAGGTTAATTTACAATACAGAAAAGATTACCCCAAAGTCAGTATCAGTTTTATTCCATGCTGTTTTGTTTCTTAACAAGAAGACAAAGTAATTAGTGACCAGGAAAGCAGAATTGTAAGTATACAATGTCAGCTTGACAAAAGGGAAGGAAGAGAAGGAAGCATCCATTCTATTTTCTAGGCTGAAGATAGAGACAAGGAAGTGAAAGGGTCTTTTGCAGTTTGCAGAGAGCACATCTCTTATCTTACTTGTGTCAGCAGAACTTCCATCTCTTCTGCCGGACCACTTCCATAGAAACTGACCCCACCTATTACGGAGATGGGTCTTCTTTTTCGCCCTCTGTGGTAGCCCACTGTATTGCTTTGGATCACAGACCCGACGGAAGCCAGTCCTGGCTGATTTTCTCCATCCGTGCAGTCTGTCTTCTGAGACTCCACCGCAACTGCATCTTCTGGTATAGAAAAACTTCTGATCGACATTTGGCCATAGTCTGAGAGAGGTCTGGGGCGAGATCTTTTTCCAGAGCCCCATCTCCTGGGTGTGACCTTTTGTGTGTCTGCCTTTTCTTCATCCTGGGATGGGGACCTCTTCCAGTGATCATCGGAAACAACCTTTTTAAATGTGAACAAGTCAAATAAGCCACAAAATTTTCTGACAGTTAATCATTTGTGAGTTTTTCATATGGCAGATCAATTTAACATTGCTAAAAAGAAAGACTTATCATAAATACAACAAACGCAACTGACAATTCAGGAAGAGAGTAACCTTGCAAAGGAAAGACATCGTGGTGCTGGTGCTGAGTAAGGTTAACACCCAACCATCAGCACCTCTTAGGCAAACATGACTAATAACGCTAAAAACTCACCTATTACCTCAGCACACAGACAGGCCCTATCATAAACACTGAATTCACTGAATGATGTCTTGGGAAAGACAGCCCTGGCATTCACAGGACTTGTTCCTGTGCACCAGTAGGATGTTACATATAACACCAGTAAAAACAGTTGAACCAGCACGCTATGTTTCTGGACTTTTTACCAAGGCCTGGAGTGACAGGACAAGGGGGAACAATTTTAAACTGGAAGAGGGTAGATTTAGATTAGATACAAGAAGAAATTCTTTATGATAAGGGTGGTGGGACGCTGGAACAGGTTGCCCAGAGCAGTTGTGGATGCCCCATCCCTGGAAGTGTCCAAGTCCAGGTTGGATGGGGCTTTGAGCAACCTGGTCCAGTGGAAGGTGTCCCTGCCTGTGGGGGGGGGGGTTGAACTAGATGATCTTTAAGGTCCCTTCCAACCCAAACCATTCTATGATATTCCTCTGCTTTACCTTTACCCAGTAATGAAAAAGCAAGCAGTTTGACTGCTTGCTGATCCCAGTCAGCCGATACCAACCCAGGCAGCCGCACTCCCTCCTACCGCTCACTCCTGCGCTCTCGCTTGGGTCAGATCTAGAGATTGTGCAGCCGTGCGCGAATTGGGTAAGCGAGCTCATCCAGTTTGGAAGGGAGAAGCTAATTTTCTAGATGCTCACCAAGGTTATAGTCATACAGGCTAGGGCCAGAGATACATTGTAACACAAATACAGGAAAAACTGATGTTTTTAGAGAGGAAGCTTAGGTAATGAGCACGTTGTTCCTATGTAACAGCACATCTGGCTCAGGGAGGTTAATGCCTATAGGTATCATAATTGCACTGGTACTGCAAGTTTGGAAATAAAATAACCTTAACTGAAATACTTGTTAGAGAGATCATTTTTAAGGATTTCAATGCATTTGGAGTAATACTGCTGTAAACTTTTCTAACAAAATCCCTACAGTTTTTGAGAAAAAATACTGTGCATAAAAATTTATATTCACATTTCCCTCAAATTTCCAAATTCTCAGCATTTCCTTGGCTTTTCCTGGCTCCTCTATAAGAACAGAAAAGAAACAGAGAAAGGAAGATGGGTATTTCTGGGCTGGGTGGCAGCTGGCATGAACGCCTGATGGAATGAATGACAAACTCCAAACCACTGCTGAGCAAGTGAACCCTGCCCCAAGTTCTCATAAAAATTATGAGCTAATTCTGCCTTTTTTTTGTAAAAAAATCAGCCTACTTCTTTATTAGGGTATCTTCAGACTACCCAAGTACATTTCTGAGGATGTTCAAAGCTAATAAGTATTCCAAAAAAGAGAGGCATCATTTTGTCTGCCTGGCTACATTTTGTTCATCTGTTTCAGACCAGGGGAAGGCATTTCAGGTACTGCATATTCAAAGCAAACATGCAGCCCAGAATCAGCCTTTTACAATGATGCCTGTGAAAGAGGACTTATCTTCTGTCACCTTCTTCTCCACCTACCATTTTCAACCAGGCCAGTACAACTCCGATGAGCTTTTTTTAGAAGGCCACCTGATACAGCAGGCAGATTTCACTTTTTGTTTGAAAGACAGCTTAAGATAAATTTCACTGTATGAAAGCACTTTAGCTAGTAGGCAGAGTTATTAAACAGTCAGCATTTTAACATGATCACTGCAATTAAGGTATGAAAAATGATCAATGTCATCCATCGCTCTACATTCAATTATTTCACTTACAGCATGAAATTTATTCTAAATAGAGCACTTGCATAAATTCTGATTTCTATGGTGTCACACCTGTCACTCAAGCATGCTTCAGCTTCTCTGCAGATTTTAGCTCAGGACCAGTTTCAATAGTATAAGCAATTCAGTAGAGAGTGACTCCCTGGCCTGTGCACTGACACAGCTTCAGCAAAGCTGTCCCTTAAACACAGCCCCTCTAAGGTCAAAGCAGCAAAATCACAGGTTAAATAAGGTTCTTACCTCAGAATCGGACACAGGTAGAGTGTCTCCACATATGCAGTGACTGAGAAAAGAGCTCATGAGAGTCATTTTATGTTTTTGTTTTGCAAAGTCTTGTCCATAAGAGCTACATAAGTGAGCACACTCTGCATAACCAGTCAGGTGAAGTTCATCCCATGATCCTGTACTTTTAGACTGAGGGAAGGACACGTCACACGTCATCTTCCAATCTGCTTTTTACACCCTTATCTTGAGCAATAATATTTGCAAAGAGAGGACTGCTATCCTTCTGCAGCACTCCACCTACAGCGGTGATCCAAATGACAGCCAGATGAATCTCTGCTGTGCAATAAACAATGCTGAAGGATGTGTATTTTTAGGCTTAGATCTATAACTGCATTGAAGAATACTAATAAAACAGAAAATGTAATCCTCTCATAGCAAAAATCAGAGGAAACCAGACTGATAACCTCACATTCTTCTAAGTGACCTACTCAAGCAGGACCTGGTCAAGTGACCACTTACAAGGAGGAACAAAATATCCAGCACACAACTTATAGGCTCCAATATTGCACTCACTTAAGTGTAAGTGTGATTCTTGACACCAGCGAAAAAATTCTAAGGAAACAATTTTGTTCCACCTGTCACTGGCTTTATACTGGTGCAGCACCACTGACCTCAGATGACCCTCTCTTGATTAATCCTTTGTAAGTGAAATCAGGTTTATGTTACACAATTATTATTGGTAACATCTACAGACATGAGTAGAGATATACAGGGCACTTCATATAGGATGAAAACCAAAATGTCACGCACTGACTGATACATTCTAAGTGTTCATCAAAAATTTCAAGGAATTTCAAGATTTCTGAGAATTAAAGGTTTAAGCTGAATCCACTCTGGATATTCTGAAATTCACATCTGCTAGTCTAGCAACAGCACAGGATCGCCAATGCTAGCAATCAAGATTACTCAGTCTTTTAGGCTGCATCCTCAGTTAGGTTTCTTCTGAGAATGCAAACATAAACAGCTCTACCTATTTACACTGATGCAAATGAATTAATTTTACCTGGACACCTAAATTCCTATGACAGCACATTAATTAAATTGTTGTATTTCAATTGTTTTCCTTTTTCCTGACAGCAGTATATCTACAAATACAACCACTTAAAGTGAACATTTACTTCGATCCAGGCTACACTTTTATTTGCTATTGTTCCCACGTAATATGTCACTCTTAGGATGGCATTCAGCTCCAGATTCCCACATCTAAATTTTGATGTCTGCAACGGAGGTGTCTGTATGTTAGCTAGACGTTAAAGCTGTCACTGTAGCCTGTAGAAATCTGTGGTGAAATTTTGTTGCCCAAACATAGGCACCTGGGGCCATTTCAAATGTCCTAAGGGATGTAAAATATCTGTGCATACCATGCCTCTTGCAGGTACGACAGGGGACCTACGGGAGGCCCGGGCCATTCAGAAGCAGCCCCTGGAGATGAGGGGGAACCAGTCAGGGCACCTCCAGCAGCGCTGGGTGCTTACGTTCAGGCAATCGAGTTGAGCCCCCAAACAAGAGTGCCAGCCAAGCCCACGGAGCGGATCAGCTGGGCAGCGCTACAGGCAGGAATCAGGTGCCAAACCCGACTGCAGGTAGAGGTGGACGGCACTACAACGCTTCCCCAACGCTGTGGGGAACCCTGCTTGGTCCCCATCTCCTGCCCCAGCAAGGTGCAGCTTCCCCACAAGGTGCTTTCCAGCTGTGCACAGCTGTCTTGGTTACCTGCCCTTCATTGCACTTGACAGCTGTTCTTAGGTGACTGGGCTGGGCTCTAGGTGCCACTCTCAGGTGTGCTGGTGAGGGTGTGCTCCCCAGGACCCCCTGACCACACCGATCCCGATCCAGCAGGAACCTTCCCAGGCTGCTCCAGGTAGACATCTACACCGCCGAGTCTGAGCCCAGCCGGACCAAATCCCTCCTTTGCCTGGTCCCAGACTGATTTCCCAACCCAGGCACAGCAGCTTCAAGGACTTTTTCATGACCTCACTCAACTCGACCTGGCACTGGTACAACCCTGTTGCATTTAATGGCACATGACTGCTATTGGCATTCCCTGTTACTCATTAATACCAACGTAAGCAACATCAGCATCAGGCGTTTTAACTACTGAAATCTTAGCTTAGACTTCAGAGCCAGATGAGAGCCAGGTTCTGCAACTCTTACTCAGACTACAGTGTGTATTTGATAAATTCAGCACCCAAAATTGTCTTCAGAGGGAGCACTGCCCAAGGAGCATGAGATCTGATCTGTACAGTACTGGTAAAGTGTTGCTTATATGGATGCAACTTCTATCAGTGAAATGGCAAAAAATTGCCAGTACCTGAAATTGCATGGCAGGACTTTTGCTGGCACAGTTACGCCAACCGTGAATAACACTATACCTGACCACACTCTCCACTGCAGAAAAAGCCCAAACTGTAAGTCTGACCCAACACAGCCCGCTGCTGGTCAGCTTGCTGCTGCTGGTACACTTGTGAGGGCTGACACACTGCTGCCACCATGATGGCAAGGAAAAAAAATCCCTGGGTGATTTTTTGTTAATGTATTTATGCCAGTAAACTCCCTAATGAAAATAAAATCACCACTCTACAAACATGTTGATGCCTGTGTACATTGCTGAGGCTCCCTGCCCACTAATCTGCATTTCAACCCCCTGGATTTTTTAAATTTTATTTTTATGTTCTAAATGTACTGATACAATTAATTCTGCATAACGTATCCATATAGAAAAGCATGGCAGTATAAGGGACACTTAAATCTCCTGAAAGTTTTTTCTCTACCTGGCAATCTGCTGGGAATTCACAGGTAGGTGCCTCTTGGACAAGGACCCCTAGTCCTGCTGGTCTCCAGGGGAAAGAGCATCCTGGCCCCCTTCTGCCTTTTTTCTTTTCCTTAGCTCCACAGTAAGTTGCAATGCTTCTTGTTTTGGTACCTCTGTATTTTTGAGCTGCCTGACTGAAATGCAGCCTTGCTAAATACAGGTGCCTTTTTCTAATCCAGAGAAAGGAGATAATCAAAATCTAATAATTTACAATAAATGCATATTAATTTCCAAATGCAATTTATAAAAAGGTATGATAAACGAAACATGATAATTCTGGCTGAGAATAAGTTACAAGGAAAACCTGAGTAGGCTGAGAAGTTTCAGAACACAATTACTACATATTCTCAGTGAAAACTTGTGAATGGATAATCAGTCATGTTCTTCTGTAAATGAGAAGGCTTAAAAGCCTCACAGTATTTGTGCTATGTCATGTAGGTATCTCTGTATTTTGATCATGAGTACACATTTCTGTGTACATTTAGGGGTCTATATAAAAATGTACAAACTTCTTATGCTTACAATGACAGCTGTATGCCAGTATTATAATTGGTGACCATTGAATAGCTGATATTTCTGTATAATGCAGTAACTGCCAAATGCTAGGAACTCAGTAGTAATATTAGAATTCATTTTTCAGTTCATATAAGCCACCAAAATCATAAAGGACCAAGTAATCATGACTTAGTGGCCACAAATTCTTTTATCACCTTCACTTAACAGAGTAAATTCTGCACAACATGTCTCCACCCAGGTACATGATAAAAGGCAACCTTTGCACTTTTTCCTGTTGTTAAACAGCAGCGGGGGAGCATTAGTTGAAGTTCATTTATCATCACTACTAACGGAGGTCAAAAGCTTGTTTTATGTTTCATGGACATGATCAACATTTTTATTTGCAAACTGTTGTGACAGACAAAGAGATTACAAGACTCCGGATACAATACAGCCTCCCAGAGAAAATATATTTATTGCTTCCTTTCCAGATTTTATAAAAAGATCCTAAACCATTATGAGAGCCCAGTGATTCCCTATTGATCCAACAGGCTGACAATTTCCAACAGTGATACCACCACAGCAATAGTTACCATGGAAATGATTGTTTGTACTGTAGAAGAAAGCACCCATGCAATCAGTGTTTGCATCTTCTATCACTAACCAACCAGAATTATTAAACCAGTCCAATTCACTTACAGGAAGAAAATTTCCATCTGTTCCTTTCTAATTAAATGCAAATTGCACTATATTCTTTTCCTTTACATCCCCCTGCCTCTTCTGCCCCTAGCATCTTTTCTTTTTAATTAGCCTTTGAGAAGACCCCAAATAAATGCACTGATTATCCCTAGAATACACAGTGCTATTCAAGCGAGACAGGTCTGCAAGACAGGAGAATACAATCTGTGAAACAACTGCAAAAAAGTTTAAGAACATATGCATTTACACCTATACAAACAAGCAAAGCAAAAGAAATCAAAGTAATACATCCATATTCAAAATTTAACATAAGTTTTAGCTGCTTGGAAGTTATAAACATAACAGCATAATCAGCCTTGTCTCTCCCCCCCGCCCCACCCCAGTTTAAAAATTTGGACCCACAGTTTAAAAATTTGCAGAGCACTGCTTCCAAGGAGGACCCCCTAAAGTAATACCACTGCACTACACTAGTATGAGCTCCTAGAACAGGTGCAGGAAATACTAGGCATTGTAATGAAGTAAAATTATATAACTATGCCTTGTAATATTGTAAAATCAATCCTCATTAGCAACACAAACTACTGTGGTAAAACACTCATTTTGGAAGTTTTAGAAATCGGAAAAAATTTATATAATTCTACTCTTGGAATTTGTTGACATCAAAGCAATTGTGGGGTTCTAACTAACAAATACACCTATAAAAATGCATTAAAAGATCAGGCTATATAGATACAACCCCAATCAAAACTTAGCCATATATTTCTAAGGCATTTTTAATGCGGGTTTGCTTCATTTAAGCTGATCCTTGAAAGCCTCCTTATCATAATCAACAAGCATAATGCTTTCCCTCTCAGCAACATGCCTTCCCAAGATAAGCGAGTTCACCTTCATAATATCCACATTTCACAGATAAGGAGGACACACAAAGCAGTTAAGTCATGTAAGTCACAGAGGAAGCATAGGGCTGAACTGGAAATGACAAGCAGATGTCATGACACTCAAATCTGTTCTTCAGCCTCAAGGATTTCCTTCATCCTCTCCTCTAACTCATTTCCAAAACCAAATCAGCTAACATATTTCCAAATGGCATAGCGGAGTTTGCAGTGAAATGTATTTGCTTTGCAGAAGTAATCTCACCGGTCATATAAAAATGCCAGCATGCTAAAACCAGAAAACTCTTTCCACTAGTTTTCCAGTGACTGATACTTGGGGATGGCTGGGTGATGCTCTAACAGGGTCCCTTCTTTATTTCAGTATCTCAACTGGAACAGCAAGCATGTAGTGTATAGCGAAGGAGTATTCATATCCTCTGCCTCTTCTTAGAAGATCTATAGGCATTAATAATCCCTAAATAAATCCCCAAGTAATTTCTAGAACACCCCAGATCAAGTAACAGGTCTAAAAAAAATCCATTTCCCTTTTATTTGGCAAAACAAGCAACTTTTGCCGGGCTGTTTTTGTAATACCCACTGGCAAACCTCAAAAGCCAGATGACAACCACAGGTTGAAAGTGGAACTTTATGCTAACAAAGCAAAACATAAAAAGCCATAGGCTTTTTTTTGCGTCTCGTCAGTGTCTCTCCAGGCGGAGGTCCTCTGGTTCCCCCTTCTCTCCACCCTTCCAGAGCAAAGCCTCGGCATCCCTGCCCAAGCCCAAACCCAAACCCAAACCCAAACCCAGCCACCAGCGGGTCCCAGCAGCAGTCACAAACTCCAGTTTGTGTGGGGTGGAGCTGCCTTGGGCAACTCTACGTCTGCAAACTATTACATCCTAGAGCATGGAGTAAGGGCGAGGCTGCTGTGGTTGAGCTTGGAGTAGGAAAAATCGAGGATTCTGTGCTCGGTCTCCTCCAGCACCCAGCCAGTCTCCCAGCCTGCCACAGCATCCCGCTCAGCATCCCGGTACCACGAGTGGCACCACAGCCTCCGGATGCCAGAAAGGGGAAACGTGGGTGGCTCAGGGGAAACTCCACAGCTGCCTCTGCTCAACTTGGACATCACAACCTCCTAGCGTTGAGAAGGGCTTTTGGTGCCGAAACTCAACACCACGCTCGATGTAAAAAACAAATTACATGGCTAGAAGTGCCATCCCACTCTCTGGGGTACTATTACTCCTGATCACAGGGTGAGCAGCAACTGGGTATTATTAAGGTGTCAGAGGAGAGCTACAGCAGAATCAAATATCAGACACTCTGGAAAGGCAGAGGAGCACAAATGCAGTAAGGAAAGTGAGCAGCTTGCCACAGGTTAACTGCAGTGGAGTCCATCTGAGCTCCCCCTCTCAGCGTCCACAGACCCTTTTGTAGGGATGACAGTAACTCCTCTATTACTCTATGGTTTTCAGGAATGGCCAATTTTATTCAGCACTGCAGAGTCACTCAGTCTAAAATTTAACCTGATCCAAAATTCAGATTGCTGTCACCACTGCCTTGTTTTTCTTCTTCCTAGTAGAGGGTACAGCAACAAACAATTACAGGCTGTACTGAATGGCTGACAGCTCTGCTGCAGTGAGTTGGAAGAGTTTTTGCTGCGACAGGAAGGTATTTGTGTCCTTTGAGGGCTCCCTTCTGCATCATTTCAGTGATTGGTTCTGCAGTTTGGGTTTATAGCAATGCGCAGTGGTTTCTGGTTTAGGTCTGGGCAAGCGCTCCTGGAAGTCACTCTTTGAGCGACTGTGGAGACGTCGTGTGACGGTATCCTGACTTGTGCAGAGCAGCTCGGGGAGTTTAGTGTAAATCCAGCATCACTCGCTCTAACTGAAACCTGTTTGCTGTCAGAGATGCTGCTGAGAGCCCGTTACAGTGCTCTGCTGCTCTGTCCCCCGGCTCTGTAACCAGCAAGACCAGAGTGCCACTGGAGTGGTGAGCCCTTGCTCCAAATTACAAGCACCATAGGAGTAAACCCTGTTTAAGAAGTTCGCCCCCTTACTCACTTTACCTAATCATCCTTCACAGTTTACCACATTTTCAGTTATATAGATTAAGCTGATTAAGCCGCACTCTAAATTGCATGTGGATGAACCAGGGTGAATAAATCCAAAAAGAAGAGTTCAGAGAGCTGAAGCCAGCTAGCTCCTAGCAGGTGTGTCCATCCCCAGCCCCACAGCACTCAGGAGTTTGTGGTAGGTACCAAGGATGCCCATCCTCAGCTCCTGGCTGCTGCATGCTCCCTGTGGGTATTCAACATGACCACATCCAGCCACCACCCTTTGGTCCTTCACTGTGAGGACACTTTCTGAAGCAAGAAATAGGGAGGATGAACAGTGAGGACAGAGCTGAATCCTCTCCATATTCCCACCCATACAGCTCTTCTTCCTCTTCTCCTCCATAAGCTGTCTCCCAAGTTAAGCCATCCATGCTCAATATTCGGAGCCCCGAGACCTGTACGGGACAGACCAGCTCAACCCTGCCAAGAGCTGAGCGCTGGGGGACTGATGATGTGGATTAGTTGGGACCACTGACATTTATAAATGAGTCAACAGACAGGTCTTAGAGCACTTAAAATACACTCTGTAAACAAAATGTGACTCAACCCTAATTACAGCAGAGTTACCTCTTCACTGTAATTTATCATTCACTTATAGTCATGCAGATAAGGTATTTAAGTAATAAAAAGTCTGGTGTACTGCAAAGGCAGATGCCAGCAAGGCAACTTAAATAGCAGGTGCTCTAAAAGCTTGTGAAAGACTAGGTGAAATGTCAGATAAATTGATTTGTCTTTTTTGTAACAAATTCAGAACAGTATTTTATTTCGGTAGCCTTAGTGGCTGACACATGCCAGTCCAAAGCAGAGAGTTTAAGTTTTTGTTATTTACAGTGACATGGGGCTCTTCTTCAGGAAAGTAAAGACTATGCAAAACAGTCCAAATACAAACTTGTCCTTAATCATCTCTTGATGCTGCTTAAAAGCAACATACTGAATATAAGCGACAGTGGCATAAAGCAGACTGCGAAAGCATGGGCTGTCACAGATGAGCTTTGGTGACCCATGCCTCTAGCTGAAGAAGTGCTGAGGCATGGATCCAGGCTGCACTTAATTAGCTCTTCCCTGGGAAGCAACCTCTGGCAGCACCAACAACCGAGAAGGCCAAACCTCCCCTGCTCCAGTCCAAATCTTGCATTTTGGTGAAACCAACAAAGTGGCAGAAGTGACAGGATCTCAAGACTGAATCGCATAGGAAAAAAAATCCCCAAAACATCGATTCAGGTAAATGGATAAACACCCTTGTGCGAATACTGCAAAATCAGCCTTACAGTGTCAGGGAAAAGCAAGGTAGAAATGTTTCGTTTCCACATTTGGGAAAATATAGAGATAGACCAAGTTCCAGAGACTTAATTTACTGACTAATCTACTAGATGAGTGGGTAAGGGAATAAACTAGATTTGCTTCCAGCTACGGCAGCCAGTCCTGAAAGAAGAACACGTTTGAGCCTGACTGCTTAGCACCTTGTAAGCTTTGTACTGAAATATGTCTCCAAGCCACAGAGATTTTAGTGGCTGCACCGGATTACATACTGGCTTTTACATGAAATCCATACAGAAAAGAAGATGCATGAAACATGGAAACAGTGCAGATTTGTCCATCAACAGTGTATTTAAGGTTCAGACAAAGTCTTAAAAATTTGGGATTTGCACGGCTCAGTGTTGCATCTCAAATGATTGTTGAGAATGAACCAAGCACTTGACTGTCGCAGGAACAACTCGCCAGGTGGGTACAGTTCTGTAACGTGAAGGTGTAAGGTAGAATTAAAAATGAATTGTAGTCAAAAGTTCAATCCCCAATGACCTCATTGTGTGAGTATGCGGCATTCATAAAAGTGCCTGCGGGCTGAATAAACTCCAATTAAAAAACAACCTGGCATAAGTATCTTTGGTGCCAAGCTACCTCCATGCTGAGGAAACCATGCTGTAAAGGAGGAGCAAGGAAATGAGCAATGAAACCCTTCAAAGGAATGGCAGGGAGAAACCATACCACTCTCCCTGTTTTGCAGTCACTCTGAGTGCCACAGCTTTAGGGTTGCCTATGGGATGAGGAGCAGGCGTGGAAAAAAGCGAGGACAGAGTTTACACCCCTTACATAGTAAGACAGAAGTAAACCCTGTCCTGCACAGCTCCTGCTTCCGATCCGCAACTCCCACCTCCAAGAGCTTTGCTTTTTTGGATCAGAAGAGAGGTCTGGATGCAGCTGCATCGTTTGGGTGGCTGCAGTTGTTTTGCCATACGCGGGGGCTCCGGGCAGGGCTCACAGCAGAAGGAGGGGGCCACAGTCCCCCCGAGGAGTCCGTCCCCTGGGCACCGTGTCCTTCATCTCCTGCAGGGCTCCATCCCACGCCGGCCGCCTGCCCGCTACACAAACCCAGAGCTGCCACCAGTGCACGCTCTGTATTTTAGACAACAGAGGCGAGCACTAAAAGGCACTCAAAATTAACCTAAAATATGTCATAATATAAAGAGAAAGTTTAAATTGCATGTTAGATAATAACAGAATGTGGTGTTAAAACTAAAACTGCAGTAACTTTTATCCACCCAATGTACACGTTCATTTGAAAACTGTACTGGTTTGTCGGGAGCCAAGGGGAGGGACCAGCTGAATTTCTCTGGGGTCATGATGGCAGATCACCACTAGATGGTAGATGAGTAGCATTAATTCTACTTCCCATTTTATTCCCGAGAAATGCAACTGACAGGCGTCCACACTAGGGCTCTTGCCTCTTCTGGCAGTGTGAAAGCATCTCCTTGCATATGCTCTTAAGTGAGAGTTTTGGGAAAGATGGATGGCTGTGGCAACTCTGGGACTCCAGAGGAGGAAATAACCTCAGAGCCCCAACATTTACACACATTGGGTTTAGTTTTCCAATCTTACCATAGCTGCAAGCACTACAGTAAACAAACTCGCTTTTCTCCAGCAGAAGGACAATACTGATAAGCTCTGTAACTATTTACAGTTAGTTCGCAAAAACCACGCCAGGCTTTCAAAAGTAAGATGGCTTGACAGACATTGTAAGACTGTACAGCATGAAAGGCTGAAGTTTGTGCAGCTGCAACAACTGCCTTTGTCTATCTCGTACCTAAGGGACAAGATGCTTTTAGTCAAACTGAGGTGGCATAAAAGACATGTCAGCTTTATTTTGTAAATGGTTTCCATATTCATACAGATCCAGAGGGATTTTTGCCCTGGTGTTATTTTTCCCAATGAGCAGCAAACCTCTCTCTGCCGCCTCACCCTGAGTAGCATAAAACCACATTACGGCCCATCGCTGGGGCTGAGGTGAGCCACACCATTTCAGATGGGTGCAGGATACGTCCGGCAGCTCTTCACCAACACTGCCAAAATTGCTCTGGTGCCAACTCACACAGTGCTTTAGGTAACGGCACAGGGTTATTACATGAACTTACCTCAGAGGTGCTGCAATACATCTATCTAACCATCTACTGAGAGTATGAAATCATGCGTTAGGTGCAGTGAAACACTGGTGTCTTCACCAAAACATGAGTAGCCACACACTCAGCCCAGTATCTAAAGTACTGCTCTTTGAAATTTGCAGGCAAATAAATAACCAAACAGTTTATCCTCAGCATGGCCATCACTGGACAGTGAAAACATCAGATACAACTGAATGCTTAAACCTCTACTGTACCTGCCACGCCACACTGCTCTACAAGTACTACCATGTTCTGCAAGGCTTCCACAGGCAAAGTGTTTTACACTGAATCAACACTCCTTCAAAATATACAGACTCTTTAGAGACCTTTCAGCTTGGAAGGAAACACGGCCAGACCCTGCTTAGGCTGGTAAAAACTGACAAGAGCACATGACAAGGTGGTGTATCAGCAGGGTGCAGTAAGCTGCCCTTGAAAACATACATGAATAGCTTTGCTGCCAAAACTTTCTTTGATATTAAAGCACAAAGAAAAAATAATTTGATGTTAGCATCCAAAGAGAATATATTAAAGGAAATAATTGCTGTCAGCATATTTTAGCAATAACGAGCTGCAATAGCCATTAGTACTCAGGTTATTTTGCATTGTTTGCATTGTTTTGCATTAATAAAGACAAAATCTGATGGATATATATGCAGCTTCTAAAAGATTTTGCTTTCTTTCTTACCTCTTCCTTTTTCTCTTCAGCACCAGAGGCTAAATTGAGGCTCAGCTGAGAGTGGCTGCTTATGCCACTGTCTTCATTTCCATCATCATAGTACACAGTTTGCACCGAGTCCTGGAAGCAAACAGGATTCCTGCCCAACTTCAGCCCCGGTACCTCGACTCTCTCCTCGCTCTCCGATGAGCTCAGGGACAATGTGCTGTGATGGTTTGGGCACTGGAAATTCATACTGCACTTGACCTTCTCTGCAGTGGGACTTTGAGGCTTTGGAGTAGTCGGCCTGATGGGAACGTGAGGGTTTTCAGCTTCATATGTAAACTGCTGGGTAGCTTTTGGTTCATCCGAGTCCGAATAAAACACTTCATTGGGAAATGGACTAATGTCATTCAGCGTGGGTGATAAACTATCAGAGTCTGGGATACCCGATGATGTCCTGAGGCTTTTGTCTTCAGCAACAGCTACATTCATTTCAGTCTCTTTATCCTGAGCAACTGCGGGGCTTTGCAGACAAGGTGTTCCTGGTGAGGAAGAGTCTGGACTAGATACCGGGGAGGTGCATCTCTTTCTGTCATGATCCGTGCTGCTGGAAACCCTGCGGGAGTAGTCATCGTGCAGTCTGCTGTTTGACCTTGTTCTCTGGGACTGCTCACTGGGAGAAGGAGCTGTGCTCTTAGGGCCATCCTTCTTCCATGCGACATCTGTAACATTACTGACAAGTTTCAAAACTCGGTCAAAATCCTTTGCCCTGATAGGGCTCTTCCATCGCTTGGATCTCCTCCCGGGGTTCCCACCGGTTTTGTCCGAGTCAGCAGAAGGAACACTCACAGTCCTTGTTGGCATCTGGTTTTCACTTGCAACCTTGAGGTCGGTAAGGTTGGAGGTGGACTTCCGTTTGAATGAACTTTTTTTCAGAAAGTTCAAATTATCTGAGCTTTTGCTTCTCCGATAAATGATCCTGTTGTTTTCAGAGTCTTTCACTAAAATTTCACAGATCTTTGGCTCTGCGATGACGGGTGATGTTGGCCTACTACAGTTGTGATGACTCTGAACTTTATCTGTGTCTAGCAAGTTTATGCGGCCAGCACCGTAAGCCCGCCTAATGCTGCGCGAGCGATGAGTATTCCTCAGGAAAGACTCATCGGTCTCCTCCGCATCAGAGCAGTCAGAAGCTAAACCATCCACTGCATTCTGGAAATCATGTAGAGGCCCCGAATAGGAATACCTGTTAGTCTGAACTCGCACCACTGCCCCGTTTGAACCATGTTTGCCTACGCCATTCTCGTTTAAGATGTCTGAGCATTCCCTTGTTTGGATTCCTTGGAGCACCGAAGATTTCAGCTTCTTGAAAGATCCCATTTTTCTGATGGAAGACAAAGCATTCCATGTGGACGAGTTGCCCATCAAAACCAGAGAACGAGGCCTGTCAGAGCTGGAATTAGCCCGTTTCCGAGGGGTGGTGAAAAAGCGCATGATTTTGGAAGGGCTGAGTTTATCCTCTTGAATTTCCTCCTCATGACTGTTGCTGGTGCTGTATCCCCCATTATGACTGACACAGGTAGTCTGGTTTTGGGGCTCTTTATTATCCATAACTATACAAGTAACGGTGGTGCCATTTCCACAGCCATTCGGAAATGTTGTCATGCTCTCGATGCTGTACGCATGGAGACGGAGGCTGGGGTAGCTCAAAGCGACACTGCTGTCTCCACCAGCCGACCTCGCTGCCTCTCCTTCATCTGCTGCACCTTGGTCTGTCTTGCTTTCACATCGACTGGGTGAACTGAGCTCCTCAGGCTGCACTGCCTGCATCAGGAGAACAAAAGCAACTGTGAGAGAAATTACCTTACAAAGTCCCCAAGTCAAAAAAGTTTGAGTCCCACTGTAGGAAATAAAGACACACACGAAACGAGGTTCTTTTTTGCCGAACAAAGGTGTGTTGCAGTGGTGAGGAGAAGGCACTCATAACTCCCTCGAAGTATAATTGCATTCATTAGCAATTTAACAGACCTGAATAATTTCAGTATGTACTTGTTTCCCTAATGCTTAATAACCTCATAAATTCAGTATGACTACCACACCTACCTTACAACACTAAATATAATCCACATACACACTTAAAGAGAAACCCCCAACAACAGCAATTTGGTCTTCCTGCTCAGCACTGAGCCCTGGGACACGTGAGAAGTTTTCATCCAAAAAAACCGAGCACATCCATCAGGTGCCACCTAATCCTCAACCAGCAGGCAACGAAGAGGGAAATAGATGTATTTTTTCCTACACTTGCTACTGTCAGAAGGCTGCATGACACTCAACTGTCTTGTCTGTCCCCTAGCAGGTGAACCGAAGAGTCACACCAAGCGCCCAGCGAAGTGTTTTTCCCTAGCCAAAGAAAAGGTTCAGAGGTACATAAAGCCAGCAGCCAGCCTACGCTGTCACGACAGCGCCAGGAAAACTCGAATTTGGAAGCGACCGGAGTCTCTGTGACTGGGACGTGCTGTACAAGGGATCTCCCGGAGCTGAGCGTGGGAGACCCAGCAGCCCAAACCCCAACTCCAGTGCTTGGGCCCGGGGGGCAGCGGCAGGTCCCGTCCGGGGCGAACACGGAGCATCTCGCCAGCGGCGGCGGTTTCGGGGCTCGTCCCCACCGGTTTTAAGGCTGCTGCCTCCTGAGAGCGCTGGAAAAGGAGTTTCGGGAGCCTCTGTCCTCCCCACCGGTTTTAAGGCTGCTGCCTCCTGAGAGCGCTGGAAAAGGAGTTTCTGTCCCTCTGGGGATAAACGGATTTTCCTCGCGTTTCAGCCTGAAATCTCCCTCGCCGCTGCTTTTAATCCCCCCC
>NW_010972787.1:3524282-3556445 GCF_000737465.1 Haliaeetus leucocephalus
CGGAGCACAACCCGTTGGACGGCACCGGTACCACTTCTACCCCCCCACTTCGCAAACGCGAGTTTATTCTCCCAGTCATCATCTGCGGGTTAAACAGTCCACCTCCTCACACGGCATAACGGAGCCTCCTAGTAAGCCCGAAGTATTTGAAAAAAACAGCCTCAGATCACCTGCCACTCTCTTTCACCCCAGCAAAGTGTATTTAGCAGCTAGTTGGTTGTTTTGTAACTGAACAATCCGTAACATCTAACTGTATTTCAATGTCGTATTTACATTCGTCGGGGGCCGCGTTGCGTTTGTGGGGCCAAACACAAATTTCTCATCAGCATATTTTCCTAAGTGTGGTTTGCTTTGTTAAGCTTGAAGACATGAATGCTGGAAAAGAAGTACTTTCCAATGTGCTCAAGCTCTTTCAGATGCTTGTGCTTGGTTCCCTGGCTGTCTTTCTGTCCCAGACCTGGACAAGCTTTTGGTTTGCCCCTGTTCCTCAGAGTCAGCAGCAAGAACAACATTTCATGCACAGTCTAAACAGCGCTTATATACTAGAAGGAAAATTTTGTGAGACAATGTTTTACAGCCCCATGTCGTGGCTCCTGACAAAGACCCATAACAACTGGTAGTCCTTACTCAAGCAGTTTATTGTCCAAAAATATTTCTACACTTGGACTGGAGCTGTAGACATAATTAAAACTCTTTTAATGTAGCTCAGGTAAGAGGCAAAATAAAAACAGGACAACACAGAGTGTGTGGCAGAACAGACACCCTAAAGAAGTAACGCGGGCCAGGAGCCCCACTGCCTCTCCTCTGAGACTGGTATGACTGTACACGCTGTAATTACTTCTCTGGAGAGCAGTACAGCCACTCTCAAAGGCAAGGTGTAGTTAGGGGATGAGGCAAACAAATGGGCTTAAGGGATGTAGGTCAAATGAGGTAGCAAATAACTCTGGGAGTGACCACAGGATTCTCCGGCAGTCAGCAGCAGCAGGGACAGCCTGTCACCAGCCCAAGTCTTGCTGGCTTTGGCTTTATGGTATGCCCCATGGAAGGAGTGAGTTTTGAAGAATGACTCAAATGAGGCAGTAAAGTGGTTGCTCCACAGTGTTGGGCATGGGAAGCAAAGAGGAAATGGAGATTAGGACTGGAAATGCTGACACAGTATGGAGAGGGTCCATATGGACTGTGGCTGGTGATCTATGTTAGCTTGGGACTACCTGGGGGAAGATCTCGAGTCAGCGCAGAGAAGAACTGTCTGCTTCAGGCTGTGGGAAAAGTCTCTGAAGAGGGACTCGGTGAAGGCACTGGAATGGCCAAGAGAATTACTTCAGCAATGTAATTAAGGGTAATATTATTTATATGAGACAAGAAGTATATCAGAAGTTAACTTTAAAAGCACTTTCAATGGGTCTTGTAAACTTATCTCACAGCGTCCCTGGTATCTCTAGCGGTTTATGCTGGTTGCTTAAAAACTTCTGACTATTCAAACCTGAATTTCAAGGGATTTCTGTTCCTATGTTCCTGCACATTCCTTTCCATAAATATCCCAGCTATATCCATCACATTCATTTTTGATATCTGTTTTAATCCACAAGCCTCCTCAGAGAAGGGAACCCCCAGTTGTTCCTGTGTCCTCTATCTACCAGCTGGACAAAAAGACAAAGCAGAAAAATCTATTGAGCTGAACTGCACCACTAATTTGTGTCTCTCCTTTATCCAGCCAAGAGTGTTTCTGAAACTTAAAGAAGTCTAATAACTTTGAGATCTGAACCCTTCTTTTAAATGTATTTGAAGCTCATCAGCAGGTTAAAAACTGCTTGAGAAGACAGAAATGACACGAGAAGGTATTAACGCGCTAACAACATGCTCGCAAGAACTTAACTTTCTTAAAAAGCCACACTAAAAAGCTCACTTTAGATAATTAGGTAAGACTATATTTTATGTTGTATTCTTTAAATGTCACAACATTTAATAAAGGAAATACCTAGAAAATTGCAATTACAGAGATAACAGTATTTAGTCAATTAAGACATTTGTCAAGTTTCTAAAAGTATATACTATAGTTTTAATCTTCCTGACTTGTTTGTCATACATATTCTACTGGTAGCGTACTTAAACCCTCTCCTAACTCTTGCAGCTTCATTGAGTCAGAGTCTGTCCTTCCACATGCGCGTACTATTTAGTGAAGCACGGATGCAGCACACTAAAGAGTATGTCTGAGAACAGGATTAACTTCCCGTACTGGAGACCAATAATTACCCAAATCTTTTCTTAATCTGAATTGTTATTTTTTTAAAGTCTGGGAAGTGTATATAGCACCCAGATGCTGTCACACCAAGGTTTAATAAAATGATGCAAAGCAAACTTTATCAACAGGACTTCCATGAGAAAGAAGGCAAATCACTCTTCTGACTATAAACTTGAGCGCTTTCCAGTTTCTTGCAATATTTGAAGAAAAACAAGCCATAGTGTTCCTCAAAGTTACAAATCAAAATTTCAGCAAATTAGTCCTTTCTATATAAAGGTTTTTCTACAATCCTAAAAAAGCAAAATGTCATCCAAATTTCTGATTAAAAAAAGGTGCTTTTGAAGTGGCATTCTGGGCTGGTTTTCCAGCTTTTTTTGTTTCTTGAGAGGATTAATATTATTTGCCACTGAGAATACTTGAAAAGGCTTCAATAAGAACAAATTCATAGCACTTTCATAGGTATTTCTGAAAAACCGAGCTATGTCCTGTGTTATTTACAGGGTAATAGTTTGACTCCAGATGAGTAACAAAGGCTGCAGTGAACTGAGAGGCAGTGCCAGCATTACATGTTATGGTTGATCAAGTACAGTAATTTATGAAGAGAACTCCAAGAATAACTTCCTGATCGGTATATGCATGAGATTTTTAATAGTGATTTGACAATGGTCATCACACTTACAGCAACAAAAAATGAAATGCTTGTTTTAGAAGCTCTCAGTCTGTGATTTAAAAGAGGTTTAATGCGCATGTGACAAGGAATGAGAAGGATTATTCCAAGTGTAATACAGGTGGGAAAGGATTACAAAAACTGTGACATGGGAGAAAGAATATAGAGTTTTAATGATGAAGGAACAACGCCCCCCCCCAACTTTTTAATAGGTAGTGATACATCTCAGCTTTCTCAGAATAGCGAAGGGCACATTTGTGTAATAAAGTCACTCACTTAAATCTGAAAAGTCTAAAGGAGAATGATTCTTTCTACGTAGTTTAGAAATCCTCTCTTCCACTCCCACAAGTCTATTATTTCTTTCATGGTTCTTTTATACGTACTTTCTAAATGTCTCTTTTAAAGTAGTGATTTTTTAAAAAAGGTACTCTTCAAAGAGAGTACAAAAAAAGAGCCAAAAGGAATCATTTCAGGAAAACATAAAAGCATTTGTCCTACTTCAACAGCTATTGGGCAAGATGGCAAAGGAAGTGACTCTCTAAGACATACTCTAAATTAATGAGTGACCAAATTTAATTATTAACATGCAGGATTACTGAAATAAGAGATCCCTTTGCTTTAATTGACAGTGTCTTTTCCAGGCTGCAGTATGCAGCTAACGCTCCAGTTCTGCAGTTTGCACCTTCCTTTTACATCCCAGGCAAAGACTTTCCTGCAAGCAATTAACCTCCAAGGAATCTTTACACATTGACAAGTCCCACAGGGGGAATTAAACTGAGTCATATATCTATTGAAGTTAAAGGCAGCTCCCCCACCGACTTCACTGGGAGCACAATCAAGATCTCAATTTGCTCAGTTTAGAAACAAGGGAAGAGTAGTATGTTTGTGTATGCAAGCTCAAACTAACATAGGCTGCTAATTATTTTCATCTGTTTTATATATAAACTGTGTGAAATTAATGTAGGATTTTTCCATTTGTGTATATCTGCAACGAAATTAGTAATAATAAATGGAAAGGGATTTTCCAAATTCAAGACCTTTGTCGTCTTGGCACTGAAAATATCCATTCCAGAAAATGAGTTGTGTTGCTAAGGAAAACACTCAAAGGACAGCTTAGGTTAAATTGCTGTATTAACTCCTTAATTTGCCAAGTGAAAGTCATCATTGCCCCTGTGCAGGAACCTGGTATGCTACTTCCGAAAGGCCAGTTCCTGTTGCATTTACTTTGCTTCCGATAAAGGCAATTACTGACCAAAGTGAGAAAAATTTATCACAACTTGGTCTAAATCAGAACACATAACGAACTGTTTTTCCCTCTAATCTTCTTTTAAATGTGCTTTGCTGAGGTTATTTCGCTGAGCTTGCTCGGCTCAGTTAAACACAGAGACCTAATTTAGGGAGAACACAATAGCCTGATGGAGTGACGCCATCAATGAAAAATGACTCTTGTGTACCAGGTTACCATTATCCCATCTCCGAGTTGCTCTTACTCACCCACCTACACCAATACAGCTGCATGCAACTTAATGATGGCTTCAGCCTTTCAGGCTGCTAGAATGCTATTTATAACCCCACGGGGTCCGACTGCGATCTTATTCTTTCTCTCTATCCTCAAGAGGCATTATTCAGACAGCATGACATGAAGAGATGGCTGGTACTACAGAGGAGCAGTTTCCAATAAACAGATCATTGTGTTTAAACATAAAGACTTCCAGTTACCAATTAGGAAGGCTGAATTCCACCTTTGTTTTGTGTCTCACAAAGTGTAAGATGTAGGAAGGAAAAGGACCATGGAGATGCAAAGTAGACAGAAATGGGAAGGAAAATATATACCCTATCTATTTTTCTTTTTCTTCTTGTCTTGAAAAGAGTTACAGTAGATTTTCTGTTAGGTGGATGTACATTAAAATGATGTGAACTAGTTGGGAGGAAAGGGTGCGATCTCAGAGAGCTGGAATCCTCCCACTCTGCAGTCATTTGCTTTCTCTTCCTTCTCTGCTCTACCTGCCATCCTTTCCTATGTCACACCCCTCGCTGCGGCATCTGATGGCCCTACAGCCATTCTGTATTTATTTTCCTTGCTCGAATAATAACATGTAAAAGTGACTATTAAGACCTCTTTATCAACCTTCTTCCACACCCACTTAATTACCTTGCCATCCCGTCCTCTCTATTCAAAACTGTCCTTCCAAAATTACCTGAGGATATGAAGGTGCCTTGTTATGCAACCAGGAGGCCAAAATAAATCAATGGAAGGATAAATGCAAAGAGAAAGGGCCTTGAGGAGTTTGGGGGCTGAGGACCACCTGCAGTGGGTGTTTGCACCGCTCAGGCCACGGACTGGAGTGACAGTGAGGAGCACTTCATGCATTTTTGCATGTGAGCCATAGCAAGGGGTTGTGCGTGGGTTTATTAGATATCTGAGTGATGATGCTTCTCCCTAGGCTCGGGGAGGAAGCACAAGCAGCACCCAACCCTGGCTTAAATAATTCAGCTGTGCTGAAGGGAGCAGGGATACAGCAACAGCGCAAAGGTACGGAGTCCATCGGAAAAGAGAAAAAATGGAACTGCTTTAAAAGTGAAGCAGGTAGTGGACTTCACTAGGAATGGTGATGCCACATCAGTAGAAATTATGCAAAGTTGTATAAGATCATCTTGCTTCTGATGCTTATTATAATAAAATAACAGGTCTCAGTAGAATAATTGGCCCAGCGTGATGCAACAGAAATACCCAGCTGGTGATAGTGCAGCTGCGCACCTTAGTTAACTCCGTGGTGGCCAGGGCAAAAAGCCCTGCAAAATTACAGCTTTTGATGCATTCGTGAGGTCAGAACAATGAATATGTCAGTAAGATTCAGAAAAGGAGAAATAGGTATCATTTGGGGGTTTGTTGTTGTTAGGAGGCTTCTAGGTGATCTTGCTTCATGTGCTTCAAGACCACACAGGTTTTTTTTCCATTAGTATCAATACTTTTCTTTGTGTAGTCCCCTTTTACAATGACAAATTTGCTGGGTTTGTTACAGTCTGAACTAAATTAACATTCATGGGCACATTTCTTGTGCCGGAAGATTGAATTACCATCTCCACCGTGTTTCTCTTTCTTTTCAGGAAAAAAAAAAATCTTCTTGCTAATTCTGCCTCTAGTGTGTTAATAACTTCTACTTCTTGTTTGAAATTACTCTATCAAAAACCCTGTGGAATGGAAAAGCTAGAAAAAAGCAATTTGAACAAAGTGGATACCAATGAGTGCTGCAACAACATTTACGTTCTGGGCCTTTTCAATAAAATACATGGTCTGAATTTATCCTGCCTGAAAACTTCAAAGCAATCATAAGCCTTTAACTAATAGTCATCCCTCTCTCTGGTGCTTAGTAACTACCTACCTTCTTCTTTATTAATAATAAGATCAAGAGTATTTTTTTAAAACATGGATGATCAAATTTAAGCAAACTGTATATTTATTTTGGCAGGACCAGGAGTTACCTGATTTAAAGATGCAGAAAACACACTATGCTGCTCACTCTAAAACTTTTTTGTTTGGACATGGAATCAGACACATAACAAAGTTATAAATTTTGGGCTAGCTTACTGGTCCTGTTAAAAACAACCATACATATTAAATTAGATCTTTTATGATCAGGATAGTCAAGAAAATCTCTTGCAGCCTGATGTTATTTGTAATATTATAATTGTTTCTAGGAAGCAATACAAATGATACATATTGACACCCTCTATAAGATATTGCTGGTGCACAAGTTAGTCAGATTTTGGTGGGGAATCAGAAGACTTTTTTAAGATCAGAACATCAGAATTGTGCAACTATCTTCCTATTAGAACAGCATGGAAGAAAACCTGACTTTAGTACCCTGAGATGGAGTTAGTTATGTATATCTAAGGTACCAAATGGCATAATTGCCTGAAACAGTGCGGGACTGGAACCAGTGCCCCAAGAGACCTTTATGGCCATTGGCTCAGACACCCATATTCCATGAGTAGAGGTTAAACAACTCTGGATTTTACCAGCCCCAAAAGTAATGGTAAATTTTCTGAAAAAATGAAACCCCCATCTCAGGCAGGAAAGATGTCTTTATGACTGAGGCTGGGAAGAGAGATTCTGGATTTTCTTTCTTTCTGACCTTGGCAGTTCAGCATACTTTTCTCAGCTTAAGTGCCGTACGTGTAAAATAAGTGATGATAGGATAGTGCCTTATAACCTATGGGCCTGCAAGGACAAATCCATCAATGCTCCTCAGGGACTTTGATGCTTACAGTGATGAGAGCTATAAAAAGTGTACACACAGAGAAAATAATCCATTACCTACCCATGCAGAGGACAAACTCTAAATTCCAGTTTTTTGAAAGGAGTTCAGACTAAAGTGCCCATTTCAAGACTCAGTTGCCTATTTTGATGATGGTTCATTAATCTTCTAAACTGGAGTTTGCAGATCTGGCTAATAATTTATGTCTTGTAAGGGTACAACCTGAAAGAACCTGAAAGATTACACATTTCCTTACTACAAAAGTTAATTTACAATGGTGAGCTGTCTTTGCCTAAACATTGCAAATAGCAAATGGACACTTTGGTACCTGTCAGTGACACTGTCCTTTTTAAAAAGATCTTGTTAAACTTCCAGTTAAGGAAATCTAATTAAAAAAACCATAGAAGCTATTCCTTCAACACGCTGGGGTACATAATTAAAATACTACGCCGGGGATGTGGGCCATGTTTCCAGCTCAGTGTGAAAGGGAGGCAGTTTGCACCAATTCTGTCCTAGGGTTGTCTTTTGTCTAAGCAATACTAAATACCTGAGTCAGACCTCTTCCCACCTCTCCCTTTTCATGACATAATTCAGCAAACTTTCTGTTTCTGTGCCAGGACTGGAACGGTTGCTTTGCTCTCTCCTGCTAGCACACGCTGACCCAGCGATGCTGTTGCTCCCCATGGACCATCATCTCCTTCGATCCACCTGGTCTCTACAGGTGAAGGTAGAAGTGATGGCTCCAGCCATTCTAAGAGCGTGCCACCACCTAAAGGGAGAGATGCCAGACCTCCCTTCTGCTTTTTCCAGCCAGGCTGGGAGTTGAACCAGCTTCCCCGGCTGCACCAGAGCTGTTGAAGGGCAGGAGGTAGAAGTCAGCATCCAAGGGCAGGGAGAAAAGCGCAGGAAGGTGAGTGGAAACTCCTTCCACAAGCAACGGGACTCCTGAAATGGCTCCAGACTCAAAATTTGTCTCAGGACCTGCGCAGGAGTGCTGTGAATTGGAAAAGGCTGAGGAACATGCAATTGCCCTCAGCTTATTCTCCGCGTGTTGTCTTTCAAAGCTGCAGGGTGCCAGGATGTGTGGGTGTGAGGTGGGCGTGCAGGTGGCGGTGCCAGGTGGGTGCCTGTGGCGGGTTCGCAAGAGAGACACAAAGAAACACAAAATTCTGTGGCAACATCCCAAACTGGAAATATTTTTAAGCGTGTTCTCTGGAAAAGCAAGAAAATACTTACTCCAGAAAATGGTTAATTGATTTTTTTATGAAGCGCTGTTGTGTCAAATTCAGGGATTAGAAATAATGATTAAGGTAAATAGACATATTCATCTGCTTTGCATTCAATCTCTGATTCAGTTTCAATTCCAGCCTCACCACAAAATAATACAAACATAGCCTCGATGCAAGGATATTGGGATTGCTGTGTACCTCAAAACGACCGTTTGTAAAATAACTCAGTAAAGGTGTCACTTAAGCTTTTCTCGATGCAGCAAAAATTTTGGCAGGCCAATCTATGCTTGAATAGTTATTCAGTCTCATTGGTAGGATGAACACTGCATAGAGGCTAACGCTTCGTATTGTGCTGAAATCAGTTGGTTTAAAACCTGTTTTCACCAGTCTCTGCAGCAGCAGGGAACAGGGCCTCCCTGTCCAGCACTTGCAGCCAAGCCATATGCAGCATATGTTCAGCTGAGCCACTGGTGACACCCCCTGTCAGCATCTGGTAATTTTCCTAGCAAGGACAAGATTTACATGAAAGCTTTAACTCAAAAGTCCTGAAGAGCCACAGACAAATACATTCCAGAATAATTGTTTTAACCAAAGAGTCAGAGGTGCACCTTTATAACAAGCCGATTTTGGATGACTGTAGTATCAGCTTTATACTTCATTCTACCAGGCCAAGATGCTTAATTTATCAGAAATCTTGCTATCATTCAGCTGATAAACAGCTCCCATTCAGTGTTCAGCCCTCAGAGTCACAGATATTGCTGCCTGAGAAACACTGAAATAACAGCCATCTGGCTCCATGCACATCTTGATTTTCCAACACTTAAGCAAAATACATCATACAAACACTTGGAAATTATTCAAAATTGACTATTATATTTTTCATTGTTCTAAAGTCCAAGAAAAGGGGGATGGGGGGAGTTCGGGCTCTCCAGAGAAGGAAATCCTTCCTAAGGTTTGCAGTAAGACACAGCAACTTCTACTAAATCATTCAATATCATAATGAAGCATATTCTTTTTTCTCACCAGTCTTGCTTCTTTCATTGCTTAGGGCACCAAAGCTAGAACACTGTTACTAGTAGAAACCAACATGTAATTTTTAGCCGAATCTCATTTTACTGGAACCTCTAAGCTTTTGAGAGCTTATTATTCCAGATTTAACCTGGTATTAAATGAGAGGAGAGTGAAATCCAGGCTTTACAGCAAGTATTAAACAGCTTTGCTAACACATAGTAATGAAAAGCAATTAGCATATAACCAACCCCAAGCTCATTTCCCCTAAACCAGGAGCTGTTTTCCCAGGGAGGATATTGAGTACTTGTGACTACTTTCTGCTGCAATATTCTTACACGGGATCACGTGGTGCCTTCATCCTATGCTGAAAGTTTTGGAAAATACTTCACTGGCATCAGCAGTCCACTTTTGTTCCCATAAACTTCTACCCATTTCCCCACTTTCTTTTAATGGGTAAACAACTCTTAACTTCTTAGTGTTGCTAGCTTAGCTAATTGTGTTTAAAGTTACACAGAAACCTCTCTAATTTACTAAAAACTCCTAAAAGCTCAGTTTTCTTTGGGTTTTTGCTTATTCCCCAGAAAAGCACAGCAGCCAACTTGATGGTCATTACTCTGAGAAAACTGGCAGTCAGCAAGTCGTTTAATCTGCAGTGTACTTACGCACCTGTGTCATGCCCCGATTTCAGTTAAGAGTACGTCGCCAGAGCTGTGATCTTGCAAACGTTTTATGTATGTGATTCTCTGCTATTGCATGCTCAAAATCACATCGATCTCAAGAGATAATCCACACATAAATGTGTGCACAACTGATAGTTAACTTGTGGGAATGAGGGCAAAAGCCAGCAGTGTGATTGCTTATTTTGAAAAGGTATGGTTATTAATACACAGGTGTATTTGAATTAAAGTGAGATTCCTCCAACAGTCCCTAGAACAGAACTGTGCCTTGCTTTCCGGCCAACCTTAAATAGAAGTTTGAAAGCAAAATTCAGGTTTAGTTTTCAGTTCATAAGTACCACTATTTGCAGGTGATACCAGGACCAAAATCAAAGAGCATCTCCTTGCTTGCCTAGCATGGCAGGGTGTTGAACAGGGAAGGCAGGGGCTGCCTTTTTGGACGTCATTTTCCTTGCTTGTAGATGGCATTAAACCCCATTGCTTAAAGGTTTCAGGTCCTGGTTTTTTCCTTGCAAACAGTGGAAGATTATGTTCTTCATCTGCATACAAAACAGGAAGAGTAACTTCAGAAACGGTACGTTACAGCACTTCTTCTGTGCCAAATACATCTGAATTTACAACAGACCAATGCCATGCTCTTCTCCCGAAACAAGTTTCAGAGGAAGAGTAATAATTAATACTGGAGTTTGCACAGGCTACACCATCTCTTGATCTCTTAAGATACATTTGGCTACTAAATATTTCTCCTGACTTCCCAAAAGGTAAGCAACGATCGGCTTAGTACCCTTCGGTAAAGCATACCTTTCAAAATGCCCGACTCGCAGCGGAGGACAGGGCTCCAGCCCAGTGCCCCCAGTGCAGACCAGTGGCTGCAGGCAGCCGCCAGTGGCTCAGCTGTATGGCTGGGTGGCCTTCTGCCCAAGGGGGGTCCAGAAAGCTGGGACAATGCCAGGGAATCTGCCCCCCACTGCCGGTGGGCTCCCCTTGAAGTCACAGCACACAAAGTGCCCCGTCGTATAGTGTGTAAGCGCGGCAATGAATAATGCCCAAATGGCTTTGCTAGATGAACTGCACAGATTATCTGCAACTCTAAAAACCACATACACTTTAACAGAGGGGCAAAGCGCACTGCAGCCAACACACAAAAGTTTAACTATTAGTCTAAGTTATGGTTTTGCACTTAACTGGAACAACTAATAATGCCATAGTTGTAAAATGTAATTAATTACCACCATACATACCTGAATGTTTATGTCTTCCAGCAGCCATTAACTACCAGATCTGTTGTTCTGGGTAAGATTTAATCTAAATGTATGAAAATCCATTGCACAGAATATTGCCCAGTTACAGTATGAACCTTGTTCCAGAAAACCTGTTTGGTTTTTGAAAGAGCCTGTTGTTGTCTGGATTCGGGGCTCAGTCCTGCAAGGTGCTGAGCACCCTTTAAGCCCTTTAACACAACCACTGGGAGGGAAAGGGACTCAGTGTGATCCAGAAGCAGTCAGTACCTTGCGGGATTGAGTCTTAAGTTAATATATAACAAATGGCTGCACAGCGGTGTGTGAAATCAGCAAGTTAAACATACACTTAAAATAACTGTAGCAAGAGAGAAACAAGCATATTTACAGGAGCGTTTCATTAAAATCTTTGTGCTGAATAGTCTCATATGCAGCATTCCTACACATTTACCATATGAAAGCAAAGATTTGGGGAGTGTTCTGGTGAAAGTAAAATTAAGCAGTCGAGGCAGAAATAACCTAAAGTTGCAATCAAAGACTTCTAGATAAATATTGTGCAAACTGTTGGTTGGTTATTATCAGCTGGAATCTACCCTGAGCAAGCTGCACCTGACAGCGTGGACAAAATGGGTGACCCAGAATGGCACATGCTAAATACATATCCACAGAAATGAAAATGACAACGAACCTCAAAACTTTACCACCCAGGTCTATTATTTGCAGGTGTCAGAAGCAGAACCAAATGCCAAAATCATCCCTGGTCATACCTGGTCATTTACTGTAAGAAATGAAAGAGGCAGAAATCAAAGGTATAATTATGTCTTTGAGAGCTGCAAAGTGCCACAGGAAGGTAACTGGGTGTGCAGAAGGCACTGCAGGCGGGGAGCTGAGTTATCCCAGTGGCAGAAAACCAGATACACGCCTGCTGGAATGATGGGACCTGTGCTTCCCTGCTTTTGCTGCCTGGTTTACAGGGAGAGAAACTACACTCTCCTACAGACACACAATTATCCCCAGAGCCTGGCATCACATAGGAAAACATAGAATGCCCCTGGCTTTGTGCTCTCCAGTTGGAAGGACCTGTACAGCTCCCTCCTATATATCCCTTCCTATACAGAAGACAAAGTAATATATTACAGAAGATCTGCTAGAATGTGATTTGTTCTTCTCTTTTCCTCCCTAGAAGAAATAGCAACTTCCAACTGCATTTTTCTCTGAATTAGAGTAGCACGATGTGGAGAATAACTGCAATCCTGAATGCAAGAGAACATTAATTCTAAGAGAAATTAATTTCTGTCTTATGTTTCTTGGAGTTACTCTGTGAATAATTACAAGGAGAATTTTTAATGGCAATATTACATTCATTTCTTAAAAGTAGAAATGCCAGAATATTTACTTAATAATAGATTTACATATCCAAGATAATTTCCAAAACCTAATTAATAATTTATAACAAAGTATGAGGCTTCATATATGTCTCATGCAATAATTTGCAAATCAGATATTATTGAATTCCAAATTATTAGTTACATTCATTTTAGCTGAAAGCTCTTCTGGAATCTCAGTACCAAGAAAATTAACTACATGAGAGTATAAAGACAGAACTACAACTCCACAATGTTTGACTTGTGCTTGAAGCCTTCAGCGAAAAGGAGAAAACAAGCTCCTCACTGCCATACTCTGCTCATGCAAGGCTGGGCTTTTACCAGTTTAAGCCTTCTGAGTCAGATACAAGGTCCACTAAAGTTGAGGGGACTTTCCTCTGCTTCTATCAAGCTTTAAGTAAAGATTATCATAAAGGCTAAGTCCAAGTAATTTTCTTGGTCTCAAACCACACACCAGGGTGCTCATCTAGGATGTTGCCATATGAATGTTGATTTTGATCATGGTCCTGGGCGGGGAGGAAGTGAACAAAATAACATATCTTGCTTTGAGGATTGAAATTTTAGGAGAACTGAAACGCAAAGAATACTACATGGCACAAGTTGATCTCCAGGTGCTTCACAAGTGCAAAGAGAAAGATCTGGATTCAGATCACACAGGAAAGATAAAAATAACAAACAACAGACACACAAATGTGATAAATGCCTTTTCTTGCAGTTTCTGGTATTCCTGCCCATGAAATCTTGCTTATGGTTAGGACATCAAATGCTGTTGTAGAAGACAGACCAAAGTTTAGAGAGCTATGTGACGCTTAACTGTCTGGCAAGACTAGCTGCAAAGTCCAGTCCAGTTTTGGCAACTCAGTAACTGAAATATCTTGATGAGGTTCCTGCTTAGAGGACAATAGGTCATTATATCTGTACCTGAATTGTACCCACAATCTCAGAATCTCCAAGTACTTTACAAACTTGGCTAGGTTAAATCTTTCATGGGTATGAAGCCTCTTATAATATTTTCAATATTTTTCAGAAATTTCCTTTAAATTTTGAGCATTTCAGATTTTGAGCTGATGATCTGAGATGCTGACATACAAAATATGAAGTAGTCAAAATACAAAAGCAGCGTTCAGGTTTTGGTGAAGAATATTACGGATAATAATCTCCAGAACAAAGAACAATCAACAGAGCAAACTTGTATAAAAAAATGTATTTAATGCAACTCTCAAGAGCTGATTAGGACAGAAGCAACCAAAACATCAAGAGGAACCTACAGAAAGCCAGTAATCAACCAGTCAGAATAACCTGGTTCAAAATTACCAGGAAATCAGAACTATGCAGGCCTAATGACCTCATTTTTAGAAGTGCAATACTGCACTATACTATTTCCATTCTATGCTGTTGTATCCAGGTTTGTACTATAAACTATGAAAGCATATTTTTCCAAAATCAGTGGGATTTAGGAGCTTATGTCACCTACACAATTCAAAGCAGAAATAGAACAAATACATCTCAATGGAAAATAACTTCCTTGTCCCAAAAAAATTTTTACTGTCTGAAATTGTGACAAAGAGGTTTCAAATCACCATGTCCTGGTTTCGGCTGGCATAGAGTTAATTTTCTTTCTAGTAGCTGGTATAGTGTTATGTCTTGGATTCAGTATGAGAAGAATGTTGATAACACTGATGTTTTCAGTTGTTGCTAAGTAGTGTTTAGACTAAAGTCAAGGATTTTTCAGCTTCTGATGCCCAGCCAGCAAGAAGGCTGGAGGGACACAAGAAGTTGAGAGGTGACACAGCCAGGGCAGCCGACCCAAACACGCCAAAGGGATATTCCATACCGTGTGACGTCATGCCCAGTATGTAAACTGGGGGGAGCTGGCCTGGGGGGCGGATTGCTGCTCAGGAACTAACTGGGCATTGGTTGGCAAGTGGCAAGCAATTGCATTGTGCATCACTTGTTTTGTATATTCCATTTCTGTTATTATTATTATTATTATTAATAATAATAATAATGTTGTTGTTGTAATTTTATTATTATTATTATAATTATTATTTTCTTCCTTGCTGTCCTATTAAACTGTTCTTATCTCAACCCACGAGGGTTTTTTTTCCCAATTCTCTTCCCCATCCCACTGGGTGGGGGGGAAGTGAGTGAGAGGCTGCGTGGTGCTTAGTTGCTGGCTGGGGTTAGACCACAACACACCACCCAGAGAAATATAACTATGTATCTGGATTACTGAGATCTAAGCACAGAAACTGAACAAATGTCCAATTGGGTGGACTCTAGCAGAGTTATGTGTTAGATGTGAGTACCTGCTATTCACAGAACTGTCAGTCCAGTACTGACTGGCTTCCAGATGGACTTCATGCCGTCGATCACAAGTCTTAGAACCCAGCAGTTCAGCCAGTTTTAAATCCACCTGACTATCCACTTATCTAGTCCATACTTCATCAGTTTGTCTATAAGCACGTTATCAGAGACAGTGTCAAAAGTCATGCTAAAATCCACTGCTCTTCCCTTGTCCACTAAGCTGGTCGTTTTGTTGTAGAAGGCTATCAAGTTGATCAGGTATGATTTCCCCTTTGTAAACCATGCTGACTACTCCCAATCACTTTCTTGTCCTTCGTATGTTTGGAAAAGGCTTCCAGGAAGATGTAATCCACCTCCTTCCTGGGGACTGAGCTGAAGCTGATTAGCCTGTACTTTCCCAGATCCTCCTTGCTGCCCTTCTTGAAGACAGGAGTGACATTTCCCATTCAGGGCCTGGGATTGCTGAAGGCTGGTATTACCAGTAAAGACTAAAGTGAAGAAAGCACTGAGTACCTCAGCCTTCTCCACGTCCTTTGTCTCCAGGTCCCCTGCCATGTTCAGCAGTAGGCCCACATTTTCTCTAGTCTTCCTTTTACTGCTTATACACTTGTTGAAGCCTTCTTTGTTGTCCTTTATGTCCCTCACCAGATTCAATTCCCAGTGGGCTTTGCCTTTCCTAACCCCATCGCTGCATGCTTGGACAGTGTCTCTGCGTTCCTCCCAGGTCATCTGACCCTGCTTCTGCCTTTTGGTGGTGGGTTGACCTTGGCTGACTACCAGATGCCCACCCAGCCACTCTCTCACTACCTCTCCTTAACAGGATGGGGAGAAAATAAGATGGAAAAGCTTGTAGGTCAAGATAAAGACAGGGAGATCACTTGCCAATTACTGTAATGGGCAAAACAGACTTCACTTGGGGAAAATTAATTCAATTTATTCCAATTAAAATAGGTTTGGGTAGTGAGAAATAAAAACAAATTAAAACAACATCTTCCCCCCATCACTCCCCTTTTTCCAGGCTCAGCTTCATTCCTTCATTCCCCACTCTTCTACCCCACCCTGCCCGAGTGACGCAGGTGAATGGGGGATAGTGGTCAGTTCTGGTTAGTCCATTGTAGTTTGTCTCTGCTGCTCTTTCCTCCTCACACTTTTCCCTTCCTCCAGCGTGGGTCCTTTCCATGGGCTGCAGTCCTTCAGGAACTGTTCCAGCATGGGTCCTCTGCATGGTCTTCAGTTCTTCAGCATCCACCTGCTCCAGCGTGGTTCCTCCATGGGCCGCAGTTCCTGTTAGGAGAACCTGCTCCTGTGTGGGCTCTGAAAGGGCCACAGTTCCTTCAGGAAATACCCACTTGCTCCAGGGTGGTCCTTTCCATGGCCTGCAGTGTGGATACCTGCTCCACCATGGTCTCTCCATGGGCTGCAAGGGAATGTCTGCTCTGGCACCTGGAGCACCACCTCCCCGCCCTTCTTCTCTGACCTTGGTGCTCACAGGACTGTTTCTCACACTTTTTTCCTCACTCCTCACTATCTGTGCAGTGTTTTGCCCCTTTCTTAAATATGTTTTCCCAGGGGCACCACCAGATTCCCTGATGGGCTCAGCATGTCCTACAGCGTGTCCATTGTGGAGCCAGCTGGAACCATCTGTGTCTGGCATAGGGCAGCCCCAGCCTTTCTTCACAGAGGCCACCCTGCAGCCCCCCACTGCCAAAACCCTGCCACGTAACCCCAATACATTCTTGTATGCTTCCATTTGATGTTTGAGTTCTGTCAGGAGCTCCTTGTTCATCCATGCAGGCCTCCTGCCATCTTTGCTTGATTTCCTGCGTGTTGGACTGGACCGTTCTTGAGCTTGGAGGCAGAGGTCATTCTTGAAAGTCAACAGCTCTCTTCTCTTCAGGGTGTTCTCCCATGGGATTCTTCCAAGTAGATTCCTGAAGAGGCCAAAGTCTGCTCTCTTGAAGCCCAGGGCTGTGATCCGGCTATTTGTCCTTTTTTCGTTCCCTCAGGTGTTGTACTCCATCACTATTGGTCACTGCAGCCAAAGCTGCTCCCAGCCTTCACATTCTCAACCAGATCTTTCTTGTTTGTAAGCGTAAGGAGGTCCAGCAGAGTGCCTTTCCTCACTGGCTTCTCAGTCACCAGTGTTAGGAAGTTATCCTCAATGCACTCCAGAAACCTCCTGGATTGCTTGTGCCCTGCTGTGTTGTCCCTCTGGCAGATATGTGAATGGTTTAAGTTCCCCATGACGACCAGGATTTCAATCAGGTGATGGTTTAGCATCTGGTAAAACTCACGCTGGCTGCAGAACTTCTGCCCTTGATTGCTACTAGTTGGAAATCTGTTACATCTTCAGAGGACCATTCCCTCTCTGGAAACTACTATTACTTTTTACAACCACTACCAGCAGTCTCAACGAAAGCAAAGAAGGCTTATGAAGGCTTGGACACTAAACACACTGCTAAGAGTAATATGTTACTGGTGATTTACATTTAGGCATGTTAATAAAATAACACATTTCCCATGCTGTGTATGTTCTGTAAATAAAAGAGTTGGCTTTCAGGGATGTTCATCCACTACTTTTTGTTAGTTTGAAATTCTGTTGAAAATATAGAAAAATGGAGTAACAGTTCACCTACCGTCAGTTCATGCTAAATCTTTTACTATAGACAGCACCCAGAAAAATAACAAAGAAATTGAAAAAAGAACAAAAAAGTAGGCACGTCTGCATGTTGCTGTATCAATTACATTAAGGCATCTCAATCTTAACAACCCCACACAATACAAAGCAGGCCCTGTAAGAAGGGCAATCCTCCCTGCAAATATTTAGGTTAACAATTGCAAAGTAATCCAGACACAGCACCATTCATAAGACCAATTCATCGCCAGGTCATACAAGGCAATTAGGCCTGGACACTAGGTGCAGATTAACAACCACCACCTGAAAAGATGTTTTAAGTGATCCTGGTTTATTTTTAACAATATTTTAAATCCTTTGAGAAGATTAATTCCTCAGCCCAAGAGCTGAGTACCTCGGTGCTGCTAAAGTAAACCGATGTACTAATTGAGTCCTCAGCAGAGGAATATTTTCTGTAGGACTTGGGAGTGATACTGCTTTGATACCTTTATTGTCAGTACACAAAAAACACCAGTCCTTTGCCCTAAAAGGCTGATTTCTTTCCAACAAGATGAAAAAGTTACTACAAGTTTCTCTCTCCCTCTTTCTCTTTCTCATGCTGTCATGCAGGAAACGCAACAGATTCAATCCATAAAAGCCAAACCTGTTTATTCATCAATAATAAGAGCCTGTTTCATAAGGAAGACTGTAAAACCTTCATCAAAGACATTATCTCTTCAGTACTATCAGTGGTGAGTAAGGGAGTTTCTAACACTGACGTTAAAATGCAGCTGATAAAATACAGGAAATACATCTATTTTAAAAGATACCGGATGAGATGTCAATATTTAAAATAAAACCAGTTACACTGGAAATAAACAACGAAAGATCCAGGGCAAGATTTTGAGCCAGATTTCTGAATCTCATTCTCTAGTGAAAGTTGTTAGGTAGGACCTGCTGCATTAGATTGGACCAAAAAGCCATCTCACCAACTCTCTTGTCTCCAAGTGGCTTAAGGAGGAGCAAGAAACAAGACAAATACAGAAAAATTTTCTCTCTATTTTACTTTCCTATCTTCTGGCAATCTAAAGTTTGGAGTCTTCCTAAATCAGAGGCTGCATGCAGAATACACTGTTTTCTAGTTCTTGGTTCTGTTGGGGCACTCTTCCATGAATTTTCCTGCTTCCTTTCTATTTTCACTAATTCTCTGGCTTCCACATCCTTGTGTTTCACTGAATTCCCATAATTAATTGGTACCCTGGGTGAAACCTATTCCCTTTGGTTTGATTTTAATCTCCTGCCCAGGTGATGCTGTGCCTGTTTGAAAACCTGGTCCTGCCGGAGGGTGCCAAGAGCCGGGTGCCTCCAGCCTCACAGACACGGGTGTTGAAAGAGGTGAAGTAACAAACAGGAGGGATGGGTTTCCTGGAGAGAATGAGAAAGGGGAGCACATCTGGCAAGAGGACATATAGACAGATACGCAAGCTACGTTTCTGGAGTATTGCCCAAATATTTAAATGGCGGTCATACTTGCTTCTTGTACCATTGGGAGGGGATTCCTGGTTTTTAACAATCTCAATGACTGCAATACATAAATCATAAATAAATAATTCATTCCTTAAAAGCATGCTGTTCTTAATATTTTTTTCCTAGCTTCTCCACATGCTACTCATATTTTGTGCTGCCGTTCAGGTTTCAAGTAACATATTTAACTTACTCAACTTTTTTTTTACAAGCTGGAAAGTCAGAGCCCTACTGATGAATGCCACCAGTTGCCCAAAATCCATCGTTCCTCTCTCAGTGGCCAGTGCACCAGGAAGTATCGTGTTGCATGTTAACCTCTTCTCTAGGGTGTTACACAGGTGTGTAACAGTGAGGTATGTAGCCAACTTCATTATTTTCTTCCTGGATAGCTAAGCTGTTCCATCAGTAACATAAAAATGTCTTAACAACATAGCAACAAACCACCCAGCATGCCAAGGAGACACGGAGCCCTTAGTTCATTGTTGGGAGGTTACTTTTAATTACAAGGTCCTTATTAACACACTGGAACAAGGCAATAGCTTACTTCAAACAGTTCCAAATCATTGTACTTAAAAATGCTGACCCTTGTTATAAACAAGGACAACAAGTAACAAAGACAAAAAGAAAATTGTTTTCGCTCTGAGTGAATTTGAAGTCCTATGACAGGACTTTGCAGAAACCCAGTAATCTATAAAAGCCAACTTTCAAACATTAATTTTGTAGTATTGTAAACAGCCAAACTCTTCCCATTAGTCATCCAATTCCCAAATTGATGGTGTCAGACAGAAACTCAATTTTAAACAAGGTTTCTGTACAAGATTTGTCTTTAAAACTTTTGCATTGATTTTATTTTTCTAGTTGGTGCAACCTAACGTATCATCATCATCATTATTATTACTATTAATATTACTATTAATATTACTATTGTTATTATTGTTTTAACCTGGTTTATTTAGTCCCTTAACTGGCTGAACCATTTTACTCATGTGGTTTGCCCAGAGGCAGTGTTATCTACTTCTTTGAAAAATCATTCTGGTTCTAAGTCAGTCTCTGCAACAGTATTAATGCAGGGACAGATCCTGGCTTCATTTGAAGCTCTTAACTTCAGTTCAACCATATGCAAGTAGAACATGAAAGTACCGTAATTAAGAGCTAGTTGAAAATACAAGAGAATAAGTACACTCCTCATCATGGAAATGGTAAGCATGGTAAAAATAAATCCAGGAGCTTTTGTAGAGAAGTTTCCTTTATTAGAAAGAAGAAAACATCTGACAAAATATGTGGGTCAAGCTCAGGAGCTGCTGCAGTGTATCTCTCCTGCCTCAAGTGGGTAGTTGGGTGAGCTGTTGAACATCTGAACTTTGAACATTACAACAGACTCTTATTTTCTACTGCCCCACATGCATAAAAGCTTTCTTTATTTTCTCATCCTAGGAAATGGAGGACATATGAAAGAGAAGAACTTCAGAATATGTAAGCAGTGCTGGGAAGTTTAATCTAGAGCCATAAAATACAAGTAAAATAGAAACCAGTGCGAGGATTCATTTATGAAAATCTCTACTCCTTAATTTAATCAGGAAAACAAATGAAGAAAGCTGACCAAAATAAAGAATTAATTACCTACTTGTCAATCTAACAGGAGGCAGATGATGCCTAGTATGCAAATCAACATCACTTTTAGCTAGAGTTCAATGGCCTAGTCCAATAGGATGGTTGGGGGGAATGAAAGTAATTAGTTGGCTTTATACAAGACAGCTGGTTCTTGCACACCAGTGTAGTTAAACTGCTCTTGAATCTGTTTAACATAATTAATCAAATTCAATATATTTTCAGGGACCATAAAGCATTTGCATATCACAAAGAAATATGAAAAAATATAGAAATGCCAAATACGAGATTCTGACTGTCTATGAAAAATCCAGGATGAAATCAAAGATTCTTGCCTTGAAGGCAACAGCAATGGTCCCACAGACTCCATGACAACTGCAGGTCAGACACTTTCCAACTGACTCTCAGATACGGAGGAAAGATGTAACACAGAGACAGACATCTCAGACACCAGTGATACTGTCCGAGTGTTAATTTCTCTCACCTCCTCCTGCTCAGAGCCAACAGGCAGCGTGGAGGAAGCTGTATGTATTAGCAGGGACTGAATTTGCTCCTGGTTGGACCCAGGGTAATTGACCGCTGGCACTGTAGATCCCAGCCTTTCCCTGCAGTTCTTGTGTGCCGAGTACCCCTTAGCTCTTCATCTGAAACTCAGACTCAATTACTTCTGCAAATTATACTAGAAAAGCTATGCAGATCTGTTAGAAAGCATAAAATAATCAGATATGGAAGAGACTGTACATAAGGACCAACCTCTTGCAAGATTGATGCCATAATATACCACAACCATCGAGCATGTGAGTGAATTTGCGCATTTTCGTTGTTCAATTCACTTTCTACTTCCCAAATGCAAATTTCTGCGCATACTTATGAGAGTGGTGTAGTCTCCAGTTCTCTGGTGACTTCTTTGATGCCATGCAAAAAATGGTTCTCTGTTTAATAATACTTTGACATGAATGTGTCTCTAAGGGAAGGAAAAAATACTTTGTTTAATCTGTTTTTTATTAGTAACGCTTTGCATTCTGGGTTGAATTTAACTAATGACCTAATAATTATTTCTCTGTAAATAATTAGTATTTCTATGTAAATCATAGAGAACATTAAACACACACTGTCACAATGCCCTGATAAAGCAGGCTTGAGACTTGAAAATGTGGCAATACCTTCTAGGAGAGGATAAAAGCTCAGCTGTTCTCTGTCATATCACTTGTGATTTTTGGCCAGTTTCCATTTGCAGCCTATCCGTTTAGCTCTCAATAGTCATGTCCTGTCCGTTCCTGGAATTTCATTGTCTTCTACAACTTTTAATTTATCTTGCCAAACTTGGCCTTCACATATCCCACTCTGCTAGAAAGTTATCTCTTGCTGCCATCCTCATAATGGTGCAGCGTGGTCTGCATAGAAAACAAAGCATATTCTGGGTTCCCACTTACAGTAGATCAATGGAAATAACTTCTCATTTCCTTCAAATGTAAGACTGTCAGACCCAATGACTAATCAAACCAAGCTCTTCAGTACAGTTGTAGCTTCATTTATGGTCACCCTACTTAGGTTCAAAATATTCTCATAAAACATAACTCAAAATTTATTCCAATTCAGAATCAAAGGTTGCTATGGAACCTGTGGTGAGAGCAATACTGAGAAAATTTACTTGTTCAGGGATTAAGTGTCCTGAATTGAGATCTCAGACAAAGCTGAATTTTCAGAAATTTTTTAGTGTTTTTCATTAGCAAGAGGTATAGCATTCTTCTTCCCTTCCAGTTTCCCACCAGGGAGGCAAAGAAGGGAAAGAGACGGGGTAATGTTAAATGATATAATATCTCAGACATATAATTCTTTCTAATGATGTAGGTGTTTTCCTTGTTAATTTGGCACTGTGTGCCAGCAGTATAAGTACATACAGACTTAGGAGACTTTGTTCAACAGACTGGCTGTTGAAATTTGCATTCCAATATTGCTTGGAGCTGGCTTAAAATTGTGTGACAAGTGACTCTTCTTATCACAATAATGCGTATTATTACCTGTTAGCATGGGTTCATTAAATGACAATTTGGGGAGCAAAAGTAAGCCATGTTTTGTGTTCCTGTTAAACCACTGTTGTACTTGACTGATATGAATTGGGGGTTCAGTCCTGTAAACCATTTTCCTTCTCTTCAAAATAATCCAATTAGTACAAGTCGAACAACTCCTCCAGGACCACATACCTACATACAGTGTTAATACTTTCAGAACAACTGCAAAACCAAATTCTCAAAAGACCAAATAATACAAAATCCTGTTTCTCTCCCAGAACACAGTATTAACCAAAATTAGACATTCCATGTGCATTAGCAAGGATGATTAATGAGTGTTTCAAGTACAGACTGATATGTGTGACTGAAGAATAGAAAATGTGATGCTTATATTTAAAAAAGAGGAGGGTTGCCTGGGAAATTAACTGACTCTTTAGTCTGACTCTGAACTTGATAAGATTTTACAGTCAAATCTGAAGGCAAGATTGGCCGGGAGAAAGCTGGGAAGCTTTGCCCCAAGTGAAGAGGGATCGTGTACCATAAAGAAGTAGATGATGGAAGGCAGGAGAGGTGGCTGCGCACAGTGAAAAGAGGAAGATTATGCAATTTCAGGGATCAGTCAGGGATCCAGGAGGATGAAAAAGTGATGTGACGGTCTTTATGAATGCAGCAGGAAGGGCAGGCACCGCTGAGGCCTGAGGAGATCACTCACTGCCCGTGTAATTATGCAGCCCTTTGCCTCTGCAGGGGCACTGGGCTGCCGTCCCCTGAGTGATGGTGACCCAGTGACCCCTTCTCCCTGCCTCATAGTCTAAGAGCTCTGCTCTGTAAGGAGCTACAGACCAGGAGTCGGCGACAGAAAACACAGTTATTGCAGAGTAACTTTTTTTATATAGAAAAAAGCGTTGTAGAAGTAATGAATTCTGAGTCACAGACAGTTTACTTCCCTGCTTCTTCCTGATACAGACCATTCCCTACTGGGGGGGAATTCAGCATCTTTCACTCTTTTTTTTCTCTGTGGGCTTTTTTCCCTAGGTAGTACCTAGTCATTCATCACCATCAGCTACCTCTCCTCCAGTGAAAGACTTTTAGTTGTTCTCTGCACTATAGCTTCTCAGCCTGGCATTTTCATCTGAGGTGAGGTCCCCAAAGCTAACAGATTTCCCTCTGGTTTTTTGTTGGTTTTTTTTTACTTTTTTCTTTTGGAGGGGGAGCCAAAATTTGGGGGATTTTTTTCCTCATGGATTCTTTTTCAGATGCTCAGTGTGGCTCAGCTGATGGCCCAAAGAATAAATTTGGCCTGCCTTTTCCCCGAAGTTCATGGGCAAAGTTTGCAAATACACCCCAAAAGCCAAAAATGCTTCTGCTGTTCGAGCCTCCACCTTGCCCAGCACAGAGGCACTCAACTGGGCACTCTTAATGCCGTGAGATCTATAGTCACACCTCTCCTCACACACACAGGGCTTAACATATATAAGCTATTAAAACTCTGCTTTGGGGGAATTCATATATGGAAGACTTACAACCCATATACCATAATACCCTTCACATTCTCATTACCTACCTAGTGCATCTCTCTGATGTTCATCACTAAAATCATGTATGTCTGTTTGCACTTGTATGTATGTAATTATCCATCACAACATTCTTAGATTATTACAGTGCAAGACCTAAACATGCATGACATGAGCCAGATTCACTCCTTGACTCCATGCTTGTCTCAGTACTTTGCAATTCAACAATATTCTGGGGGAGAACTGTCTTTCAATTTTTGCAGGAAAAAAAATCTATATTGTTTTAATAAGTGGTGCCAGATACTAAAGATCTACACAGAGTGATAAACCTGTCACAGCTAGAAATAAAATATCTGAATCATCAGATTCAAACTTGTGTGATTTTTCTTTTTGCTTCACTTTACTAATTGGTCAGTTGTGCCAGGTATTTTGCTTAAATCTAAATCAGACCAAGAAGACATAAAACAACATTTCAATGGTTCAGGTTGTGCAGTTTGGCCTACTAGTTTTACATGGTGGAGATTTACTTTGTCTTGGCTGAGCTTTGAATATATTGCCTTATAAAACTGGAGGTTTCTCTATGAGCAGACTATCTGTCTGCTGCCCCAACAGTGCAAAGTACCCACTAATTTCCTTGAAGACAGGGTTGCTTTTGCAAGTTGCAGAAAAGGGTCTTGAGCCTGCCCCTGCTAAATCGATTCATTACACAACTGCCATTCAAAAGCTGTCCACGCTCCAAGGAGCATGTGAAGGTAACTGCTGCTGCCCTATACTGCCACAGGAGTTCACCCACAGCTGTAATTCTCATCTAGTTGGGAAGCTTGTTAAAGTCCTCTAATTAAAAATCTCTATGGCTTTATTCAAGTCCGCCTTGCAGCCCTTGACCTTTTCCCCTCAGCTGGGACATATATAGGTGTAGCAGACTTCTGTATCGCAGCAGACAGGAAAAGCATTATGGTGTCCATCTCCTAGAGACTTCATTTTCCCACAAATACTTCTGTCTGATGCTTATTTTTGCTTTGAATAGACTACAATGACACTATTTCATGAAATATAAAACTTCTGGATCACCTGTCTGCTGATCCGTAATTGCATCACTATTATTTTCTTCTAAAAAAAGTAGAAATTCCAAGACTCAGAATCATTAATTGAGCAGGGAACAGATAAAAATAATACATCCTCATTTGCTTACAATAACAATTTTAAAAGACTCACAAAATATAAATATTTCTGACATAGTCACCTTAAATGGTTCCAGTAAGCATAAATAATTTTCCCTTATTCCCTTCCTTTAAGTATTCCATCTGAAAAATATTCATCCAACTCATTAAGAGGCACCAATTTTTTATCTGAATAACTGACTGAGTTTATCAGAGCTGCTTCATAAACTCTTGGAAATAAGTTCTGCTTATGTCCTTCTAGGACTGTGGAAATGGAATATGCAGAGAGAGTGGCATCAAGGACTGGCAAACAACACTGTTCCTTGTGTGTTGGAATCTAAAGGACAGTTATATTTAGATGACCAAAACTGCACAAGAAACAAGGACTGCTAACACATACAGTAAATTGGTGATGTTCTTTTAAAACCTCATAGGACATGTTAGTGTTCTTATGAGAGGAGAAACAAAACCATGTAATTAAATATGAGATTCTCCAACAAGATTTGTGGCCCCTCTGAGAACAGATGACGCTTAATGCCACTATCGGGAATGATACTGCAAATTGGAAGAAAGGCGACAAGAACCAATTAGTCACTCACGATTTTGGCATGTTTGGTGGCTCCTCATTCATTTGAGATTTGCTTGCTGATTGTACTAATCCAAGAAAGGCAAAAGGTTTTGGAAAGGATCTACAAAGCCTACAAGGAAATCTTCATTTCCACCTCTCCCTGAGAAATGCATCTAACTGATGCACTGTGTCTTCAGAAATTATGTCCACCGATTTTCTTTGGCTGAGGTCACTAAAGAGGAGGGCAAGGAAAAATTAACTTGGTTTTAGGATCCCTTATTAGCCTTACCTGCTCAAATAGTACATTATTCCATCCAGAAACGTAGTCTGATTGGAAAAGGAGGAATTAGACCATTTGCCAAGAATTTCTAGATGACAGGCGACTGAGCCCACCAGAGGCTGCAATGAGCCAACGAGACCCTCAGGCATGCTGCTGCCATGCATGTGCACATCCTGCACATGGGATGTGGTGCATTACGGACACAAGGCAAGTCCAAAGTTTTAGGGAGCATAGCCCATCATCTGCATGAGACAAAATCCCTGTCCATGGGCAGAATCACATGGCTCTCCTGCAGCTTCCCAGGATTCCTGTATCTCCAACCAGAAAATTAGATCAGAGTGTGACAAGTGTCCACATGACACAGTGCAGCCATGGTTTATGTCTATCACACCATTCTCCTGGAAAAACTGGCTGCTCATGGTTTGGACAAGTGTACTCTTCGCTGGGTAAAAAACTGGCTGGATAGCTGAGCCCGAAGAGTTGTGGTGAATGGAGTTAAATCCGGTTGGTGGCCAGTCACGAGTGGTGTTCCCCAGGGCTCAGTACTGGGGCCAGCTCTGTTTAATATCTTTATCAGTGATCTGGACAAGGGCATCGAGTGCACCCTCAGTAAGCCTGCAGACAGCACCAAGCTGGGCAGGAGTGTTGGTCTGCTTGAGGGCAGGAAGGCTCTACAGAGGGATCTGGACAGGCTGGATCGATGGGCCGAGGCCAACTGTATGAGGTTCAACAAGGCCAAGTGCCGGGTCCTGCACTTGGGTCACAACAACCCCATGCAGGCTACGGGCTTGGGGAAGAGCAGCTGGAAAGCTGCCCGGTGGGAAAGGACCTGGGGGTGTTGGTCGACAGCTGGCTGAATGTGAGCCAGCAGTGTGCCCAGGTGGCCAAGAAGGCCAACGGCATCCTGGCCTGTATCAGAGATAGTGTGGCCAGCAGGAGCAGGGAGGTGGTTGTTCCCCTTTACTTGGCACTGGTGAGGGCGCACCTCGAGTCCTGTGTTCAGTTTTGGGCCCCTCACTGCAGGAAAGACATGGAGGTGCTGGAGCGTGTCCAGGGAAGGGCAACCAAGTTGGTGAGGGGCCTGGAGCACAAGTCTTATGAGGAGTGGCTGAGGGAACTGGGGTTGTTTAGTCTGGAGAAGAGGAGGCTGAGGGGAGACCTTATCGCTCTCTACGACTACCTGAAAGGAGGTTGTAGCAAGGTGGGTGCTGGTCTCTTCTCCCAGGTAACAAATGATAGGATGAGAGGAACTGGCCCCAAGTTGTGCCAGGGAAGGTTTAAATTGGATATTAGGAAAAATTTCTTCACTGAAAGGGTTATCAGACATTGGAACAGGCCGCCCAGGAAAGTGGTTGAGTCACCATCCCTGGAGGTATTTAATAGAAGTGTAGATGTGGCACCTAGGTACACGGTTTAGTGGTGGACTTGGCAGTGTTAGGTTTACGGTTGGACTTAAAGGTTTTTTTCAACCTAAATGATTCTATGATGCTGTGATCTTTCCAGTTAGGTCTGGATGTCTCCATCACTGGTTTGGGTTCTAATATGGATTACGTGTCAGTGTCCTAAAATGCCACCTTTAGTTACATTGCTGCACAGACCTGTTCCTGTGAGATGGCAGCATGGTGCTTTGTAATTACAGGTCAGTCAATGAATTAAAATAAAGTTTTGCTCCATCTGAAAAGCAGTACCTTCCTGTCTTCATCTTTTCTAAGGCTGGCTCTGAGAAGACAATTGTAAAATTCTGGTCATGGCTACATATGAACTACTCTCACTGATGATCTAGGAGTTACCTCAATTTAATGTCAGATACCCTAGCCTCAGGATTGTCCGTCTCCCTTAGGTTTGACATTGGAAGAGTCTTGTCTACATATCAGACAAGAAAGGTGTAACTTTGACTCTGTGGAAGGAAGGCAATGCCTTTCTATCTGTGGCTTTCTGATAAGTGAAGATCATGATAGCCCCATTTCAAAAAAGGAGCAAATAAAAGCTAGATTCAGTCCCTGTAGGACAAGGTACATACTTTTATCAACGATACTATGTTTCTTTTAATCAGAGAGAGAATTTTGGCTTTTAAGTCTAGTTTGGGGTCTACCCATGGGGTTTTACAGAACTGAACCTGAGTAGCTTCAAAGTCATTCCCAAATATAGCAGGGTTTTTGGAGTTTGAGGACTTTTAGATTAATTTGTATACTCAATTCAATTCTGCTTCACCCCAGATTCACAAACTGTCACCTCCGTGTTCAGAGTAGGAGACCTTGTGCAGTAGGCTGCAAATCCCTGTTGAATAGTGACACAGTCTCTCTAATCCTTTAAGAAAATTTGAAACTATTTGCAACTGAAAGTGACCGTCCCTACAGTGTGTCTAACCACGTTTGATTAAACACAAAACCAGAGTCTTCATCCATGAATGACATTGGTGGCAGCGATTCTTAATCAACAACTTCATGTGACTCCTCTGCTTCTAGGCTATATCAGGGTAAATCCAGTACAAACAGGGAACAGAAATGCTGCTCTAAGCCAAGCAGGGCTGGACCAGTCTCTTAGGAAACCACGTGAGTACAGTGCAAAGTGTTGCTGGAAAGAGACATTTGGGGGTCAAAGCACATGGGGCTCAGATAACGTTGCCCATTTGACCACCTTGTAGGAAGGCAGGCAGTTTGCAGCCCCCAGGTATAAAAGAGCTTTTGATTCAGTCAGCCCCACACACCGATATGGTGCCCTGCAGTGTGTCACTGCAACATCCCCGTTGTGACGTGGGACATTCTTATTGCAGAAGGGGAAGAATCTAATCGTGAAGGCACGTATCCATGATCAGCTCAGCCCCAAAGTGAATCCAACAGTGAAGACACTGCCTAGCAGTAAGGTTGATCTTAGGAGAATTTAATACTCATTTGAGGCAGAATCAAAGAACCTAATCCTGGAGCTCTTATCTGTGAGATTAGCTGCAATGAGGCAGAGTGGAAGCCCACCAAGATGAATGGGAAATCAGTGGGCTTTGGATGAGATCCTGTAAGAGCAAAAGGCTGCAGAAGTGAGACTCAAAGCAGACCGCTGGCCTTTGCCTGTACAGGAAAGTTAGCTGGGATCATTCTGCTACTAATACAGTTGTAGTGACACAACACACTATGTGGACAGCTTTCCTAGACTGCAGGTTTCCATGTGATGAATTAGGGGCCTGAAAGCAGACAGTCAGTTGGGGAAGGAAAGGGTAGGAGGGACCGATGGCCCTGGCACACAGCACGGAGCGTGCACTGCACCGAGAGGGGCTGCAGGCTCTCACCCGCTCCCTCTGATCCCCTTGCAAACCCCTGCTTGAGTCGAAGAGGTATAAATTACTGCAATAGTTTTACCAGTAAGTTTTCACATGTATACAAACCCCTACACAACACCAACTATTCTAATTTTAGGATTTAGCTTTATAACCATTTAGAAATCTTAATTTTGTCCATCAATCACACCTCAAGATCTGCGTTCCTGGGCACACAGCTGTCAAAAAGCTTCAAGAAGAAATGTCAAAGGGAAGGGGATAAGAGCATCCCTCCTTATGTTAAGTTCTGTACAGGCAGGGGAACCACTGGCTGCTTCTACAGCTGCTTGGGTGGAGGAAACGTGCTCAGAGCTCTGCACGAATCCTGCATACCCTGCCCTGCAGCAAAGATATAACTGCAGGCAGCTCTTTTTCCTTCACATGACATCGCTGGGGAGCCTCTGGCATTCCTCAGGAAACCTGTCGTGGGTGCTCGCAAGGAAGGCTGGGGGGAAACACCGGTCCCCAAAGTGGTGGCAGAGCAAGGAGGAGGGGTGGCACAGGCTGGTGAGCTCTCCTACAGGTAGGAGAGCAGGAGTGGACCAGGCTGGGGGAGATGTAAGTGCGATGGGGAAGGTCACCACACCAGAAGAGGTTGGGGAGAGCAAGGGGGTGGGAGGAGAGAGCTGCGAAGAGGGCAGAGGGGGTTCGGGGTGGGGATGGAGAGGAGAGAGTGAGCCAGCAAGGGGACCTGTGCGTTCCCAAGGGATTCCTCTCTCCTCAGCACTAAGGCAAAACTTAGGGAAATACACAGATTAAAGGAGCAAAGAGCTACAGTAACGTGGGAAAGGCAGGTGGAAAGAAGAAAATTTCACTGAAACAGCTTTCATACAGTTTTTCACAGGTTGGTTGTTTTGGGGTTTTTTTTTTTTTTTAGAGTGAATAAAACCAAAGCAGCCCCAGACACTTTAAGCTCACAGGGTGAGGCAGCAAATATGCAGCTCACCTGAGGTCTCTCTGGCCTTGGCAGCACTGCGAGTGTTTTATTTTCACATAGGTAAACCATTCGTGAACAATTTCTCCAATGCATTAAGTGTAAACAAGCTTTCTTTTTGCATAGGTAACTATTTCTTCCTACCCCTGTGATTTCCTCTCCTCAAACAAATATTTTTGTGTGGAACCACTGAAAGAAAACAAGTCTGAGGCTTCTCGTTAATTACTGAGTTTCCCAGGACTTCTCCTGCAGTGTCTGGAGCCAGGGTCCCATGCCACACGTTTTCTTTTGCAGAGCCTTTCCATTTTATGACTCTTGGAGCAACTGGTTGTGTTTATTGATCTTTCCACACAGCTGTTCTTTTCCTGCAGGAGCACCGAGACGGATTTTCTGTGGCCCAGTACGTGAGGCCCCGTGTATCTCTGTTAAAGCGGGTTTGTTGATGCCAGCAATAGGAGTCGAGGTGGCAGCAACTTTTTAAGACTCAGAGTTTGTGGGTGTAAAGGAAGCAGAAAGGAAGCACATGGCCTTCGCTTTCACTGGAAAAAAAATGTGCTTGTGCGACGAATTCCAAAATCCCGTGAACAAACTAGCCCGAAAGAGACTAGCTGTGCTACGTAAGGATGGAGCGGAGGAATTGTGAGCGGCTGTGCCGGAGATGGAGGGGTGAGAGGTGGGCACCTGCCCAGGACAAGGGCTGTGGACCATCTGCACAGCCCCGCTCCAGCTGCACCCGGGCAGCTCCCGGCGCATCTCTTCTCCCAGGCGGCACCGAATTCCCCTCAGCAACTTCTACCATTCCTTGCCCATCCCAATTTGACCAGATCGGACACCACCGGGAGTGACCTCGTGTAGGGACGAGGCCTTCCTCACGCAACAACACCCCCCCCCCAAGCGCTCATGACCCCCAAATAACCCCAAACCGGGGATAGCATCCCTCCACTGATGTTTCGCCCTTTTTCCGCGGGCCGTGGTGACACGGGACTGGAAAGCTGAAGGCCGGCCGAGGCTGGGGTTGGGGGGGGTGGTCTGCCTGCCCCCGGAGCCCCCTCTGGGCCGGGGGTCCCTCAGGGGCCGCGGCAGCGGCGGGCGGGCGGCCACGCTCGGGGATGGAACAGGACCGGGATGCTGGGGAGGCTCGTAACTTGGGAAAAGAGCAGGAAAGGAAAGCCGTTAAAGAGAAAAAAACATCCGTCTTACCTCTCTGCCGGCTCCTCAGAAAGTGCAGCAGGCGCTTGCAAGCACAAATCTCCCCCCCCCCAAAAAAAAAAACAACAGATAAGGAGCTCAGCGCGAAGAAAAGCAGGGGGGCTCTCGTTCGCCCCCAGCTCCCCCTGAGCAGCCCCGGTTACCCTCCGTGAGGAGCCCCAGCCCTCCCCGGCTCCTCCGAGGGCTTGGGGGGTCTCCGAAAGAGCCGCTGCCCCCCCCGGAGCCGTCCCTGGGCCTCCCCTGAATCAGGGGGAGGAACAGCTGGAAGAGTGTCAGCACAACCCGCTCCATAAATTTCCCCCTCAGCCTTCTGTGGACGTAAGTCCTTGAGAAAAATGCCTAAATCCCGTCGTTTGTTGACATAGTAACCACATTTAAGGTTTTGGGCTCCCCCCCCCCCCCCCCCCAGAACAGACCG
>NW_010972787.1:3556455-3661465 GCF_000737465.1 Haliaeetus leucocephalus
TGGTGTGTCGCCCCCCCCCCCCCCCCCCAAGAAGCCAGCTGCATAAAACGAGTCATTCTGAGAAAGATTTATCCAGCCTGCTGCGGGCTCGGTTATGTGGTTTCATTTGTCTAAGGAAGAAATAAAGAGAGTGAATGTTTATACGCTAGAGACTTCACACCCAGACCAAGGGGTTGTTTCATTACAGCAGTTAATGTTAAGGACTTCCACGGCTCTCTGAAGGAGGTGTTTTACCAAGGAAAAGGAAAAAATCCATTATTCAGATAAACCGCCCATTTCTAATGCATAAGTGAAGTAAAACTTTAGGAACTTTTAAGGAGGTCCCAGAATGTTTTGTATTTTTCTCTAATTCACATACATGTATCAGATTCCTCCAAAGATGCTTGAAACATCTTTAAAGTTCCCAATAAAGTTTATAAAGCCACAACAGATTCCGGGCGAAATAGCAGAGGATCAGAAACAAGTAAAGCCTGTGGAAGACTTTGCTTCCCCAGTCCTATGGAGATGAGCCCTATGGAGATGAGCTCTTTAGTCTCCGGGTGCTGGAGAGGAGAGAGATAAAAGAGAATTGTGCTGCAGGGATCACGTGGAGTTTAATGGGTTTTAATGCATCCCCTCATCCAAACTGCTGCCGCCGTGCACAGATCTGCATTCAGATTTCTAGCCCTTTTACTGGTAATTTAGGCTGTGGGAGCAGACTGGCAGCATGTGCAAAACCGTGCTACCCTGCAGGGCTTTTTTTGACCCCAGTTGCAAAAAGATGGGGGTGGGGGGTAAAGGAACAAAAACCGAACCTTGGTACTTGGAGTTGAAAAGGGCTTTATAAGCGACATTTCAGTGTTTTAACTCAATGTTGCCTTATAAAAACTGCCTTATTTACAAATTTCTTTAAGGGCCTAATTTTGTCTTATTTACTGTGGAAAACTTGTCTTTGAGCAGAGTTAAATGCGTGCTTAAGCTTGGAAACAACAGAGCAGCATAAAGAGTGAGACATCTAGCATTTTGGAAGTTAAAACCTGTTTTCCTCCAACCTTGAGATTCATTACAAGTGACTGTAACCTCCCCCCCAACACGCAGGCTTCCACACACCACACTTCTCCCCCCCCCCCCAAATCAGATAAATCCTTAATCCACATCTTTTTACTGGAGTGTAGCTGAGAATCGTTAGTTATTTCCTGAACTGTCATTTAAATGGGAAAATTCTTAGGAAGAGAAGAGACAAAGAAAAGAGGAGGTCTAAATGTGCATTCACAACTCATGATTTTTGAAGTCTTACCCTTTGGGGAGGTTTCATTAAACTTTTTAAGGGATAGACTCTGAAATGTAGTTCCAGCATCAGTATATATTTCTCCAACTATCAGCAGCTAATATCCTGACCTGATACCAAATATACAAGTGTTATTTGAAATGTTGTAATTGTTTTAAGAAACCAGGAGGTATTATGAAGCTTCTAAAGCTATGGCACAAAACCATGCTGCTGTGCAAGTTACACTTACTGGGTATATGAAGATGAAACATTTTCTGTAGCCAAGATTCGGTTAAGTTTTTAAAATATTTTAAAGCAACTCCAAAAGGGTGGACCGCTAGCCCCCTGCCCTGGCTCCGTGAATAATTCAGTGAAGCCCACGGAGGTTTGTAGCTCTGGTGGCACCAAGGTGATGCACGGGAGCTACACTCTTGGCCAGGTCTTCTTTGGACTTGTGGTTGAGCTCAGTTTGACACTGCAGGGAATCAGCTGGTAACTGTGAGCTACAGGCTCAAGGTGAGTGTCACCCTCCAGCTTTTCCTTGCACCCCACGCCAGAACCTGTGTTTGCCTTGCACCGTGCCTGCACTGGGGCCGCTGGGGCAGCCGTTCCAGCAAGCTGATCCACTCGAAAACCCACACACCAAAAGCTGTAATTTTCCATTTCATCAGCAATTTAAGCTGACATAGCCACAGTTGTGCAACTGCTGGATGCAGAGTCAGGCAGTGCAGGCGGATGGGTGGGCAGCGCAGTGGGACTGCAGAACAGCAGCCCCAGTTACACTAGATTGTATGTAATACTAAATGTCCTTCTAAGCCTTTTGGTACCTGTGCTCTCTCAGTCAAATGGGACAATAATCTTCCCTCATCCTACAGATTGTAAGCCACTGAAATGCTATTCTGTTGCAGCCACGCAGGTACCTGAGGAATATCAGTTGGCTGAGCTCAGAAACTCTGTTTCAGAGGGTGACTGAGGTACCGTACCTGTTAGCCTCCATACGTGGTATATAAATCAGACATCACAAACTCAAAACCTCAACTTTGAATTACATACTATCATCTAGTAAAAAATGATAAAATATACAAGAAGTAAACCAGGTTTATTGCTGTACACTGTGCCTACCAAACAAATACTCTACTCTTAGCGAGAATATAAGTACTAAAGTCTCTGCTCTTTGGAAATTGAGCCCAGTTTCCATTAAATAAGCTATTAATTACAAACACCCCCCCCCCAACAAACAAACCAACAACAGTGGTATACATCCTGTAAGTTATTTTTAGCAGGACTCTAGAAATACCTTTCCTGGTAAATATACAAAATATAGTTTGTGCTAAGACTGGTTAGCTTTGTTTTTCTAAATCTGTTTTTGACCAAATAGTGATGATATCCTACTTGGACTGTTTCCTCTAAAATTATATCATAATTAGACTGTTTTACCATACATAGATAACATAGAATTGTAGCAATTGGGCAACATCATCCACAAGATTTCATGAGATAGATAACAGAAAGTTGCACAGGTACACTGACCAGGACTGCTATTGAAGGTGAACCACTATGAGATGGCAGAAAAGTCCTGTGTCCTTTTGTAATGGTGTTTCAGAAAGCAAAGGAGTGAAGGAACACAAAAAATGGGCTCTGGCCCAGAGCTGCAAGCACAAAACATTAACAGCTGCTAAGTGCTGTGTTTGCAAATGCTCTGGTTCCTGTAGAAACACCTAATCCTTCCTGAATTCTGGCCAGCATTTATGGTTAAGTGCAGACAGTAAAAGATTGTCTTGATTACCTGCTTCTTATCTGTATAGTCCATTTTGTGTGACAATGGATTTTCAGCTAGATTTTTAAAGTTTAATTATTCGGCATCTATTTACTTTGATGTGTGCACCGAGGATCTATTTGGTGGGGGCCGCAGGGCGGGGAGGGGGGGGAGTTTGGGTACTGCCTTATAGCCATAGGGAGTAAAACAAAGCAAGGAAAACACTGGAAACTACAGAGCCCTTGATGCAAAACATGAACTTTCTATAGGCATCCTTGAACTATCCTATGGAATGTAATACTGATTTACTTCTGGCAATGGGAGTCTCGAATATCATTTCCAAAGTGTCTGGAGGGATTAGCAGATTATCAGAGCTGGGCCTGAGAACTTCTTTCCATTTCAGGGCTGACCTCCTTGGCGCTCCGACCGTAAATTGGGTTTTACAGAATCATTTCCTTAGGATCCTACTCAGTCCAGCAGGATGCAGTCTGCAAGGCCTTCTCCATCAAAGGCCACAAAATGCTGAGGCAAACTTAAAAGGCAAAACCCAGAATAAAAGCACACAGCGAATAAAACAAGGTTTGTGGTCTGCTCTTATGAAAGCTAAAGCTGAAATTCAAAGTGAATGCTTTGAAGGGATGCCCCTTAACCCAAAGCAATCAATGAACCAAGCTCATTTTGTGGCTGTTTCACTTGCTCAAGTTTTCTAAACTTTGTGCGTGTACCCCTGTTCAGTATGGTGTTGTGGAAAGTATCACGGCATCACCTCATTGAACTTTATTGAATCCGGGCCCTAAATACCACAGTGGCCGATATATCAGCTACAGCAAATAGATGCACCATGCCTGAAGAGGCAGGCGCTCTGTATTCAAACTGGAGTGCGAGTGTAATGTCTTTGCAGCCTACAGCTCTTCATGATGAAGCTGTGCCACTCTTAACAGCGGCTGCTCTTGAAAGGGCTGTGCTCTGCCCATCTCTTTATCCTGGAGCTGGCATTTGTCTGACTCCACCATTAGCTGATTTATCTTACTCAGTGAGCAGAAAAATCTTAATTTTCTTCCCGTCGGATTGTTTTACCCTGTATTAACTCCCTGACCTGCTCACCACTGAGTCAAGACAAACATCAGTGCTGCTCCAAGGGAAACAGCAGGAGTGCACCCAAGTGGCAAGGGGAGAGGGGCTGCCTGGCACTTTTTAGCAGTAGTTACCTTTTAGCCCAGTTTAAATATACTGCCTGGCTGTACCCTTAGGCCACAGCCAGAGATGTTGTCCAGGCCACAGATGAACAGGGTTAAGAGGTTATTTCTTTATCCCTCCCACACTTCCCTGAAGATTACCGTCTCCTCGGGTCTGCCAACAGGGTGGCACATTTTGTCCCCCCTCTTCTCAGTCTCAAAATGATCTGGAAAAAACCTTCTATGAAAATCACTGAGTCTAGTACAGACCATTTTCACAGAACTGTGCCAGGGAGTGATGAAATGAGCAATTATATCACTGCATCAGAAGGTAAGGTTTCACAGGGTGCATGCCTTAGTTAATGGCTTGCTACCACTGAAACAGGGCAGCGAGTCTCCTCTCTCCCTTTTGGGCAGTGGTCTTCACCTAATGCCAGCTGTCCTGTTCCTCTGACAATTCGATGAGCCAATTCAGCTCTCTCAACCGACAGAAAATGGATCTTTTTTTTTTCCTGTTTTTCTATAGCCTGTGAGATGAACCAGCTCACACCGGAGGGACAGCATTCACAACATGCAGTCATGAACCAGGACCGTGCTTGGGTTGGGAGGCATCCTGATGGGAAAGAAGGGGGAAAAGTGCTCAGCGTACAATAACATCTTAACATCGGTCAGCTGCAGCCTCACGTTAACAGTAGCCGTTATTGCTGTTTCCTAGCTGAGCCTGAGATCTGTCCCAGCGCATACTTTACAAGCCATAGTGAGTATAGATGGATGGTTTGCACAACACTGGAGACCTTTTATCGCCTTTCAATGAAAACAGGAACGACTCCCATGAAAGTGTTAATTTGTTTAAAGCTACTGTGCAGCTCCTTTGCCTTTCAGGGCCCTGGGAGCTTTGAGCCACCAATGAGTCCATTCAGATGATGCAATACTTGTACCTAGACACACTGTCAAAGGACTCCGGCAGGAGAAAAATTAGGAAAAAACAGCAGAAGATGAAATTCTCTCTTTCCACTGGGCCTATGTACATTCATTTGAATTCCTGCCTTCTGATCTACCAAGTCACCTTGTGATTCTTGACTGCTTTGCTTGCAAGCCTACACCTGCTCCCACCCCAGCCTTGCTATGCTGACATGATCTCCCCTTCGGTGGTGGCACTCACCTGCTCATGAAATACACCTGCACAGAGGAGGAAGAAAACTCAGGGAGTGTCAAATATTGGTCTAAGTGCCAGCATACCATAGCAGGCTGGTGCAGTCACCCCTGGCTTTGCTTCAGAAGGGTCTGGGAAACGTCCCTTCTTTTTGTATTACATTTTGTAGCAAATACTTGTAGGCTGACGTTCTGCCTCCTCCCTTGCTGGCTTTTGCACTGCGCAGGTTGCTGTAGCTGGTTATGCTTCAAAGAGGGCTGAACACTTGTGGGAGTGATTTCAAATTACTTTCTAAATGTCCTGCTTACAGGGAGGCGTAGACTTTTAGAGAGGTAGTTTGCCTTCTAAAAAGGAAAATCCTTTCAAAGGTCTCCCAGTATTAGTGTTCAAGTCTCTTGCTCAGCTGGCCCAGCAAGTTGAAAGACCAGTTTGCATGCTGCCTTGCCTGACAGTTTTGAATTTCCTCCTCTAGCCATGAATCTTCTGGGTAAAAAGTATTCAGAGAGGCAGGACTTGCAAGCTGAATGCTTTCCCAAGCACAGCCTTCCTGTGACACAGCATCAGTCAATCAATCAATCAATCAAAACGGGCACTTTGTTCTTTAAACATGTGATATATCTGCTTGTAGTCCAAGCTGTGATATGAACTTCACCAGTAGCCTCTGGAAAGAACTGTGCCAGAATCTGCTATGTTTACTCATGCTGGAGAGTCCCCCCAAAAAGACTAACACGACTGCTGCTGCTCAGGGGGAAGTTGTGATCTCACATCACTACTGAACCAAGTTAAAATCTGGCTGCCACAGAAAGGTCTTTGATATCTTCCTCTCCGATTCCCCTTCCCTCCTGCCCCCATTTCCAGCTGCATGTTCCTCCCTCTCCCTATTCACTCATTTTCCTGACTTAATTCTTTGCCGTGCTAGTGAGTTGAATCAGCTTATTCTGCACTTGGAGCAATGCCAGAGCTGGCAACAAGGCAAGCAGCAAGGGTACATGGTGATGAAAAGTGGCAGGAAGAGTGGGTGAAGAAGCTGGATTTCACTCTTTTGGCAATGCTCAAACATGAATGCAAAAATGCAATCTAACAGAGAGCCAGAACACAGGGCAGGGCACGAAGGCTCTAAAAGCTACAGGTACCATGAAGGTAGCAAATCACGCTCTGTCTGTGTCTGTACAGGATGCTATAGTCTGAGACACTCCCAGTGAGTAGCTGTTTTCCCATCCTGCTTATATCCAGGTTCAAGCCAACATGGAAGCAAAGAGTTGACCATTGCTCACTCTCACATTCCAGGCAGTTTTGACATGAGCCCACAGGTCCCCACCGCTCTCCAGTGATACTGCACTGACTATTCAAGCAACCACAGGAGGAAAGGGTGGTGTGTGGCAGTGGGAAGCATATCTGATTTGTCTAAGTCCCCATTAAATAAGCCCCTCTTCTCTACATGGCAAGCCTTGCTCTTTGGCAAAGCCCATGGACAAGCCTGGCTCCCCAGGCCCCTGGGAATACCAGTCAGGAGAGCAAACCCTTGCAGAGCCTGCAGCTCTGGTGAGCTCTACGGACCCCTGGTGGCTGCTGTTACTCTCCCCAGGGCTTTCCACATGACCTGCCTTATCTGGGATTTCCCATTAGCTGGGTTATCCCATACTGGAGAGCTGTTTAGCTCATCTTCCAGCTACAGTGGTCCCATCCCAAAAGAATGACTGAGAAAAATGACTGCTGAGCACACGAAGTTGGCCATTTCTCAGCTGCCACGTGGGAATGGAGAAAAAGCCTTTGAGCAGCCAGCTCAAAAGACCTAGTGGTATCAGCGCTGAGGTCCTGACAAGATGTCTTCCTATTCTCCTGCCCCGAGGCTTTTTGAGCAATATGTATATAAAAGCTGAAGCTGAGCATATTTTAAAACTTATCAGTCCTATATGTAATCAGTGCCTTATTAGATTTCCAGTAATGCAAAGGGACTAATAGTTAATTTGGAAGCTACTTGGAAGTAGCTTTTTCATTTTATGCTCACCAGTGTTTTTCCACATTGCTCCATGTAACTAAATTAAGTGTTCTGATAACAGTGCTAAAAGCAGTGGAAAAGCCAACATATTAAATAAACTTGGCCACTTCTCATATTTTACATGCCATCTCTTGCTCACAGCCTGTGGGCTTAAATGCCTGGCAGCTGGAGCCAGCGCATGGAGCAGAGGGCCCTCGGTGCTGGAATTTGTTCCTCCTCGCTTCAGCTGAATCTGAGTTTGTCGACCTTTGCTCTTATCTGTTTGTCAGGGCAAGAAACACAGCTTTTTGCATTGTACTTCATATGCTGATCTGCAGCCCAGGTGGTTGGAAGCCTATTGGGACCAAAGGAGAAGAGTGGTTTAGACGTATCCTGAGAAGTCTTTGAACCTCAGGGCTGCAGGAAAACCAGCACAACAGCGATGTAATGCAGCCATCCACTCCATCCACAACACTGCCAGTATGCCAAGAATATCAGGAGATTTTTTTTTTTTTTCTGGATTGCCAGGACCTCATTATTCTGAACATATCTTGCTCACTGACGGCTATTTTGGAGTTTACTGCCCAGACTCTGTCACATTTTCTTTTCCACCCTTGGCTGTCAGTTGGAGGTGAGGAGCTGGCCTCCCAAGTTGTTTGCCCCTGGAGCCTGGCAAGGCAAGACAACGTTGGTGGCCAGGTAGCCCAGAGCAGAGCCACGACTCATCCGCTGGCACTCGAGGGCAGGAGCAGTTGTGGGGAACAAAGCCGTCTTGTTCAGAACAGAAACCTGTTTGCTCTGACACTGGTGACACACTGTGGGTGTTGTATTTACCATCTGTACCTGCACTGACATCCTGCTGTGTGAGTGCACTCAGCGAGTCCAAAATCAAATTAAATCAACTGTGTTATTTAGAAGACATTTACTCCTGTGTGGTGGAACTCGATTACTTTGTTGATGAGTGCTGTGGAAATGTTAGTCTATTAAGGAAGGTGAAGCAGAATCACTTACAGATGGTAAAAGTTTGGTAGGGGGGATGACCCCTGCAGAGTTTGGTAACATCACCAACGTGAAGACAGCACTGGTGTCCCGCTGGTCCGCTGGAAACTCACCCTCTACAGCTCTGTAAGGTCAGCAAAGCCAGCGCATCCTCCCACTTCTCATCTGTGGAGCGTAGCCCATCAGGGTTTTATCTTTTGCCCCTCTGTGAACAGCCGATGCTGCGAGCTTACCCCTGCTCACAAAAAAGCACGGCTTGGCTCAGCCTTCACAAAGCTTACTCCAGATTTTTGCTGGAATCATTCTCTGAGCTGCAGGGGCCCCAATGACATTTTCGCCCTGTTTTGCTAAGGGGCAGTCACGGCTCCTACAGTCACTTACATCGGGCCACACATTTAGTTGTCGGTGAGTCAAGTCCAGTGACTGTCGGATTATAACCAAGCTGGTGCTACAACCTGCAGCAAAATGTCACTTGACACAGGACCTCAGCCTCCAGAAAGCATCATTTTTCTCCATTTGTAGGAGGGCAGTTTTCTGAAGAAAGAGCTCAGCACATGGTTTTTATAAAGTCACAGGAAACTACGCAGAAAACAGTGGTTTTGTAGGGAAGCACGTTACTGACAGAGGGAGAAAAAGCATCTTTGTTTTAAAAGAAATTTTTTTAAAACCCTAAACATAGTGCCATTTACTTTGGCTTTCTTGGCACACCCTGGGGTGTTTACCAGTGAGGATAAGAAGTTACACTGCTCAGGCCCCTTGGAGAAGTGACTGTGATGTAGATCAAACCACCCATAGTTTGCTTACGGCAATGGTTTCCCCAGAGACTTGTGTTTTGGTTTTAAGTAAACAAATAGCAATACAAGTAGGAGGATGATGACTCAGGTAAAAGTACACAGATTTGTTATATACAGTGAACATTATATATGCTTAGGATTCCTCTTAGACTTTAAAAAGGCCAGTTTAAAAGGACTAAATTATCACCCTCTGAGACTCCATAGGTTCTAACTTGAAGAACTACAATGAAGTTAATGTATTCGTTTTAAAAATAGAAATACCTCTGCTTCTTTTGAACTAGGCCAAATAGCACATTTCAAAATAAAATTTTATTGCTTTGAACATAAATAGCCTGAATTTCTTGCTGATATTTGCTGATCTCAGAAAACACAACACTTGATTCTACCTAGAAAAGGAAAGGGTGCGGGGTTCGCCAGCTAACCTCTTTCCTCTTTGTACAAAACCCAAACCTCTGAGCTGGACTGGACCTCTAGGCCTTTCCATGAGATGAAGGATTTCTGACAATGCCTCCCATTCAGACCTGTGCAAAACATTTCTCTGGCATAGAGTAACCCATTCTTGAAATGTGCTTCTTCCCCACCTACCCTTACTCACAAGGCAGTGTACTTGGTCAAAACAGGGGACACACAGCAACTCAAAGGAAGGGCAGTCATGGAGCTATTTCCTTTTGCAAATAATTTAGTATAAGACTCTTCCCCACTTTTTTGCATCAGTGCATAGATATATGTTTCAGTTCTGGTTATGTACACCAACAAATAGTCATCCAGATGACAGCAACACAGTGACATACATTGGAATACACTTTTACCTCTCTGGAAACTGGGCTTCAACAGCGGTTCCCTAGGAAATAACAGGAAAAGCAGGCTGAAACCTTGTTCTGTCTACGTAACCTTATCTGTGCTTTCCTTAGTGTATTCCCTCTGTAGTGCTGCAAGCAGACGGAGGGACATTTGCAAGGAGCATAAGTCACAGCTTTTTCCCCATCCCCATCAGTGCTGCAGCAGCATTTGCACAGTAAGCAAGGGAGCGGCTGGGGTCCAGAGGACAGCTGTGTTTGCTCTCTTTCTCTACATTACATGCGCATGCATATAGTCACTTTTAGGCAAAAAGTATCTTCAAATTCTTCACGAACACACACTGAGCTAAGCTGGAGAGAAAGAAACCAATATGAAAGACAAATAAGGCTTGCCACAGACAGACACGTATGCCAATGCTGCCCTCAGCCACAGGGAGACATCAACTACCAAACCCAGGTTTCCTTCCTCAAACTCTGGGAAAGGGCCCCTGGGCAAATGAGGGCAAGCCTGGGTCAGTGAAAGGAGGCTATAGGTCTTTTAAGGTTAAATGAGGCAGAACCTAAAAATCTACTGAAGACAAAGGAAAAGCAGCCAGGTCAATGAGGAGCATCAGATGCAGCCCTGAACCTGCTAGGTACTATGATGGGGACAAAGCACATTTAAGACCTGGACTGACAGGGACTCCGTTAGCTAAATCCCAGTTTTCCTTTGCAATCCAGCAAAATCCCAAAGCACAAGGCACTGAGCCACTCCCAGCATAGCGTTGCCAGGAGAAGGACCTCACTTGTCTTTGGGTCTGTGGTTTCCAGTTAGTGCTATGGTCCTGGAGGTAGAAGAGCTGCTCAAGACTGCCTTAGCCATGAGGAAGGCTTTGGGCTTCCTCAAGAACTCTCAGATCCCACCCGTTCCCACCTGGGTGTCACTCATGCCCTCAGTGCAGGGCTCCGGGAGGAGAGTCAGAAGGGGCAGGGGCAAGTGTGTGAGGATTACCATGTCTTCAGCACTTCTGGTAAATCCAGGCCTCCCTAATTATGCTTACAGGGATTAAAGATGCAAAACCTGCATCTAGATGGTGATGTGCTAAAAGACCATGACTGACTCCAAAGAGGGCTTTGAGCTGGGAACCGCCTGGGAGATGGTCCAAGCCTGTTGCCTTGCCACCTTCTCCAGAGTCTGGAGCTAGGCAGAAACTAGTCTTAGCATTAGTAAAACAAGTGTAGATTAGTGCCTCATTGGCGATTTCCATATTATTTTCTATTCCGTAAGAGACGAATAGAGCTGAAGCAGATGTATGACTACAGCATCTTGTCTCTTCATATAGTTATGTTACTGTCCTGGTTTCAGCTGGGATAGAGTTAATTGTCTTCCTAGTAGCTGGTACAGTGCTATGTTTTTGAGTTAGGTATGAGAAGAATGTTGATAACACTGATGTTTTCAGTTGTTGCTAAGTAGTGTTTAGTGTAAAGTCAAGGATTTTTCAGCTTCTGATGCTCAGCCAACAAGAAGGCTGGAGGGACACAAGAAGTTGGGAGGGGACACAGCCAGGGCAGCCGAACCGAACTGGCCAAAGGGATATTCCATACCATGTGACGTCATGTCCGTTATATAAACCGGGGGAAGTGGGGGTGGAGGGAATCGCTGCTCAGGGACTAACTGGGTGTCAGTCAGTGGGTGGTGAGCAATTGCATTGTGCATCACTTGTATATTCCAACCCTCTTATTAGTAGTATTGTCATTTTATTAGTGTTATCATTATCATTATTAGTGTCTTCTTTTCTGTGCTATTAAACTGTTCTTATCTCAACCCACAAGTTCTACTTTTTTTTCCGATTCTCTCCCCCATCCCACTGGGTAGGGGGGAAGCAAGTGAGCGGCTGTGTGGTGCTTAGTTGCTGGCTGGGATTAAACAACGACAGTTACTTTGTTGGACCAAATTGTCATACTTTCAGAAAATGGCAGAGAGAGATGTAATAAGCCAAGAAAGGCAGAAGATGCAACATGGCTGCTGAGGAAAGTAAGTGATACTGATGTCACTGATGCTGCATTCACGGGAAAGCCTTTTGTCACTAACAGATTCATTGGAAAGGTACAAGCAATGTCACAGCTTGCAGAATCGGGCTGGTCTCAGTCCTTAGAGTCTGCACTCCTCATTGACCTGTATTTCCAGAATGCCAAACTCTAAGAATCAAGAAATGGAAATTAGAGTGTAGGATAAATGGGAAACAGACCCCTACTGACAACTTGAGAAATGGCTTGCATGGTATTTTCCCCTCAAAATTTGTCTGCCTGCCCTGAGATAATCAGGTGATCAGAAATTTCCAAATCCCCTATGACTGACTCCCTGGGTCCTTCTTAACAATTAGCATAGTTGGTACTACCCCCAAATGATTATGCATACTAATGGAAATGCTTCTTTGGCATCACATTGTAAATCCAAACCCTGTTTTAAAAGGAAATGGTGGGTGACAACAGTCCTTTCATCTTTGCTTCACAGCATCTTTTAATCCTCACTAACAAAAAAACTTGTTTTCCACTTTGTCATATTTCTGAAAGACTCAGTGGAGACAGGAGTCAGAATTCATTAAAAAGCTGAGCACAAAGCCAGGTCTTCACAAATAATAAGCAACAACAATAAATAATGAATGAATTTAGCACTTGTGAGAAGTATCAGACTTAAATGTGCCGGGGAGTCAAATTCTCTATTTATCTTCTCTAGAAAGCAAAGGTAATACCAGTAGTGGCAGCTGAAGTACACCCCTGCTGCCCAGGAGTGGCAGCCAGGCTTGGAAAGGCCACCCCAGTGATGCTGAGATGACATGCTGGTACAGTGACTGGCCTGTCACTCTGATGAGTGAACGTCTTTCTGCAGTCACCAATGACACTTCTACCTCCTCTACTGAAGTGCAATTGTTCCTTGCATACTACAGGGACGTGACGCTCAGCTCATCGTGTGTTATCTCAAGTAAATGCCTCAAGAAACCCATGCAAAATCCAGCAGCAGTTGAAAAAAAATTGAAGGGAATGACTGAAAGGCATTTCCTTGTCTTTTCCTTTGCCCTGGAGCCAGGCAAAGGTATGAAAAGGGTTGTTGCTCGGAGTGTTGGCTTTACTCGGAGCAGTGGCTCAAGCCAGCAAGTCCTGTAGCACTGGATTATTTTAATTATCCAGCTCTTGGTGGATTGTTTTATATTTTATGGTCTTATTACTCCCACTGATGTAGGAAATCCTGAGGAAAGGGCACACAGACTCTCTGTAATACAGTCTGTCTGATTCTCAGCCCCTGGAGCTGCAAATTTTGGGGAACACCTGCAACGTCTCAGGCAGAGCAAGCTGCACTCTGGCCCTAGAATTGAATTGGGAGCTGCTGGAGGGGGCTGAGAGCCCCAGCTGAGCAGACCAGCACCATGTCAAACCAGGCAGAAGGCAATCACATGAGGAACAGCCCTTCCAGGGCCTCGATAGATGCCAAGCATCTCCTCTTCTCAGTAGCCAAAAGCCAAACATTCTTGCATTCCTCCCATCTACTAGCAAATCATGATATGACATAATACTGACACCTAATGATAATGTACCACTGCTATTTGTGACCCTCCATAACCACTTTGGCTCCCTGTAACCACTTCAGTCCGGAACTGCTGCATCTGTGAGATGTGAAGGTATATGAGAAAACACAAATACACCTTCTTCCTCTTAAAACACTTTATGTTACATGCCACATTTCCAGCTGGAAAGTGGTTACAGAGAAACACAACATCAAAGTCCTACAGGGATTGTAGAAAGCTAACATATGGAGAGCTGGCTTTCTTACTCTGAATTGAAGATGACTTAATTAAGTAATCCATTAAAGATATTTTGGTTAGACACAGTAACCCAGCTATTAACAGTAATAAAGATCTTCTTGCCTCTGCTCAGTGTGGATGATATTCTAAATGTCTAATTCGAGTTCAGTGAAGTTACCTGATTATACACGGTGTAGCAGTAGACTTCTGGGCAAATCATTACAACCACCTGCAAGGTACAGTGTGGAATGAGAACAAACTGTTTTTTCAGACATCTGCTGGTTGGGGAGCTTTTCATCTGGCCTTGATTACAGAGGAACAGATTCCCCACTTGCATGCTTAGCATTAGGTAATTGAGAATAACAAGCTCTTCACACCCCTGTACTCTAGCTCTGCTCAGAACAAGCTGCAAGGGAGGAGAGATTAGTGTCCTGCAAACATCTTCCCTTTATGGACCATGCATAAATAGCAATATCGTTGGAAGCTTGTTCCAGGAGATGGTCTATTCCACAAGCAGCAGCATTTCAAATGCAGACAGCTCAGCAGTTCAGGTAGTCTGAACTGTCTCTGAGATGGCAGTGTGACATGGACAATGTAATTACAAAAAAACCCAAAATTGCAAATAAATCTTCTAAAACTTGTATCTTACTGTTACTCAGCCTCACCAATGTTATTTGGCTTCTTCTGTTTCTCAAGTGAGTGGAAAAAAAATAAATTTATAGCCTAAGAGAGCCTGAACATATCAGTGTTATGTCCTGGCTAAAGCTGTGAAGGTGGGAGCATGGGAGCTGGTCACGCCGCAGCATGGAACCTGCAGATTGTGTCTCTGAGCTGCAGTCCGTTAACCACGGCACCCTACTCAGGAAGAGATCCCAAAGTGTAGCAGAGCTTGGCAGCTTCTCTGCTGCCCGGTGCCTCTTAGGCAAGAGGCAGCAGGTCGCTGGACCACAGATCATCTGCATCTGGTATGTGGGACCACAGGACAGGAGAGGCTGCAGTGGAGCTACAAATCCATGGATGCAGCAGAGTAGGAAAAAAGAGACAATTACGTGAGCTTCACACTTAGCACATTAGATTCAGCAAATCTTCTGAGGTGGTTTATAGTCTTGTAAGTCTACAATAAAAGGCACAATAGAAAAAGTATGATGGTAAAATGTATTATGCAAACTGACTGATGAAGAACATACCAAGAGACCAGGACTGCAACTCCGCAAGGTGCACACTTGAGCAGAAGGGGGATAATACAGATGTGGAAGGGAAACCCATCTCCCTGTACACCAATGCAAAGAGCAAGTACAGTCTGGCCATCTGTGAAGAACACAAACCATGGCACAAAAGTTTAGAACAAAGTGTTAAATGTCCTGCTGTGAGGGTCTCTGAGGGACTGCTAATTTTGGTGCTAAACTCTAGCTCTTGAGGCCCTTAAGTGAATCTATAATTCTGAAATTAACTGACATTTATTGAGTCATCTCATGGTTGTGTGAAGCAGACTTCAAAGCTTACAGGGGACTGTCAAAGGGTTGGAGAAAAAACCATGAAATCTAGCAGTGTCAAATCCACTGTTCTAAAAAAAAACACACTAAGTGCACATTTGGCCATAGGAAAAGTTGAATTTGTTCTTTTAAGAAGAACAAATGTACATTCAGTGTATTCAGTCTGAGTTCTCCAGGCTAACTTCATGCACTTACAATCTCTTTTGAGACCCTGGAGAGATCCCCTAGGGATTAGACAGTGCAGAACAGGCAGCCCAGATCTCTCTTTGGGACTCTAGGAATCTAAATTATATGGAGTCTGTATGACACACAGCTCTGCTAGCTCTACCCCTGGGATATTTGAAGAGCTCAGAGGGCCAAGGAGCTCTAAAGCAACCATGATGCTCTCCTGATCCAGGGCTAACCAGGGGCTATTTCAGCCCTGGTGAACCTCAGTTCTCCATCATCTGCCATGATGGAAGATTAGGCAGTGATGTCCCATTACATCTGCGGCACAGCCATTTACTCCTCTACTCCTTGCCTACCAACTATATTTATTCAGGATCGACCATCAGCTTCTTTCCTTGTGTCTTTAGAACAGTTTTCTGGTTTGTTGAGGCATTGTGAGGCTGACATATCAGGGGTTAAGTACTGAGCTCTGCATTTCAAGTGTTTCTTTTACAGGGATTCATTTAAAATGCACTGCATTGACGTATGTTTTTAAACTCCCTCCTTGGGTAAGATTTAAATGTTAGTTTGAAAATGGCGTGTACCTGCAGGCAGCTCAAAGAAATTGCTATTTTGTCTTGAAGCAAAACATCCTATCACCTTAAGTCATGTGTGCATTGAATAAGGAGTCATTTAATGATACCTCAGTACTGGGTGAACTAGATATCCCTGTCTGAAGTCGACTTAGCTGGAGATACAAAAGATGTAAGGGGAGAAATCCCACATGCTGCCAGCACTACAGCACCTAAATGTGGGGAGCAACATGTAAACCCAAAGAGATGTCTCCCTGTCCTTTTATCAGAGAAGGCAGGCTATTATCAAAATACAGTGGAAGGAAAAACCAGGTATCTGATGGAGTCACAGGTGCTAAACAGAAGTATAATGTAGCAGCTGGCAAAGGCAGCTACAGGAACAGCCAAGGCAGCAGGGAAGAGGAATGGACTCAGCCAAAGATACCACCACATGGCCAAGACCTGTGCAGGGAGAGGGGCTCACTGAGGGGCACTGGGAGCTGGGGCGATGCCCTCCAGCCAAGCTCACACCCTGCAGGGAAGCTTTGCCTTCAAAGCTCAAAGGCAGGAGGGAGAGCCTCCAGAGATCCCAAAGCAGAAATCTTTGGACATCCAGGGAGCTCTGTACATCTTTCATTGACCATCTAGTCCCTTTCTGCCTCTTCCTCTCTCATGCCACCATCACAGCCTGCCTCTCTTTACACCTTCTAGAGCTTCTCTCTCCTCTGTACTGGCCTCCTCCGTGTTATTCCTTCTTTCACTTACTTCTCTAGCTGTTTCATCCCTCCTAAGAAAGGTGACGTGGATGTTTTTTGCTGCAAAGTCATTGTGAGCTCTACCCTTTAGTACTGCCTCTCTTTCTCATGGTGTGAGCTTCATTTCAGATCTCAATATCTGAGGTCCGCTGTCACTAGTGAGAAAAAGACATTACTAGGAGGAAATTCATTTTTATGATGTCTAGCAGACATCTATCTGCCTTTGGCCGGATGAGTCCTATCTTTAATGTCTATTCCTTTTTTAAACCTATGAGGCTGAGCAGGGCTGTCTGCCATTCTCAGTTTGTACAGTGCCTAGCACAACAACAATCCTTCAAGTTTACTGTTTCATCGGTTTCATGGTAAACATGATTAATAACACATTTCTGTTACATAGCAGTGTGTAAAACATTAACTAGACCTCCTTTTTTTTCCAAAGCATTTTTGCAAACACTTTAACCAACTAATCCTTTTGGTGGTTAGCTACCTTTCTCTCTAGCAAGGCCATTGCACAGAGATGAAGTGATGAAAAGATTCATGGGGCCACAGAGAGAGAGCGAAAGGAAGGAGCCTGACTGTACATCTTAACGACCCTACAGCTTGCAAGTCTCTGCTCCCAGTACCACTAATGCATTTTACGCAATGATTTTTCCATGCAAAATACATAATCTGTTCCTGCTGCAAAAAAACAGAATGGAAAAGAGTCACAGAGCCAGGCTCCCCACTGTTTCTTCCCTTTCTCTGGGTTTCTGAAATCTTCAGTCTTTCCTGCACAATGGTTTCAGCACTGGGCATAAGTTCTGAAAAGTAATTCCCATTCCCATCTGATCTCAGGCCATGTACTAGGATGTTGGGCTGTGGATTTGAATACCTTCAGGCTGACCTGGGCCTCCCTTCCTCAATGACTCCTCCAACCCCAGGTTGGATGTTTAAGGTTCTCGAGGTTGAAAAAAGAAGGTGCCTTTTCTATTCTGTGTGGTACAGCTAAGAATACTTAGTGCTGCCTTCAACTATCCAATGGAAGACTGCAGAGAAGACAGAGACAGATTCTTCTCAAAGATACACAGTAGAAGGGCAAGAAGCAATGGATACAAGGTGTAACATGAGAAATTCTGACTCCATAGAGAGAAAATGTTTTTTACCGTGAGGACTTGGGTTGCACAGAGAGGTGGCAGAACCTCCATCTTCGAAGACATTCAAAAGTTGTCAGGACAAGACCCTGAGCAACCTGTTCTCACGAGAAGTGATTTGAGCAGGAGGTTGGACAAGAGACCTCCAGATGTCCCAGATGTCACTTCCAGCCTTCCTGATTCTATAGAAATACTCCAGTTCAGATAATCCCTACAGGAGGAAATCTTCCCAGAAGACTCTCAAAGAGAAATTCCAGGGACTGTGGGAGTATCTGTGTTATGCAGACAGTGTAGGACAGATGCATTCACATTAATTTTAAGTGCTCAGAAGCCACATCAGATACTGGAAAGCATTTAATTGTGGTACTGTAACACAGGGTAATTTGCATCGCTTCTTTTTTAAAACCTGTGGTTCAACTGGGGCTTCTTTGTTTCCCTTCTGGCAGCAAGTACAAACTACACCAATACAGGGTGGTTTACAGTGTGAAGTCAACTACTTTAAAATGACTACATATTACTGACAAAATGCTTAGTGGTAAATGTAGAACTTGTAGGCTTGTCAGTCTAAGCTCTCCTGCTTTTTGAAAAGGTGCTGTATTTATGATAAGGTTGAAACTAATTGTTTCTTGCCTCAGAGAAAACATCAGTTCTCTGTAGATTTTGAACTGGCTGAAAAATTTCTGTGATCGTTGCTAGAAACCATTTTATTCTGCTGAGCGTGCCACCCCTGGCCTCATGGAAGGCTACCTGAGAATTACAGGAGCTCACTGCTGCTAGGATGCCGTCAGAGAGATTTCTTTATGAGTATATCGCTATCAGGTGTTAAGCAGGCAGTATGACCACTTTACAGTCTTAATGGTACTTGCATTTCTTTACTGCCAAATATTAAAGTAAAAATTGGAGAGGGCAGCAATGAAGAATCAGTCCGCTTAGGGTTCTTTCTAGCTCTTGTTACTAATTAAGCGTGTTTCCTTCAAATAACAAGCATAGACAGATTTCTGAGGGTAATCCATGCTGGCCTGGTTTATTTAAATTGATTAGAAGAGTAATACTGCCATTAACTTCAATGGAAGGTAAAACTAAAGAGCTTTGAAAATCCCACCTGTAGCAAAGATAGACACAGCACATTGGTTCATTTATTACTGAATTCAAAAAAGGGGGAAAAGCGTATTTATGGCGGTGCAGGATCAGCACAGATGATGTATTGTGCTGAGAGCAGGATGTGGAACAGATAACGGGGCAGAGGAACAGCACCTGTGGCCAGGTTACTGATGGGCAGAAAAGGCAGAGGTCTGCATCAGTAAAGCAGGCTAGGAATGGGGCAAGGCTGGGCCAGAGCAAGGCTGAGAGAAGAGCTTCTATGTATAGGTGCTGGGCAGATGTCTCAAGAAATGTGTTTGCATTAATTAATAAGATTTACTCTATAATAATTTTGTTTTTAGGCAGGTTTTTATGTCAGATATTTATCTATGTAACTTAAATTGGACATTCTCTCTTTCTTTTCACTAGGACTTTCAAGTTGTCTAGGTATTAGATATCAGCCAGAAGCCTTCATGTCATTTGTGTGACATTTACTATAGTATTTTCCTCAGCTGAGAGAAGTTTATTGCATGTTGGAGCAGTACGATGAAGTACAGCAGTAAACTGTGAAATGTTTGTAATATTCTAGGTGGACTAAACAGATGATTGTATTAAATTGATGAAGGCTGGATAATTGCAGGCAGCCATAAAAACTAGATTGATATTCTGTGAGCATTGAAATTTTTCTTACACTTGCAGACTGTGTGACATCAGATTTGAATCAAATTTATTCCTAAGATTCATAATTCATTTTTTTATTAGTTTCATGAATTAGTCCTGAATTCATCCAACTTACTATTGAAATGAGATTCACAAATTTGAAAGCAAAGTAGTCTGGGTTTTTTAACTAGAAAGCAACTGAGGGCTAAATTTCATTGTATTTAGTACAGATACTCTCTACTAATTCCATGAACAAATTTACAGAATTGAATAATCTCCATAGGGAAGTTATCATCAATGCATCAGATATAGTTCAGAATGACTTTATTTTGTGAAGAAACCTGCTACAAAAGTCCCTCCTGCAAAGCTTTTGTGAAAAGCTATGTAAAAAATGCAATTATGTAGGCACTCTCCCTTTACCATGAGGTTCACTGAATTAATTTTAGAATATGCATCTTGATAAGGGTTTCAGACTCCAGGCACAACCTTAGCCAGGCTTGCAATTGTCTCTGTGCTCTGTGTATTTGTGTGCTTCCCATTGGACCTGTATCAGAATTTTGCTGCAAGGAATTTCTAAGTAGTTTTAAGGGTATTTAAATTTTTTTCTTCAAATTAATATAACAAACTGCCAAAAAAAGTCTTCAGAAAGGCTGAGAGGCAAGATTTAATCTTGTTTGAATTATTTTATGCCAAGGGGAATTTTTACTGTTTCTCACCCTCCAAATAATATTCTTTGAATAGCTTCTAAGGATTTATCTAGGGATCTTTAAAGTGGGATCACTGAAAACTGAATTATAAAAAGATCTCTCCATCCCTACCCTTCTTTTCAGCTTTGCTAAATGTGCAAGCTCTCCATGTGACAAATTATTTCAGGAACTAGCAAAGAAACCATTTCAGAGATTCCCCCAAAACTGTCACTCTTTGTTCTGAAAATAATGCATTTTCACGTGTCATAATTGTATTAGCATCCATTCACAGATAATGGGGTTACAAATGGGATTAGTAAATACATCATCAGAGCTGTTTTGATAAGAAGCCAGTCATGGGACATACAGTATTTAATTTCTATGCACACTGGTATTTTCTGTGCACAGTCCCTTGCTGATTAAGCCCAGAACATAAAGGCATTCACATTATAGTGTCCTGATTTCACCTGGAATAAGGTTAATTTTCTTCTTAGTAGCTGGTACAGTGCTGTGTTTTGGATTTAGGATGAGAATAATGTTGATACCACACTGATGTTTTAGCTGTTGCTAAGCAGTGTTTACACTAAGTCAAGGACTTTTCAGCTTTTCATACTGCCCTGCCAGTGGAGGCTGGGGGTGCACAAGAAACTGGGAGGGGGCACAGCCAGGACAGCTGACCCAGATGACCTAAAGGGGTATTCCGTACCATATTACATCATGCCCAGTATACAAACTGGGGGGAGTTGGTTGGGGGGCACCGCTGCTCGGGGATAGGCTGGGAATCGGTTAGCAGGTGGTGAGCAATTGTGTTGTGTATCACTTGTTTTGTATATTCCATCATTATTATTATTATTCCTTCCTTTTCTGTCCTATCAAACTGTCTTTATCTCAACCTATGAGTTTTACTTTTTTTTCCTGATTCTCCCCCCCATCCCACTGGGGGTGGGGAGTGAGCAAGTGGCTGCATGGTGCTTAATTGCCAGCTGGCGTTAAACCACAACGTGTAGGTTGTACAACATGAAGTTACAATAAAGACAATTATGAGTAAAAAAAAAAAACTTAAGCCTGAATTCACTCACAGTCAATCAGATATGTAAGACAACAAACAACTGAGACAATGTTGAAGCTTTATGAAAAAAATATCAGATTTACAAAATTCTAGTCTGTTTTGGGTTCGATCTGGGTGACATTTGACAACATAACTCAGAGCAGCCAGTACTTTGCCACTACATGGCCAAAACCAATTTACAGAGTAAAATGGTTATCACAAGCAATTACCAGCTTCTTAAACCCTTGGAACAAGAGTTCCAGCCACAAATTTGAAGATCTAACACCTTTCCATGTAATTAAAGACTTCTGCATATTCTTTCAGTGCAGGCTGTAATTAATATCCCAAATTAAGCAGTGTTTAGATATATATTACATGCAAGTGAGCTAGCTGATAATCCCATTAGTTAAGCAGTGGTTTTCCTCTGTGGTTTACAGACCCCTGAGGATCAAGGGACTACTTCTAAAGAATTTGGAAAGGACAGCTGTGGGAGCATCTCATATTACACCAAACCAATATGGTTCCAAGGCAATCACTGCATCAGGCTGCCTGACTGTCCCCACCATAAGCTCCACTGCCTTTCTGGTGCCAGGAGCAGACAAGGAATTGGGGTCAGTTCAGCTCACTTTCCCAACTGGAAAGAAAATTCACTTTCTGATGGAAATGACTCCTAGATGCAACTCAAAAAAAACCCAGTAGGAAGTGGACCAAGAGAGAAAGAAAGGTGGGAGGAGGTTAGACTGTTTTAAGAAAGTCTGTAGTTGCTGAAGGTTAGATGTAACTAATGTGATATTGCACCCACACTACTGTCAACAGGCATGTATGTTCCCTACAGAAGGCTCCGCACTGTCAGTGGAAAACATTGAGATTCCCCAAGACAAAAAAGCTTGAAACCCCTTTATACCGAGCCTTCTCTTGTCTCAGGAAGTCTGTAGTATTGAACAAATTAAGAAAATGAAGAGAACTAGCATAACTAATATGTTACTACTATAGTAATTTTACTACAAAGCTGCAAAAATGCAAAATATGTCTTTGACTACCACAAAAGTCATTAGGTCTCAGCATCTCCAGGCTGAGGGAGTTGGGGTTGTTCAGCCTGGAGAAGAGAAGGCTCCAGGAAGACCTTATAGCGCCTTCCAGTACCTAATGGGGACACCTATGAGAAGGCTGGAGAGGGACTTTTTACAAGGGCATGTAGTGATAGGACAAGGGGTAATGGCTTTAAACTGAAAGAGGGTAGATTTAGACTAGATGTAAGGAAGAAATTCCTTGCTGTGAGGGTGGTGAGACACTGGAACAGGTTGCCCAGAGAAGTTGTGGATGCCCCATCCCTGGAAGTGTTCAAGGCCAGGTTGGATGGAGCTCTGAGCAACCTGGTCTGGTGGAAGGTGTTCCTGCCCATGGTGGGGGGGTTGAACTAGATGATCTTTGAGGTTCCTTCCAACCCAAACCATTCTATGATTCTATGATCTCCTTGATGGTATACCTTTACTTTGCAAGATCAGATGCTCAATTCTCAGCAGCAATGTCCTCCAAAGTAATCTAGCACTGCAGAAACTGAAAGTACATCAGAGATTCAGCAGCCTGAAAGAGCAATCATTCTGCCAAGTAAGTCTTATCCCAGATCAGCAAACAGCACATATCACATTGTGTACCCAGCAAAGAACACGTGATGATGTCACAGGCCCAAATATAACCTCCTCACCCTTCGCAAAATTTATTGTAAGCTTTCAGAGAGGGAATATAGACCAAAAGGCAAATAAACCAGTTCTAAGACTTTGCAAGGCCTTGGTTTAAGTATTATAAGTCTGCACCCAACGGCATACTGGATAGATAAAATGTCAAATAATTATGTAATCATGAAACCTCTGAAAGAACACTTGTCCTAACACAGTGCAAATTGCAGATACTTGAAATGGGAGTCTCAAACAACAATGGAGTCTCAAACAACAATGGGAGTCTCAAAGACCCATTTGAGATGCAAACTTTCATTTCTGTACTTTTAAATCTGGGGCGTTTGTGCACATGTATCAGAGAGATGGGTGGAAACGCTCACCCACGTACAGAGATAATTTTGGGAGAGTATAGGCCCCTTTTGGATACGTTGTAGTTTCTCAGTCAATAATAGCTTTTCACTTCCAGAAAAGTTCAAGCTCTTGGGCCTTCCTTTGTACCCATAGGAAGACAACAGCAGTTTGAGTGAAAACTAAAAAGCTCGTTTGCCACTCAAGTGACCTCCAGGCTAGGATGAGGTCGCGGGGGGTTGAGCTGCATCCTGTTTTTCATATAGACAAAGAGGTTTAGAATGGAGTTGATCATCCTTTGCTTTGATTTCCCTGTTTTATGATGAATTTGGGTCACTGTAATGCTATATGACAGAAATGTTCTACATGGCTGAATAAGAGACGTGTTTGTTACCAACCTTGCCACAGATTTAAATCTGCACAGGGAGAAAGGATCAAACATGGGAAAGTCAGGGTTACTGTGCAAATGCAGTGTATGAGAAGGCCAGTGTCCCTCTCTTTTCCTCCCACACATGACAAATCTCTCACTTTGTTCTCCGAACACTGGCTGACCCCTCCACTTTTTGCTCTTTAACATGTTCCTGTTAGGGGTACCCCCTCATCTCTGAAGTTTTCATTTGTTCCTTCATTTCAAACCATGTTCTTATACAATATGGCAGTGTCATATCCCATGGAAGTCCTGGAAGCACTAGTTCAACACCGTTGAAAACACGTGGGTCTTAATTATCATTTACAGGAAGAGTTTTTTGCACCATAACTTATTCCAGCTTCCAGACTGCCTTTCATTGCCATTAGAACTGCTTAAAGACCCCTTATATCGCTAAAGTAATGTAAAAAGTCTTTCCTATAAGCAATTATGAGCTCCTCTGTTTCCTTGCTATCTCTCCATCCATTTCTAAATGACATCTCTTGCAAACTCACTTTCTGGAGAAGACTGGGCTATGTTCTCATTGAACATAAGGAGCATAAAATTAAGGTCGTATGTTATGCTCAGTCCACAGCAGATTTCCCTTCACATCACAGAATACAGGCTGTTAAATGATAGCCTGTTTCCAGGTTAATATAACTAAGAGTGACTACAACATCACATAGCAAGAATATATACAGGGCACGTGTAGGATTTTTTACTTAGTTTAGAGCTATTTGTGTCACACTGACGATCTAGTAGTTGTAATAGTGTCTCACGTTTTCCATTTCTCATAACTTGTTACAATAAACTTGTACTTTTTTGTTCATCCTTACCATCTTACTTAAAAAATCTGATCCTTTAGCTTCGTCAGTAGATATCTGTAGAGATAACACATTTCTGAGAGGCAGAGTGGTTGTCCTACACTGGATTACACCAGTTTATTTGGGATACTTTTAAAATAATCATTAGAGATTTACTCTGCCCTCTTCCTGTCCCAACTAAAGCTTACATTCTGAAAAACACCACTGTGAACTGTATAAATATACCAGACATGCTGGTATATGCTAAAAATTTGGTGTGACTTATCTGGGCTTTATATATTTCTGGATCTGATATCTTGCTGCTGCCATTCCTTGAGGGTCATAGTATCAATACAACACAATAAAAATAGTTTTAGCTGTTTGCTGTGAAATAGCACCTAAAGTGCGTTCAGACTAGATGCTTTTATTTGAGCATTACTGTACCCATAAAACGTCAGTTACTCATGAAAAGAAGGTTTATATAATGAATAGCTATTAAATCCAGTACTTCTGATACTGTAAATATGAAATTATTTTGTGCCTGTGGACAATCTGTGACCTGTTATAATTCAGGTTGCAGCTCCTCTTTTCCTTGGACGTTTTCCCTCTCCCTTCTCCCTTTCCCCTTCTGTATGGTGAGCTGAGGTCGGTGAGCTCTTCGGTGACATTATGACATTATAATGATGTAAACCATCGCTACCCTTGTTCTCTCCCATCCTTGTTGTGACATACCTGGATTTATGATAGCCATGTCTTGACCTACAAAACCAAGTCTGCTGGGAATCCTTCGAACAGCCTATGGCAACACTCCTGCCATTGCATTGTGGTGCAGAGGATGGCTCTTAAGGGCAGGAAAGTCATTATTAAAAACTTGCGATTGCTGTGAAACTGGACCTTGGCAGAAGTGAAAGTCCTAACCAAAATGGCATTCTCCATCAGTTGGGAATTCTTTTAGTAGCAAAAGCAAAATACCTTGGTGATGTACAGTTTATACACCAAGCAGCCCAATATCCCTGCTCCCTGTATCCTCTGTAAATATCTTTTCATAGAGGCCGTTGTTAGTCCCTATGGACCATAAATATTCAAGTCTATTGTTGTACAAATGCATTTCAAAGCAGCAGCAGGAAGTTTGGTACTGAAGTATCGTATTGTTTACTTCCAGAAGTTATTTGCTGGTCCTTTTTTATCTTGTATATTTAAAATAAATAGCTTTTAAAAATTCAGTTTCCAGAAAAAATGCCACATATTGAATTGGTCTGAGTGGAGGGAGGAGAAAACAGCCTGTTTTTTTCAGTGGATTCCAGTTTCGCATTACCTACATTATCTAACAAACTTTTCTACATTAGTCTACACAGTCTTCTAGTGAGTGAATCCATCCAGCCCCCAAGCACTGGAGCCAGATAAGCACTTGCCTGCTCCACAGTGAGAAAAGGGAAGAAAGATAGTGGAGGGTAGGATGGAAGAGATACTTTGCTGCTCCAACGCATCATAAAAACAGCAGCAGCTGCATCAGGAAAACGCCATAAGACGTCTAGCTGTAGAAAATCAAATAAATAAATAAATGAATAATCAAAACCCACCTAGCACAAGCTTGAAACGAATGGGAAGACAAGCCACTGCATATTAGGGGTGTGAATTGTCAGCCTATAAAAGTTTGGGGATTGATTTGGAGTAAAAAAGCTTACTACATTATTTACTAGGAAAATGTTATTGGTTTTGTACACAGAGCTTACACGTGGCCTTCAAGCTCAGCAGCCTTTGGGATTGCAACAAACAGGCCCTAGACCAGCCTATACAAACTTTACCCAGAAACTTAAGCACAGAAAGAGCTAGAAAATAATCAGATGTATGGGAGAGTTCCAGTCTTTTAAAAAGCTGCCCCGAAATGCATCTATGGGATATTCAGACGAGCATATCCCAAAGTATCCTCTTTAACATCCTCTGAAGACAGACAGGTTCAAACGAAACATGACCCAAGCAGAAATGCACTGCATTTAAACATGAAAAGTCAACAATTATTTCCTTCCTTCCAGTGTCAGATTGAAAGATTTTCTCTGCTATCCTTGGAAAGGAGCCTGCAAAATTCTCCAAAAAGAATGTTCTTCATAATAATCCATATTTAATGAAACTGCATGGTGGTTATATAACCAACGCTGATTTCATAAAGAACCTAATTTAGACTTCTTAAAGTACACAGTGCTTATGTTGAAAAAGCTTGAACATGTTTTACTAGGTCTGAACAGATAGTGTTATTGGCAAGAGATAAATGCTTCAGACAATTTGGTGCTAATATTTCAAGTCTCTGCAGAAAAAAAAGCAAATGTACCAAAAGAAATACTGAACAAAATTCATCTTGGCTGCACTTTTACTCCTGCACTGATAGTGCTGAACAGTAGAATCATTCAGTATTTTAATTACTCAATTCTGTACATTAGTTTCAGACAGTAAATCAGTTGATATAGATCACTAGTGGACTCATCTTGTACAAACACAAGCAGTACCAGATAAGCAACCAAGATAAGCATTTTTTTGCATGTAACTAATGTTCTACAGAGGTGGGCTAAATCCTCACCAACTAAGGAGATAGTTGACTAGGACTTTAGAGAAAAAGAATAAAAGGAATTGTCAATACAGAACTGCAAATAATTTGCAATACATTACATAGAAAAGTTATTGTTGGCTGTGAGCCAGTGCTCCAAAGTCAATGCACGGAGGCTGCTCTCTTGGTACACTTTGGAAATGAACTTTGCTTGTTCCAGATGGCTGGCTGGCTTGCAGAGCTGGTTTTAGAGGCTTGCTGGTCAGATGAGTATCTGAGAGAGAACCAGAACTTCTCATGTGGGGGGCTAGCTGTAAATAAGGGTCACGCTGTGTGTAGCCAGATGGGTAGCTGAATGAGATGCGGCTAGGTCTAGGAAAGACCTATAATGAACACAGGACCAGGTGATGGGATCAGCCTACCTTAATTTATGCCAGTTAAACTTCCATCTAAAAGTGTCTGGTTTGGCTTTTCAGCATATAAACACTCCCAGTTTAAAGAGCCTTGATTTAGTGGGCCACTGCAAGAAGTACAAATCTAAATCAGGTCTCATACCATACCAAAACCAACTGAGTGAAAGAGATTCCAGCGTGTGTCTTTCTCACCTGGCAAAAACATAGCTAAGATTTAGTGCGGAGACAACTAAGCAGGGCTTGATGTGGATTTGGACATATGTGTGGATTTTAGCTGAGTTGAGGATAACACACAGAAAATGATCCATCTACATTCGCAATCAAAACCATGTTGTAATGGCATTAGGGAAGTGCCACAGCAGACAGTGCTGCAGCCTGTTACGTGCAGGCTGCAGAGAGGGCACTTATCTCTGGCTTTTATCAGCATGGAGGTTATATACATTACATGTACACAGCGTGAGTCAGTCACGCTTGACAGTAAGTTAAAGCTAAGCGGAACAAGAACAGAGGTGCTGCTGGCAGGCAGGGAAGCATAAGCAGACCCAGTGAAGTTTTGTTTCCTTACAGATACGCAGCCACAATCAGTAAGTCCGCCTGCAATTCAGATCTCCTGGAGGTTTTTTTGCAGAGGCTAAACTCTCTCAAAGCTGCATTATACCTAATTCCTGTCACCATCTCCACCCCAGGGGAGTTGGAAAATTCTGTTGCAGCTAAGCAGCCACCTCCAGCTCTACTAATGGCAATGCAATGTATCTATCTGGAGACTTTTGTAAGCCTCAGCATATCATCTTGAAACACTGAATACTAAGAGAGCACGATAAAAAGCTCAACATTGTTTAGATAGAAAGAAAGACTGAGAAATGACTTGACCATGTTGCGTAAAGCTTTTAAAGGAAGAAAATACCAAGGAGCAGCGAAGAAGAGAGTAAAAGCAACCTGTCCATCTCCTTAATGTGTAAGGATGAGAACAAACAATTTTACTTTATGGGTTTTGCTCCTGGAATGCCAAGACACTGTCAGCATCTTCTGGAAATGAGATCCTGTCTGTGCTGTAAAGCTTTGTGCTATGCTTTCGGTTTTTACCTGAATATAGACATTTGAACGTAAATACATGAGTCACTAGCTTGAACAGATAATTATATGCTGTCATGATGGTGTCATTTTTCATTTTCTTTAATAGCATTATTTTTATATTAAATAAAAGACTTTGCAAAAAATAATTTGGTCTTATCAAGAATAAACAATAAAAGGTAAAATGCTAATTTCCACGCAGCTATTAGTCCTGTAGGCATATGTATCACTTTGTCTAAGTATACAAATTTGCCATAGTCAAAAGTAATGCCTGTCCCAAAAATATATTTAAAAGCAGCTTCCAGGCAACACCCGGAAAAATCACTGTGCATGTGAACTGCATATGCAGTTGTGCCTTCTACTGTCAGATCCTCTCTGTGAAGCAAAGATTTTTCCAGACTGCTTATTTTACTTCTGGGTTACTCATATGTGCTGGGGTACAGGGAGAAGAAGACTTTGCATATGTATAATAGGAAAACATTGTTGATTCAGACTAGCGCCTTGTCAGTCACAGAATAACAAGTTGCTCCAGGGATGCACTGGGTTTTTGCTGAATTTTTAATGAACAACAAAATAATTTACAATTATCCTGAACAGACTTAGGATGAAAATTATATTGAATTCAAAAAGCCACAAGAAAGAGCCTCAAAAGAACTGGAGAAAATGCCTTGCGGTAAGAGACTTAAAGGGATCAAATGATTTAGTTTATCAAAAAGTAGTTATACAGGAACTAGGGAAGTCATTAATTTAGCAGCAGAAGCATAAGAATCAATGTCTCAAAGCTGAGACAAGGCAAATGCAGAAATAAGGCATATTTTGATGTCTAAAATGGCATGAAGGCAAAATTTAATTGGTAAGGCCAAAAAAAATGAAGCTTCTGCATCTTCCTTAGCATTTCCACATTAAGCTTCCTGCTCAGCCTGAAAGTTTTCCAGATGCCAGTGGTGGCTGCTCTGTGGCTGCCGGATGCCTTGGAAATGTGAGACTTAGCTGTGGGGCTAATCCGATGGCCCACTGTTGCTGAAAGGGAAGGTCTTCACCCTCCTCCCAGATGCACGATGGTGCTTTCCAGCCCTTCCATTTCTCAGACCTGTCTGCCAGACGATTTAATTCATTTATGCAGCAGGGTGTTATTTGGGGTGTCTCATCTCAGCTCACGGATTAGTGAGTTTACGGGTTCACAGGCTGCCCAATGACTGGTGGGTTTGGCATCAAGTCAGTAGTGGAAGCAGGTGATCTTCTGCCTCTCAGTGCTGTTCATCTGCTATAATCAGGTAATCTGTCTCCTGAAACCATTTTCACCTTAATTGTCCAAGACAGCTAATTGCATCCCCTGGCCACGTAGAATTCCATATCTTCTATCTCCTAGACAAGCCTCATAACCATGAGGTGACAGAGGAGGGAGGTAGGAGGATCCTCCTAATGCAGCTCCAGGACCTCAGGAGCCACGGCACCTGGAGGGCAGTGGGCCTGAGGGTCTCCTGTTGCCCGATGCCAGAAGCTGGGTCCCTCGCTTGGGATGGCTATGACTTACTTTGGACGCTCAAGGTATGAAACCACAAACAATCTTAAGGACAAAGAGCCCCAAAATCCCTTCCTGAGATAAGTGCTGTAGCTACCGGGCTGCCAAGTCACGCTCCTCGCTCGCCCTCCTCCTGGCTCCAGGTCTCAGGTGCACACAGAGGCTGTAGTATCAGGGTTTCCTATCAGAACGAAATGCCAGGCCTGTGAAACTAAAAGGGCTGCATGCCTCAGCTTAACACTAGTAAGAGTGCAGTTGCACTGACTATAAAGCTGCTCAGACATGTCTAAGCCAGCTTAAAATGTGCTCACGCAGGGACTGGTAGCAGCCCTCCTGCCAGCATGGCGCTCAGGGCATGCTCATTTATCTTGCTGAGACACACTCCGCTCTGCTCCCGAGACGTGCTCCTTGCACCCAGTGCCTGTTCCTTGCCTTCCTCCAAGGCCCCTCTGTGCCAGCCTTGCTTCTTTCCAAGTATCAACCTCATAATCTCTGTTGGGAGAATAAACAGAGACACGGCGGGCAGGAGGTGGGCTTGTTATGCTAGAATATGGTGCTGCTTATTTCTCTGATTTCTATAGACTCACAAATATGCATGAAGTTGTGACTGCTAAAAAAATGGAAGTTGCACTTCCAATTTTTAGGGTTCTTTCTTTTTTCTAAATTTCTTGAAAATCAGTAGCATTCGTGCACCTCACTGCCTAGCACTTTCCCTCAAAGGGTAGATTAATCAGGTGCTGCATGCAGGAGTTACACGCATTACAAAGGCAGGTAGATGAAAAATGCCACCCAACAGGGCTCTGCAGCTTCACTGCGTTTGTCTGGAGATTTTCTCTTTGCTACACTGAGCAGGAAGAGAAGAGGCTTTGTTCGTCAGGCTGGATCTGGAAAGGCCGTCAGGGCTCCGGGAAGAATCCCACCACAGCCCTTGCTCCTGCTCCGCTCCAGTGCTATCATGCTAACAGGATCAGAGGGCTCCTGGGCCCAAATCTGCAGTCTTGGAATCTGAATTCTTGCTGCATTATCCTGTTCTTTCTCTCCTGTCACCAGAGATTATTGTCCTGCTCATACTCCTACAGAGCTGATCTCAGCTGCGATACTTCTCGTCACTCCCCCTTTTTAAAAGAGAATCTCAAAGGCAGCAATGTTTTATATTGAACAGGATAATTTTTTACATTGGAATACTTTTTAAAACTGAAGGATGCAACACATTGGGAGATACGCTTTTCTTGTGAGGGAAACAAAAACTTGGACCTAAGAATATTGGCAGGATTGATTTAACCTTACTTTTTATTTTCATACTTCCTCCTATTAATCTCATTCTTCTCTTTAATCTTTTGTTAAATCTGTTAACATGCACTGAAGGCTGTTTGTACGGAAGCCTTCTCCTTGAAAATCAAGCCTGTCTTGGGGGTTTTACTGGAGGCAAAGATAATAAAAACAACACACAAAAATGCTGAGGGAGAATATTTTCAAAGTGGGAGGGAAGCATATTTCCTTGGTATTTTCCAAAGTGTTCCAACATATGAGACTATTTATGACAATGTAAACAAAAAAGCCAATGTTCCTTGTGAAGAATGCAGAATCATCCTTAATTAATTAAACTCCTACCGTGAGCTCATAAATGTCAGGATGTTGAATTGCTGTATGTCAATGGAGACTGATTGTTTTTATTATTTATTCCAGGGGAGTAAAGTAAGGTTTCTGAAATTCACAACAGCAGCAAGTTACAAACATGGTGGAAAGAAATCATATTCAATATGAAGCAAGATGTTAGTCATTACCTTTGAACTCAGTGGATGTGATAAGCCTGTCTAAGCCCTGCTTTGCCAGGACACACACCTATGAAGGTGGAAGAGGGACGCCATGGGCTCAGAGCTGGGTGCTCATGCCTCGCCGTGTGGCTGTGATGGGAAAGGCTGTCATTCCTTCCCACACCACAGAGACATGCTTGTCCGCAGGAAGATGCCCGGCAAGAGTTGTCTGGGACACGGGTCCAGCCCATGACCAAGCAGGAGGACTGCTTCATCCAAAGCCAGTGCACTCAGGCAAAAGGGTAAGCTTTCCTCAAAATAGTATGGGTGAGAGGGCAGGTAGGTTTACAGGACAAGCACACGCACACACAAACAAAACTCTGACTGAAGGATTTGGTTTATGCGGATGCATGTGCTGGGATACCATAAGGCTTAGCCTTAGTGGTCTCCCAGCCCCGAAAAGTTCTCATCTTCCTAAGGAGCAGAAAGACAATACCAAGACACAATGATTTCTTTTACCTTTTCAGCCATAGGGAAATCATTTGCAATTTCAGCTGGCACCTCTTCTAGCAGGGAACGCTGCTGGAAGCAAGAGAAGCTCAGTTCTCAGGAAATAAGTAGAAGCAATTTTAACTATACTTATTGCCTATTCCCTGAACCACAGGTCTAGCTGAGCATAGGAAAGAACTAGTGCTGGCATAACCCCTGGAGGAATGCGTTAGGCCATCATAACAAAAGTGTCTGAGGAAGCGTGTGTGAACCAAGCTCCTGCCCTGGCAGAACCAGCCCCGGTGGCACGTCGCCATTAGTGCGCCGGCGGGGTGGAAGGCAGCAGGCTCGCTGCTCCTCCGAGCATCACTGCAGGACCCCAAGTGATTATACTGGAAGAGAGAAAAGCCAAAGCCCAGCTCCTCCTTCCTTCCTGTGCAGCTTAACAGCACTTGAATAAAAGTGAGGGAAGTCACCCTTGTTGAACCGGCGTGCCAAGCGTCGTTCATTGAGCACACCGGTAGCATCATGCGGGTATCAGCATCGCGAGCGCCTCTGCGTCACTGAATAGCGTTTCCAGGGGCACTTGCTCAGAAGATGGCTCCCCTGGTCCCCTTCGCTCCTGTTATGACCCTGGTGCACACAGCTGTAACGGGGGCCAACAGCTGTGCTTTTCCATTAGCCCTTCCATAACGTCCAGATTCAATTATCAGACCTACAAGAGCTCCTCTAGAAATGACCATATCTACTATGCTTAATAGGGTGAGTCAAATGAGATTATTCACTTAATCCACCCGATTCACCGGAGTTGTTCCCAAACAGCTTTTTGGACAGGTTAATTTTACCTGGAGCGCTTCACCGGTCCAGTTCACTGTAAGGCCAGAGAGCCCTGGGCCAGCTCAGTGGTTAGACAGCGTGGGAGCAGAAATGAGCAGCTGGAGAGGTGGGAAGGGATCGCTTCTTTCATCAGGCAGTGGCAGGTTTTGATAGTTCAAAGTGCTCTTGGAACAACAGTGCAAAGCCCAAAGAGTCAGCGCTGTAAAGAAACTATATTTAAATTCCTGCATGGTAGTAGTGCTGTGAGAGCAACGTGGCACATGAAGGCTGCACATCTGAGTACTGCTCCGTCCAACACAACAATAAAAGTAAAGCTTAGCTGATTCCAGGCAAATCTTTATAACATCATTTCTGGTGCTGAATCCTTATGAAACATTGTGTTGACTCATTTTATAAACAGAATTGATTGACTCTGCGTAGCTTTCAAATACATTGTTAGGGTACTTTTTGTAACACTATATCATTATAACTCCAAGCAGAACTAGTAGATAGCCTGCAAAATTCCCACAAAAGTAAAAACAAAACTCCTAAAAATTTCAAAAAGTTACGTAACTGCAAAACTCCTAAAAAAACCCCAAACCAAACCTCCTACAAAATAACAGAAAACTTACATAACTAGAACTCAATTACCTCCTTAGAAATTCACTGTCAATCTAAAAAAGTGAGAATTTAAACAAAGAAGTGTATACTTAGAAATGCCGTAGGTGAGTAGTATCATTTCTCTTTCAGGGGAAGATGATTAAGGCTGCGTGAAGGATGAAGTACGAAAAATGCATTGGAATGCCTGTTAAAAGAGGCTGTCAGAAAGTGTGGTGTGTCTTGGATTATGTTCACTCAAGCACTGTCAAGGGCAAGAACTTTAATGGCATAAAAGCACTGAGAAAAAAAGCAGAAGTTCTAGGCCTTGAAAGGAAAATACTCCACCAGGTTGTCTATTAGCAAGAGGCAGGGCTCAAAAGGTTTGGATGGCCTCTCCAAAATATGACTGCATAAGGAGTACCATAGCTTAATCTCCAAATATTTTTCCAAAATACATATCAAAACAACATTAACACTCCTGATGTTTTTCTATTGTTGATTACTATCCATATATGCAAATGAAAATAAATTAGGAATATTAAAATGCACATGATTAATGATTGAACGATAGCTTCCTGCTGGATGAAACCTTCATTGTAAAACTGAGTGAAAAGCGCAGCTCAGAATAATACTCCTAGAGCTCAGATATTATGGCACTTTTTGAGTGGAAGTGAGATATTTGTGTTTCCTCTGCACTGCTGCTATAACGTGCCAAAAGAAACTCTCACCTGGAGCATAATCATATTTCAGTGCCCCAGCTGGAACTATGAAAAGGTTGCTTACAATTTTAATAGCTGGTGAGAGAAGTATCATCACCTGTAAGTCCTTGAATAGCCATTCATCCCTGTTTATAAATTTCTGATTTTATGAGTCATTAAAACTAATTAAATTAACTAACTACATTAAAACTAATTTTCTTCCATGTAGTTTGCTCCCCAAAATCTTGTTTTCTCTTCTTTTTTAACATTTTCAAAACCTATGTTTTTCCATGGAAGCTTATTTAAAAAAAAGGTTAACTGTATATTGACATTATAACTGAGTTCACTTCCTGGTGAAAGTCACTGTCTCACATTTGTGCAATAATAATTTTGAAGAGGCAGGAACCCAAAATGTGGAGTCTATTTCCCTACAGTATATAGTCAATGTATGTTAATGGCCATTATTTTACTTTTCCACTTAAGCAAGCTATAATAACAATACTCAAGACAAGTCTGTCATTTTGGGGACGTGTTTTCAGTTATCTGCAGAAAGAACAGATAGACATTCACCTCTTGATCTTGCAGCTATGCTAGCCTTTTTCCATTAAAACTTTCCAGAGGTCCTGCCAAAAGCAATTGTGCAGTTGAAGGTGAACAGAGTTTATCCACTTTTGCTTGGGCAATAGGAATTTCAGCTACTTTACACAGCCTGGGAAACAAAACATGTGAGTTTATCTACTTTTTTATGTACTGCTGAGATACCAGTTTCCCAGTATATCCTCACCAACACTAGCAATGGTGAAAAGGTGAAGTGGACCACGTACCTCTTCAGCAACTGCCTTTGTGAATATTGTGTTTTCCAACCTGCCTTATACCACATCAGTAATGAAACTGCCAGTGGACCACTTGTAGTGTCTGGAATATTCAATAAGGAAACAGTCTAAGGCAGACAGAGTAATAGCTTACCAAGTTTCAAGTTCCTTTTGTAGTCATAGAAGATGTACTTTTTCAACTCTTTAGTCAATGCTAAATCTGTTATTTTGTCTGCAGCATTGTTTAGCATTTCTTTACAACCCAGGTATCCTTATGGGAAACTCATATGTAGATCCTGTCCTGCTCTTCAGACTCACGAAGAATGAAGGTATAACATAACAAAGCCTCAAGCAATTGCATGAAAGTTTTCCAACAAAACCCAAAACCTTTCGTAGAAAAGGAAAGAAATTCGGTATTTCTATTCTAAATGATCCTTGACTGTCTAGGTTTAGTTTTGAGACAGGCTGATGAGCTGCTTCATAGTGGGGTCTTCTGTGAGTCACCCTGATGGATGGGTTATACATATTTACTGCAGTACTGGTATCCTCTTCAGTGTATGAAGGCATGGCCTATTAGTCTATCCCATCTTAAGAGGCATATGAGCATATCCTTGCAAGAGTAAATCTATGGCATGCAATGGGATTATTCACACGTTTAGAGTTAGATGCATGCCAAAGTGGTTTGCTCCATCAGGGTCATGTATTTTTCATCTCTTTGCATGGGAACACAGAGGGTAATTTTGCATGTGGTGGGATTTCAAACATCCTGTTTTAAGCACTGGGTCCTTTTCTAGGTGCTTTCAAACTACAAAGGGCCAGTTATAAAGATGCTTTATCAAAGTTACTAATACTTAAAGACAGGGTTCTTGAATAGGTAAAATCCTTATACCAGTGCATTCACTCAATAAGAATATCAACCAGAACATCCAGAAGAAATAACAGCAGTCATGAGACATTAGTGGAATGAAGAATTTAGGACTGGAAGACAGGCAATAGGAAAATTAAAATATTTCCTCAGTTTGAAAGTTTTGATGTCTGGTGTAAACCCTTTTCCATCCACTTTCAGCGATCTTTAACAGATGCGCTACAATCTGGTCTTTTTTTCACCTCCTGTGCCTACTACAGATGTCCAAATTTCCAACAGTTACAATGCAACAATACCTAAGGAGATAGCGCTCTTCTCCAGAAAAATTGGGAAAAGTAATTGTCACAGCATCTGAAGCTGTGGCCCAAGTCCTCTTCTAACCTGTGGGCTGCTTCTCCCAGCCCATGCCCAGCTGATCGCTGCCATCCTGCCGGAGGTGACCCCCCACAGAGCTGTTAGCAGATACCCTTATGTGAACACTCCCTGACCTGTACCCATCAGAAATGAGCTGAATTACTTAAACCATTTAATCCAGCTCATTTTACTGGAAATGGGCTAGGGAGTGTTCACACAAGCAACAACAAGCAGGTGGAGGTGGAAATCTCTTTAGCCCGTAGAGATGTTCTACGAAGAGCAGTTGACTACAACCTAAAGTACTAATCTAAAGTAATACTTGTAAATGTTTTTATCTCTAATGGCCAGAGTCGTCTTTATCCAGGAATTTTTATTATCCCTATCACCACAGTATCGGAGTCCCTCCAAGCTATTTACACCCAAAGGGCTGAGAACGTCCCCTGTGCCAGTTTTCCTCCAGGCATCCTGCCCATCCACCATGCCTGCCCTCATGTTGTGTCGCTGGGACCGAGGTTCACATGGCCAACTGTAAATACCTCCGCAGGAATGCTCTGCAAATTAAGGAGGATGGGAGCTCCAGGATACAAGTCGCATTTGTATTAGGGGGAACATAACAGAAAATGTAATTGATTCACCTAACTACAACATTCCTCGCCCTTGCTTCCTGATTTACGCTGCATCAGCCAGGAACTAGTAACACTGGGTACATCTTGTAATATTGGCACTCTTCAAGCTATTCTCTATCTATTCTCTTTCAAAGATTCAGTGGATTCATATGGGATTTATGCAAGTCCATTAGCAATTAAGGGAGGAAAAAAAGTGCCTTGATGAGGAATCAAACCCCATCACTAATGAGTGTTTCCTCTGAAAGCTTGTGAGCCTTCCCAGGCAGAGCTGCCTTTGGGAGAGTGATTAGCGTCCTTTGATGGACTAAGATCTTGAAACCACATGCTCTAGGAGGTAAGTTTCTCCTCATGTTCTGACACAATTTTGATGATTATTTTTTCTTCTTTTTTTTCAGAGAAAGTTTTAAGCTATATGGCTGCCACCACCTAGTCTTATGGCTTCAAACATACATAAAAATTAGCTGGAATTTCTTGCAAATGTTGCTTCACAGGTTTGGGATTCTTTTAACTTAAGGTTTCATAAGAATCAGATCAGTAAATAATTTTTGGATGAAAACCAGGTGTCATCCAAATTTGGTCTGGAATTATGTTTTCCTGGGGCTGATGTTAACATATTCTGTTCTTGAATATGCTCCTCTCATTTCACTGTGTTGTTTTCTGTGCATTGTAAAAGCACTTTGCACTCTGGTTAAAATTTAGAGGAAACTAACACTAAGGACGGTCTGTACCATGAAAGGAAGCTTCCATGTATGATGTGTATCAGTAAATTCATGCTTTGTGAACTGGGTATGTGCTAACAGCCCAGGTATTAAAGAGCTTGTCTTCTGTAAAAAAATGGGGTTCTGAGCTTTCAAAGAATATGGAGTTTCCTGCACCAAGTTAGACTTCCTCTATTGTATTTTATGTGACAAATCCATTGAAAGAATAGCAATGATAGCGTCTTTGCCACCATTGACTGACTATCAGGGAAGAGAATGGCAGGAAAAAAAACCCATGTATGAGGTACATCAGTCATGTCAAAGACACCACTAAGAGATATGCAAATGTTATCCTTTCTGTAGGAAGTACTGCAAATTATATAAAATAGAGTAAAACTGTAGTTAAGATAGCCTTCTTAGCCCAAAATAATTTATTTCAAATCATTGTTCTTTTTTATCCTATGATATGCTATGCTAAATTAACACCTCTTCCTCTATATTACCAGTTCTCAGAAATATCCTTGCCAATTGTAGTATCCATTTCTCTCTTATTTTAATTGCCTTCTTAGATATTCATGCAGCCATAGTCCCATAACCTTTTTACTAGGAAGACTCCTGTACTCTTGCTGATATCAAAAGGGGACAACACTGAGATACGAAGTTTTGCTAGCTCCTTCTTTAAAAGTTCCCTGTATCATTTTAGTTTACTATCACTTTTGGGGTTGTATTTTTACATGCATTGCTGGAAATGTACCACAGTTAAACTGACAGACTACTATCAACGCACTGTATTACAAGCAAATCTTCTTCATCACTTTACCCACATGATCTGATGTTACTTTGAGAAAAAGAATAAAGAAAATAAAATAGCAATGAACAGTATGAAACTACTAATTAATAAAAGCCAATTACCTCAGTAAAAACTACCTTAAACCCCAGCATTGACTCTTCATGGGTTTGGATTCATACTCTCTTCAGAACAGCACAGAGCATCTTTCTTAGTGTCACAGCTCATTTTCCAGCTCATCACTTTAATAGTTGTGAGAGGATATATGACCTCCTCATAACACTTCTGCCTGTATTGGTCATTTGACAGGGCAATAAGCTCCTTCACTAACGAAAAGGAGTAAACCAAGGCTGATGGGTCTCTTTCTCTTCAGAGAAGTAATTAAAAAAATCTTCAGACTCTTCCTCAGTTGATGCAGCCAGAGCAGCTGTTAGAGATCTTCTAAAGTACCTGGAAATGATCTTACTTACTGGGGGCTACAGCCTCATTCCAAAGCATGTATCAGCATCAAACTGGATTTTGAGACTGCTTGGCAACAAATATGACACGTATTGCAGACAAATATTTTCCAAACACTAAGCAACTGAGATGCTGCAAATATTGAGCCGGGTTTTTCAGTGGTCTCAAGAATCTTATTTTGCTCTTTATTAACTCAGAAGAGCAGTTCTAGGCTCTACTTCTGCATGTGTCTTTCTTACAGGTTTATTTTTTCACATACTGTATAAAAAAACCCTAATCTTAATGGTATTTTTGCAGTGACTGACATGAGTGCTGTATTTTCCAAACTGGTAAGGATTTAATGCATTACAGGAAGGTAATTAATAAATCCTGTGACTCTACAAGTATACCATGCACTTCTTCCTGTAATGAGAAGCTTGAATTCTTTTTTTTGTATTTATTGAAGAGCATTAATGAATATGACTCTTTACAACATTTTCAGGAAAGGTGGAACAGAGCAAGAAATGGCCCATTCTCTGTAAACAGACATTAGTTCATAAATAGTTTCAACGAAGAGAACAATTTGTCCATTCTTCTCCTGAGAAGTGGCTCAGAATTGTCACTGCTAACCTAATCCCTGTGGCTTAGCCCAACTGCCTTGCATCACAAAATGTGTCTGAAAATTCGCACCTTACCAAGCTGCCTGATTTCTCTCCATACTTCAGGTGGAAAATCAACAGAGGAAGCCACACTCAGGGAACTCGCTGGGACTTCTGGACCTCATGAAGCCCATGCGCAGGAAGGGATGAGGACAAAGAGCAGGACAACTTCAAGAAGCTCCAGAAAGCTCAGAAAAAATAAAGTCACATTTGAAAAATGTACCTAAGTAGAGCATCATTTCAACAAGAGGCAGAGCTATGAAAACTGTCACAGACATCTGACCGACCCGTGGACACAGAACCCCTTGGATCTTGTGCTCTTTGCAGCTTCCCCTTATACAGTTGTGGCCTCTAAGGATACATTTGTTCTAGTAGGGCAAACAGTGGCAGAGTTTGGTCTCTTGCCATGAAGGCAAGTGGCATGGTTTGACCATATCCACATTATTAAGCTTTCCTAGCTTCCCACAAGGGGCTTCATCCACTGCCTGGGTGCAGAGCAAGTGCTGCTGGTCTACGCCTGACCCACGGTGGGGAGCATCCTAACAAGCTGGCAATAAAGACAACTGTGACTTGTGTGGGAGCCCATGACCTCTCTCTGCTTAAGTCTAACACAGATATAGCCTGTGTGTAAGTTTACTCTGAGGCACTTCACTTCTGTGTATACTTCCATTTACTTCACTGGAATTACCTAGGCAAATAAACTCATATAGAGGCATAGAGGTTTTTAGGATTATGATCTATGTGCATCTTATAAACTGATGGTAGATTATAAGCAGTTAGCTTCCAGTGCCTCACAGCGTGTGGAAGACATTGTGCACTTTGGTTTTTGTCAGTCCTGTCACAGTTTGTCAGAGTTTTCAAATCTAACATTTTTTATTTGTCATTTAAATGCGGGAATGAATTAAAAGGAGTTAGGAGGAGGAAAGAATTCTTTGTTGAAGAAAATGTAAATGGAAAAAAATCATATAAAAAAAGAGATAAAGGATATCTAAATAGAGATTTAAGAGGAGAGAAAAGACATCTGGGAGGCTGACTATTCAGGGACTTCAATCCACATTAAGTTGTCAGACAATCAATCACACTGTATAAAATTAATGAGGTTGGTAATTCCTTTCTATATAACCACCCAACAGCATAATTTATTAGTATATTCAATAGTACAACTATTATCTGATTCATTCCATAGTCTAGCTGAAATGTAATATCTGAGTTCAGCTTGCACAAACCCTACGAAAAGCTATTCAATCGTTTTTATTTATACATAAACAGGTTAGAGCTGTGTTTTCTTGTTATGTTCTGTTTCTACAGCTCTTCTAGCAAATCAGTTTGCTGTGACCATTACTCTAATACTTGTACTGTGGTTGCACTTAGAAATTCCTATCCAGATTGGGCTCAATAGTGTTAGTAAACAAACAGAAGGCAAGAGGCAGTCCCCAAACCATAAAAAGTTTACAAGCCAAGGAGATGTGCCAGGCAAAGGGAAGAAGAGAGGAAGCACAAACTCATTTTCAAATGAGTACCCAGCTTTAAAGAACAAGAAATAACTTCCCTGCCAGTTACAAACAAAATCAATTCCAACATCTAGGTCCCAGACCTAGGTACTTATGCAGCCATGGAATTAGTCCAAACAAGGACATTGAACTGAATGTTATGGACATGTGCAATAAGCACATTTCAGACTGTGGTTTACAGGAAACTCAATTTTGAGTTTTATGATCAGGAATTAGGGAAAGGAATATAATACCCCAAGTGGCAAAAATCATGCATGTGCTGTACAACTCCTCCCTGCAGTTGAGCTCTGGCATGTTAATGCTGGTCACGCCGCAGCAGCCGTGCTTCCCTGCACCGCGCCTCTACTGCAGAGACAGCATCTCACCTACCTGCTGCGCTGCGGGCTGTGGCACAGGAGAGGTAGCACTGTAAACCACTGTAAACCAGAATATACTCCATATTCCCTCAGTCCCTGCATACACAGGCACACTGAATTCTCAGCACTGAAGCACTGGGGGTGAGCTGGGTCCAGGGAGGGTGAAGCGGGGAGCCTGAGCACTGCGTCCCCCCACGGCGCTCTGCACCTGAGCGTGGGAAGTACAGGGGCCCCAGCGCGGCTGTCAGACTCCCTCCTCCATCCCAGGTAATAGCAGAGGGGAAGGTAGTGAGAGAAGACAACAAAAAGAAGCACTGCCAGATGGTCTGTGGTACAAACCTCCCCCTTCTTTCATCTCCCAGACCTACAGTGCTGCTGGGGATGGAGGGGGCAGGGAAGAGGATGAGGCTGCGGATGGGAGACTCACCCAGAAGAGGCTGGAAATCACTGATGCAACTAATTCTTCTTAGTAACAAAGCATAAAAAGAAAGATTATCTTCAGAAATCACTAAGCAAATAAATTTTGAATAGAGAAGAAACACCGTAAATTCACAGACAGTTCAACAGTAAGGGGAAAATGTTTGTCAGGTGTTTTTCTCTTCAATCATTTGTCTGGGTTTGTTCAATACAGGCACTTCTGCAAATAGCATTTACTAATTATCTTTGATCAGCAAGACCACTCGCGCAGACTTTGTCTTTTTCTAAGACTGCCTCTGCAAATTCTCTTAATCTGCAAGTAATTTGAGAATTCTTAATTTTTTATGATTAAAGCAGGCCCAATGTCCCTGTACTATACTTTTTAGACTATGAGGGCTGGTGCTCCCTGTCACAGGAATAATTTCCCTTCAAAATTTGCACATCTTGCAGTTGTTTCTACATTTCATCTTGCGACAGAAATTAAATCCCTGCTGGTGAGTGAGGTCAGAGGAGACATCACACTCCACTCACAAGGCAAGCAGCCTCATGGAGCTCCTCAGCTCTGCTTATCCAAATCCCAAGAGCTGTGGGAAGCTCTTATGGCCATTCCTTGCCATTGGAGCCATCGTTTCTAGCAAGCTGGACAAAACACTTGTTGAGGCAGATGTACCAGGCTGTCACACACTGCATTTCCTCACGGTTTGTCATCCAAGCAGCTGTGGAGTGTTTTGTTTGCGGGTTAAAATTAGGAGCCATACACCCCAGTGCCAGGGTTTTTTTAAACACTATTTCTGTTTCCAGGGAGGTAAACAAGGAATACCCTCTTCAGTCTCTCAGCTTGTTGCAACTGGCATGAGTGACACGCGGCAAAAGCCTGGCCTAGCACATGGCAAATATAGAAATCTCTCTTCAGGTTTGAAGAGACCAAAATGTTTACTGCTCGTTTTTGTGAATAAATAACAGAATCAAGAGATGGATAAATGATTTCAGAAGGAGGCATGCAACGTTCCTGAAAGTGCCATGGTTAAGTGTGTTTCAGTGTCATTTTTCTTCTAGTCAAATGGTTTAGTTATTAAAAGGCACCACAGCTACACTGGTCACTCATTTACCAGTGTCATGCACTGACCAAGCTCTTTTGTTGAGGTGTGTTTCATCCTTTCAGCACCGCCAGTAAACCCTAGTATATTTTTACTCTTCCTGTCCATAGAAATCATCCCAGATAAGTCCTCACTTCTCATAAGCACTACTTGGGAGATGACTGTATGACTATGTCAAAACAAGCTCCTTTAGTTTTAATCAGCTTCCCAGGTACAGGCTGGCAGGATGCTTCACGTCTATTTTGCGTATTTCTACAAATGCAGAAAAATCTTTAACATAGACATTGTGGGCAGCACTCTGAAATAATAAAGTATATTCATAAAATAAAATATATTTATAAAATAAATTTTCTTGTCTCAAAGAGCTCCAGAGCCACTTGGACATCCTTCCTCTCTTAGGACTATGCTTCAGTGAACTATGCTCACACTTTTATGTTGCTTTGGGGTCAGGGCCATTTACACAAGTTACAGTCACAGCAGCCACTGCAATGTATATGTACATTTAGGGTTTGGCACTGTCCAAAGTCAATGGGTGGTATTCCTCCCTTCCATAAAGCTCTGTGGGGAACCACCTCTGAGCATGCGCGTTACAGTAACATGTTATCCCTCTTAAAATGTAGTCGTCTCTTCAAAACTCATTTTGGCTTTCTGACTCATCCTTTCCTCAGATGACTCTGACTCAGAGCAGGGGAAGTGTGAAATGTATCCACTAAAATGCCTTTTTTTTCCTGAAGATGAGGTGGAGAGTCCAGTCCCACAAAACCAGACTGATGTTTTTTTTTCTTGAGACCTTGATAAATGTTCAGAGGCAGGATCTGACTGAATGCCCTGGAAACTGAAGTAATCAGCTTTTCTGTATAAACTGAGCTGCTAGCATCGCAGTAGAAGGGGTTTCAGTAATCAAGTGATACCTTGCAGCTAAATATGACTTGATTAGATATATAATCTGGTCCAGTTGAAGTTGGGAGCTCTCCTACTATTTTATTCATGCAATTCCTACGTGCAGATGTTGGGTCGCTGATTCTGTATTCTGATGCAAAAATGCACAATAAAGACACAGCTTGTTAAGAGTCAGTTACAGAGGATGGGTGTTAATCTTGATATTACAGGCTGATTTTCAGCAATGATATGAAAGGCATAACATATGCATATGGGATACCTCAGATGAATGAATCTCTAAGCACTGTGATAATTTTCCAGAGAAACAATTCCAGAAGGGATCTGACCCACCCACCCTGCTTGGTGCTATGGAAATATTTTTTAGATTTAGAGACGCAGCACATCCCAGTTGTTTGGAAATGGTCCGGGGAGTCACTGTCACTGCCTCACATGAGGATATTACAACCATCTAGGCCTGAAGTGAGGTTAGTTTAAATAAAAAATCTCAGGGTCAAATTCTGCCGGCCACCTTGCTCACACTACCTACTTACAGGGAAAGGTGCAGATCAGGGTAAGTTAATGTGACAAAATTGTACCATAAGTTAACTTCTGATGTACAAAAATGTTCTAGTGTAAACAAAAGTCTTCTGGGGACTCTTGCAAGGGCTACATAGAGGCTATTTCTAAATGCAGTAATCAGTAGTAGAGATGTGTAGTTTGGCATTCCTGAAATCTGATACCTGAATTTGTCTGCAAAGCTTGTGCAGCTAGAAGTTCAGGCCTGGTTCAAAGGAAAAGAACTTTTTAATCACCCTCTATAGAGTTGTTTAAGATCCTTTTCCTTGCCTCCTACGTGATATATTCTTTCATATTATGTTCAGATCCTACTTGGATGGAGACAATAAAACCAAACAAACCATGAAATCTTGTTGAGTTCACAAAAATCTTTCCAGTATTGCCCTAAACTTTGCATTATCATTATCACAGAACTGCTGCTCTGACACTGCAGATATATATCTCTGGAGTAAAAGACTGAAAATTTGTCTTCTTTGTCTTTTAAGTACCAAATACAGATAAGACATTTCCTTGGAAATTAGAACATGTGAGCCAAATTCTGTCTTTGTATGCAATGCTGCAATCAAAGAAGTCACGGCAAAACAAAGAAGTAAACAAGTTTTTTTCAATCAAGTTTAAAGTGTGCATTATTTATTAGAAAATTTAAAATAGCAATTCAGTAATCAATAGCTATGTTAGTTTCTGCCATTCATGTAAATGAATGAAGATCTTTTACACACTCTTAGTTCTACTGGTGTAAATAACTGACTCTCACTGGTGAAAAAAATGCCTTTTACATGAGTGTGAACTTGCCAGGAGACATGAGGATGCTTCAGCCTTCCCAATGGCACTGCCTGGAACAGCGTGTGCACTCCAAGGCACGTGCCATACCCACCTAGCTGTGCTGCCTCATTTCCCCTTCCCCATGTATTCTCCATACTGAACCTCCTGTGTTTTTAAACTGCGATATAATGCAGGTTATATAAGAATAGCTGTACTGGCGCAAGAGGAAGATTTATTTAGTTCAATATCCTGTCTCTGGCCAAAAGTCAATGTCTAGCAAACAGTATAAAAAACCCTAGCTATCACACGGTGGTAATTAATCAGACCGCTTTCCAGCCTTCAGGGGCTTAATGAGCCAGAAGTTGTGTCCTCAGATATAATAGCTCTTCATGGATTTCTGTTGAATTTTGGTAAATTTGAAACATCCAGAACACCCTATGGCAGAACTGCACCACAGTTTAAATTCATATTGGGTGATGAACCACCTCCTCCTCTTTATGCTAAACCTATCATCTAAGCAAAAGATTCCTATCCATCCTCTTCATGGCACTTATTAGTTTATAGATTCCTGTTGTATTTTCCCTTCATTTGTCTGGTTTTTGCAGACTGAAGAATCCTAACTTATTTGCTCCGTGCATGGAAGCCACTCTATAATTTTGATCATTCTTGTGACCTGCCTCTGGATCTTTTCCAATGGCACTGTTATTGTTGAGCTGGGGAGAGCAGACTTCTGCATAGTATTCAAGGTGCAGGTGAAGCATGCATTTGTTTATACAATGGCATCACAATGTTTTGTTCTTTATTCCTTTCTTAACAATTCTTAGCATTTTATTTGGGGTGGTTTTGTTTGTTTGTTTGGGTTTTTTTGATTGGTACTGAGCATCAAGCTGATGTTTTCACAGAACTGTGTACTACAGTCCCAAGAACTTGGCAAGAGGCAGTGACCACAGTGAAGTGCTGGAGGGTCTAGGGTTTCTGCGCGCCTCTCAAGTACAGGTGAATACTTTCCACTCTGCAATGACATGTACATGACTATAGTACATGGGATGCTACTGAAAGTGGAGACGAATCTGAACAGACACGTATGTGTCTCACTTCGCCTCTGAAAAGCATATCACATATACCTACTGTATATGGCAGCTTGTACACACTTTGTTCTTCTTAAAACACAAAAATAGCATGAGATGTTTTGAAAAGCTAGTTCATGTACTTTTTCCAAGTTCCACAGATAATCCAGCTTCCTGGTTTTATAAGAAAGCATTTTCCTCTTGTCAAACGTGTTGCTATGTAGCAAATTCAAATACATTATCTAAAACATATTTTCAAGGCAAGAAAATTTTTGGATTATAAAATATCACAATTCTACACACAGTCTGTTTTTTCTTTCCTTAGAAGAAGAAAAATACTTTCCAAAGCATCCAGGGAAACATTCTTGTTTAAAATGGCTGCATGCAGCTATAATATATATAGCGATGGATTTATTCCTAATGGATTGAGTGGACTCTGTGGTAGTCCATTATCCATCATTATTGAACACTTAAAATCAAGAAGCAGTCCAAGATTTTAAATGGATCCTCAGACTCCTCCAACAAAAGCACCTGAACACACCAGATGATTACTTACCTGATTATATTACAATGGAGGAGATAGATAGGATACAAGTGATTAAACACCAAAGTGCTTTTAAACAATGCAGTTAACATGTCATTCCAATGAATGTTTGGCTGACTACAATATTTCAAAGCAGAGGACACAGTCTTCTGGTTTTGCGGATCACAGGCTCTCTTTGATGTCCCACAGCTGTTCTCGCAAGGCAGCTCAGAAATTGTTCCATTTTAATCCATTCTGATTAATGCCACAAAATGAGTTTTCCTGACACTGGTAATTTTGTTCTGCTGGGGAGTGATTGAAGAGGATGGGCTTTCATCCCAGCACAGCAAATCACTGGCAGCCTGCTGCAAGAAAGAGTTAACCATCTTCTTCGGTGAATGAGATGAAACTGCAACTTGTTTTCTTTTAATTAAATCCTCACTAGATTGCTCCAGGTCCTCCTGGCACCCCTCAGCTCGGAGACAATAGCAGTGCTCCCAGTTAGGGTAGGATTTTGGAACACTCAAGTTTCCTGGGAGTAGCCATGCTCTGCGTGAGTCAGGTCACGCTTTTCTCACGCTGTCTGAGAACAATTTTGGAGAGACTGATTGTGAGCACAAGGCAAGTCTAACGTATCTGAAGCCATTTAGACAGACTCAGCATGCTGGTGAGTCAGGATGACCAGCAACGATAACATATCAGCAACCCACACCGACTCCACTGTTCATAATGAATTCCTTCCTCTGGGTTTACTTTCCACTGATTAGTCTCCTGGTTTTCTGAGTTTAGCATTACTGCCTTAGGACTCCCGATTCTATTTAGTTTATGTCCCTGTGTGGACTTGGTTGCTCTTTTCCACACAATGTACTCTTAGACTGTGGGGCAAACCACAAGGCTTATGAATGAGCCTTTAATGCACAAGGCTGCCATGTTAGTATCTTCATCCACGACCATATAGGAACATTCCAGTGGTGCCAGGAGTTGGATCCGGAGTGGAGACTGTGGTCAGGACTCCAGCACGGTCTGCTCCTGGGTACAGTGGGGTCACTGTACACATCCAGAGCCTTCTGTATGCATTAGAGAGAGGAGGTTAATGCAGACAGTGCAAATGCTGCCCGGCGGGGACAGACACCAGCCCACATCAAACAAAAACGTGGGAGAGTCATGCAGGAAGGAATTGAAGCTAGGTACTGGAGTACAATCTGTGTGCTCCTAGAAAATTTACAAAAAGCATGGAAAATATGCTTATCTGGATTTAAACTTCTAGAACATAGATTCTTCTGTAAGTAGGTGAAGTGTACCAGTATCACGTCTGCTTGGGTCTGCCATTCCATGCAGTGCAGGGACCGAGCAGGCAGTCTGTTTGGACATGCGCTAATACAAGTGAATAAATCAGATTTTGGACAAAACTTGTGCGTTTATAGTGGTGCAAACTTACCTCCCCCTCTCTCTGAAGTGATGCTGATAAAGATGAAAACAAAAACAGATGCCCAAATGAAAGGATAATGTAGATCTTATTCAGGTAAGAAAATGTACAGTTCATTATACATAAGGAGAAGGTGTTCAGCTAGTGCAATGAATTCTTCCCACAAAACAAATATAAACCAGGTGTCTGAATCTGCTTCTGGAGGTGCATTTCTCTTCATACTGACTAGAAGGAGAACCTAGAAGATCAGCTTATACTATGTGTCTAATTCATTTCAGACCTCTACATTTAGGTGATATCCCTCCCACTGAGCATAATACAAGGTCCAGTTAAGTCAATGTTAGTTTTCCCTGGGCTCTAGAACATTAAACAGAAACCACCACAACAGCTAAAATCTTATTCTCACCTGTAAAGCGTGGACTTCCAGAGAATCAATGTACAATTATGACTGGTTTCAGAACAATTCTCTGTTGATAACTGGTGCAAAACACATAGTCTGCACTAACACATTACTCTTATATTCAGGTGACAAAAACTGGTTTATTCTAGTTAGTTCCTTTCTCACAATATACACTAAAATCATACCTGCAAATTAGGCTAAGTATCCTAAATAGAAAACAGGATGATGTGAAAAGAGGTGAAGACTATAAGCTTGATATCATCGGCAACATCAAGATTATATGATTTAAAAATGTTGTAATAGTTCTTATATTTAGGTTGCTCACATAAAATAGGAAAAATTAATGTTGTCATAATTATGCTCTCTTTGAGATGCCAATATTACAACATAAATATTAATCTCTATTAGTTTAAACAACAGTTGAGGCAGCAATTAGAAAAGGATTAGGAAAGAGCACCAGTCTCTTCTAAATGCAGTGAAAAGCCAGGCAGGAGCCTGGTGCTCAGGCACTTCCAGTAACCCTCCATGAGTGCTAACACCCTGTCCTGGAACCCCGGTGGATTTGCCTCACTCCAGATTGAGACATGTCCTGTCAGTCAAATGGGCCTGTCACTCAAATCTGCATCACAAAAAGTCTGTTTAGTGGAGTGCGAAAAATAAATTTAATCTACATGGGTATAGCAAAACACACTAGTGAACATGCACATGGGGAACATTTTTTCAAATCATCTACTGAAAATCTTCTGAAACGTGCCCAGCTTTGCAATGGGAGTGGTAGTCACACTGGTCAAAGATGACATTTTAAAGTTTAAAGATTTAAATCAAAGTTAAGACAAAAATGATTTTTTCAATCATGTAGCATCTGTGTTCTGTAACACAGATGGCTTAAAAAAAACCCGAATTTATCAGACTGAAATGAAACTTTAATTAAATAATCTAGTTCTACATTGCCAATATTAATTTATAAGAACTCTAATACGCACTGATACATGGGTTGCTTGAATCAGACTGCAGGACTCAAGAGCTGGAATCAGTCCAGCACTTTGAAGTCTGACGGTCTGAAGGACTAGTTTTATTTTGGATTGTTTCTTGCCCTTCCCAGTTTGGGGAAGAATGATGAATTATCTACTACCTTTTAACTTCCTGCTCAACAGCTCAGTCAGGAACACCAAATGAAAAAAACTGAGGTAAGATATGTAATCTACCAGCAGAGAATCATAAGAAAAATTTAAGTTGGGAGGGCTCTACGGGGAGCTCTCTTCCAAATTCTTACTCAAAGCTGAACTAACTCAAGTAGTAAATTGGTTTCCTCTGGGTCTTGTCCAGTCAAATTCTTGAAAGCTCTAAGGAGGAAAATTCCAAAGTCTCCCTTCGCAACCTATTACAGTCCTTCAAATCTCTCATAATGAGCACTTTTTTCTGTATATCCAGGCAAAATTTACCTTGCTACAACTTTCTGCCATGGCATCTTGTCCTTTCATTGTGTACCTCTAAGAGGAGCCTGTCTCTGCCTTTGCCATACCTCCCCTCTAGATAGTGGGAGGCAGCAACTAGAACCCCCTTACCCTTCTCAGCTCCATGCTAGGAAAACCTGTTTTATTCAGTGACCCTTTCTATGTCATATGCACCAGCTCCCTGAACATCTGAGTGGCCCTTTTGCAGACTCTCTACAGTTCCTTGACATCCCTTTTGTACTGGAGACCCCCAAACCAGACACCTTACTCCATATAGTAGCCTCATGAGCACTGAGTAGAGGGGAATGATCACATCCTTCAGTCTACCGGCCAGTTCTGTTAATAGAGCTTCAGCAGGTGTTTAACTATTGTTGCTGGAATGGCCCACTGCTGACTCAGTAGTGTCAGCTTTATTAATATTAAGATTTCGAATATGTCAATTTTCATTTCAATTTTCCAGAATTGCATAGCACCAGCATGACCTGCCTTCCATCTTCATAGCTACCACCATGACTATTATGCTTTGTATCACCAGTGGGTAGCTTTCTGGTCTCTTATGAGAGGGGATGTAGGCAAGACAAGCTTCATCAGTTACCACTGCAGTGTCCAGGGATTAAACTTTCTCTGATTCTCTGACACTTTGATCTCTTTGATCCCAAGAGCACTTCCTTGTCCTTTTTAATATTATCGGTGTTAACTATCATGCAGCCATGAGCATACCACTCTCCTTCATCTTTTCAACGCTAACTCAAGCTTGACTTCTGAAGATGGAAAGTTATCTTCAGCAAAATAAACAATATTCTTCTTTCTTTTCGGTGCTTTTTTATATGGCTCACTGTAAAGCTAAAAGCTATAGAACATCTTCATTCTGAAAGTATATAACCACTGCTGAGCGTACCAGACCCAAAGGATAACTTTAGATCTATCCAGACCAAAACAGATAGGTTCCAATCAGCATCTTGTTCAGGTAAAGCATGAAATTATAGAGAAGACTATAAAATTAATCATCAGATATTGCTGTGCAGGCAGGTCTGCAAAGCCCAAACAAAGCTTGCTGCAGCTGAAACCTGTGGCCCCACGGTTCAGCCATCTATAGCTTGATGCAGCCAGGCTGTATGACCTCAGTTTAGTTTTATTGACAAAATTGTTGTTAAAGTTTTAAAAAGTACATAAGCTAAAGATTAAAAAAAAAAAAAAGAAAAAATGCAAGATGAAAACACAGGCAGAGATGTAATTGTTGACTAAGAATTGGTCAGCAACTCAAGCACTTGAGAGGAAAAATAGTGAACCCATATAAAACCCTAAGGAAAGAAAGCAGAGCACTGGCAGATGGCAACTCAGCAACAGCAAGGACCAGCCAGTTCCAAGGAGCGATACAGGCTAACTCTTCCCCACTTGACTGATGACTGGCTGGCCAGCCAATAATTAATTGATACTCTAAGCAGTGTATATCCTGCTTGGAAAATATCTTTGTGCATGGTAAAAATATTGAACAAAGACAATCGCAGTAATGAAGGGTTGCATGGCTATCTCGGATAGCTTGAGAGTGATATTAAGAAGCTCCAGAAGCAAATGTTCTCATTCACAAAAAAAAAAAAACTTTTTACAAAATCACCATGAAACCCAGGTGTTTACTATTGATCTGGGCTGTTAGCAAGAAAAGCATGTGCAAATAGTGCCAGTGTCCCCAGGACCTTCTCAGACAATTTCAAGGGATTTTTTTGGTTTTGTTTAGGCTTGGTGAGTGGTTGGGAGTTTGGAGTTCTTTTTCACTACCTTCTCCCACAGTTCATCTATGTGCCAGGAAGACTTTATTAAATCTGCTAGGTGACCAAGGAATTGTGGTGGATACTTCCAGACATGAACCCACAAACCCATGCAAGAACAATACCTTACCATGACACACATAAGGCTACTCTGCAGTCAGACCATATACCTAACCCAGGTTCCCCACTCACCCAGTACTGAGAGATCTCCCAGTGATACCGTTGCCACCAGCTCATACTGGAGTGCTAATGCAGCCTTGCTGCCAAGAGTTGAGACAACTTAACTCCGTTTACAATACAGAGTTCATGGCTAAGCAACCGCAGAATGTTTTTATAGCTCAATTCAGCGTGTAATCTCAAAGATGTCTTGCTGTTTCTGACCTTTACTTACAGAAACATGATGGCATGGGAAGGCATGACCAGCCAAGCACTTCCTCAGGGAGTCTAGTTTTGGTGGTGATAGGTGTTTCTGTTTCATATATTCTTCACCATTAGAGCAATCAAATGGGAAGAAAAGGATTTTCCTTTAAACATGTGAATACTAATTAGGAAATTGTCATCTGAATTCCAGGAGAACACTTTCAACAATGAATTTTGGCATTTTTTATAACGGCTTAATGTGGAATCTAAAGTTTTCCCACTGCAAAATGTTGTAAATTGCTTAGCCCTTGTGAGCTTTAACCTCGAAAGCATATATGTTTCTTGTAGGAATGGATCTTCCTTACAGTTTTCATATCAGTTTAGCTTTATAAGCTAAGCACTATCTCAATGAAAACTATGAATGAAGGCATGTATTGGAATATCATTGTCCCAGTGAAATGCAACATTTTGGGGAGTGAAACAGGGCATACTTCCACTAGCAGTAGACAACAGTTTTTAGCAAGATACTTAATGACTTCTCTAAAAAGGAAAGCAAGCATGTAATCTGGCATTTTCCTAGGTCAAAGCTAATAAAACTTACTGTTATTCCAAGTGTTTCAAGTTGCAAGTTCATTAATGAGCACAAGTTGCCATTCACTTGATTTTCATGCAGTTCCCTGGTCATAAAATTATTTTTCAATCTACAGAGAAGGAAGTTTGCTACTTCATATATAACTCTTCTAGATGTGAAACAGAAGATTTCCCTGACAAATGCGTTAGCTAAATTGTACTCAGTGCCTCCAGCGCAGTATTCACTGTTCTATTAATTCCTGTCATAAGCTGCAACATTGTCCTGACAGACAGCTGGTGCATTCCCATTTTCAAAGTAAGAAGTAGCAAGACGAGAGCTGATACATACTGAAGCTACAATCAGTCTCTAGCGATACAGAAAGCTCCAGTTTTGGTGTTCTCTGCCCACACTACCTTCTGGTGGGCTCTAAGGACAAGTTCGTAAGGCAGAGTTCATGCCTCCAGTAAACACGGAGTGAGTGAGAGAGCACAAGAAAGTGTGAAAATGGCAAGGCTAAATGAAACAGCAGGACACTGTGGAGCTTTTTAAAGTCCCGAACAGCAATGTGCGAATGCCTAGCTAACTACCCTTGAAAATAAAGTCAGTCATAGGTATCTTTCACTTTGCTGACTGAGAAATGAGTTTAGAGGATCTGTGTTTCAACAGCTGTTGGCAAAACAAGTAGCCCTGTGGCGGGTGACACACTAAATGTCAAAATCTTCCACTTGGTCGGGGCTGAACTGGAATGACTTTCACCAGTCTCCTCAGCAGCCCAGTTCCAGGTGGGAACGGTGCCAGCGGGCAGCACGCTGTCCCTGGTCACTTGTCAACAGACCAGTTCCCAGCTGATCCAGTACTCTTCCCCTCACGTTGTCCTTCTCCCTGTCTGATGGCTGCACACATTGCTAAGTGAAAACAGGAGGAAAATAAGCACATCAGTAGAGAGAATTTATTTGGGATGGATGAGAAAACAGACAGTGCCCAAAGAGAATCAGTTCCCATCTTTGTTTATCAAGTTGCAAAACCACTAACTCAGAAAGATTGGTGGAGCAGCTGTACAAGAACTAGTAGTTTCAGTTCTTCTAGGTCTGAGCAACAGATTTCTTGTTTTGGCTTCACAGTGGTATGAGGCCTTTGAGTTTCACTTTGAGATCAGTATTCAAAGCAAGCCAGAAGCTCAGAATGAACTTCAGCTGGAATCAATGACTTTTTATGAGCTTCCACAGCACGCTTGGTATTGCTCAACGCATACCCTAATTGAGCAATCTTTCTCCAGAGAAGGGAGCGAAGTTTTATCCAGTCTAATTTGTTTTCAAGCACCATTTCAGACCATGTTCTCATTTAATTGTACCAATACAATTTTCATTGGAGAATCTTGGGTAAATTCAGGTTTTGATTTCCATCAGGCTGTATTTCAGTCCTTGTAACCAAAACATCACTAGAAAACTAAGAGCAAACAAGAATCTAACGCTAGAGAACTGAGTTTTCAACTGCATTATATGAATTGATCATACACTTTTTAACACCTTCTTCTTTACAGAATGTTTCCCCCCTTGATATTTTATATATTTTGTTTCTCAAAAATTGCAATTCACTCTTTGGATTTCTATCTTTAGGAGAGAGAGGTGTATGATGTTTCAGCTTAATGAGAGTGAAATATCAATTGAGTTGAGTGAAACGTAAATGTGATTTTTTTTTTTTTATGCCAAAGGACAACAGTATGAGCAGATATTTCATTCAGTAAATCAAATAACCAATACAACTCTGTACATATCCTAGAAATATTCTATTTTTGTGTCTAACTTTGAAATTGCTTACAGTATTCTTATTTCAAGGTTTTATTCAAGCTCCAAAACCACATTTGGTGGCCTTGGGATTTTTAATCAGTTTCATGCAGACAATCAGTAAAGATGATATATTTATATAAGCCCAGTTTGTCACCTTTATCCAGATTCTTAATATACTACAGATGGCTTGCACAATGCAGTATAGCATGCACTTACGTGCTATAAGAGGAAGAGATTCACTTCAAAATTAAAAATATTTTATTCTATTTAGAACTGCATCAGCAAAGGGAATAGGAACCAAATAGATGATAACCCTGTAAGAACTAAGTTAATTCAAACCCTCTCAGAATAGTCCCTTCAGACACTTTCTGAAGCATCCTGCATTTGTACAGCTCTTACCCAGGTTCCATGCTTTACAGTTGCTTAGGTTATGCTACAGTATGCCTCAAAGACCTGCAGACCTGATTTGGTTTTGATCAGGACTCACAAAAGGAAGTTGATTCTGCAGCCAAACAGCCAATGGAAAATATCAATACATCTATGATATGCCCTTTAAAACAAGGTGGTTGTTCAAGCAAATGGTTCACACAAGTGTGGTCTCTGGTACTGAAATTTTTCAAGCCCTTGCCTGAATGCCTCCTCAAGTTAAACCAAACATTTCCATAATGCCTATGTCCAAGGTAGGTACAACAAGGGGAGGCATGCTTTTAAAATATTTGCATTCTAAATATTTTCCTAATTTTCTTAATGCTACAACATTATAAACAGCAATGCTGTGTGATTATCATTAAAGCTGTTCTGAACACAGGCAACAAAAGATCAGAAATTACATTCATTCTTTCCTTTCAATGTTGAATCCTAGTGGGAACAGTTACAACAGCTTCATGATTCCTGAACTTTCACCAAAACATCTATCTGGCCTTAAGAGCAGAGTTGAAGAGAAAACCCCCAAATTTTCATATTTCTAGACACTGTAAATCATTCCTTTCTTCTTAACTGTATTATTCCCATATTCCATCAAAGGTCTTACTAGTTATTCATATCATCATCAATAACACTGTGCATCTGGTTAGAAATTATCATGCTTTGGGAATACAAATCTTACATAAGAAATTTTGCCCAGGAAATTTTGCCCATGTGATTCAAAATTAATTCATAATGTTGTCATATTGCTAGCCATTTATGATTAGTACTTCTTTGTTTATCTCATTAGGTTCTACAGTTGCATTACACGTATATATTTGTGTGCATTTCCTGAAATAATTTGTTGCTTCTATTCAGTATTGGCATTTAAATGAAATATGCAATTTTAACTTTGCTAATTGTATTGGATTTACCTTAGATAAGGAAAACTGTCTTAGCTCTGTTCTTTGTGGTACCTCTAGTATAACTATTGATTTGCAGTAAATAGCATGTGTTTCAATTCCAGATCCTAGCAATCTTCACCCCAAATGCGTGGTAATATTGATCTTCCATTGTGGTTGTTTTGCCCATTGCTTTCCACCGCAATTCCTAGTCTTGTCATTGAAGGTCATTTTCAGAACCGTTTTCCTAATGAGATAAATTCAATAAAGTCATCTGACAATTCAATTTAAAAGAGTAGGTTTTCAGAGCAGGAAAATGTCACTGCAAATGTGAAGACCACTGAGTGTCATTTACGGCTGCTTCAAGTGCTCAGCTCCTCAAAATCTAAGCCTTTAAATATATTGATAGAGCAAAGTGGAGATGAGTCTCACTCCTCCACATGAAAAGCCAGAGAAGTTTGCAGTCCACAGCGGCACAAGTATGTAGTTAGGAACTAAAAACTGTACTGGGTCAGAAACTGGCTACCAAAGGGTTCTCATTAAAGAGCTTCATTTTGACTCTGTAGATTCTTTATAGCTTTAAGTTGTATTTTTACGTGATTACTGAACAAAAAAAAAAAGGATTTTACTTCTCTCCATCCTTGGCACACTCATTACTGTGCTCTAAAGCAACAATAACAGTGTAAGTGTTACTAATATCAGGCGACTGTTACTAATAACTCCCGTTGTTCAAAGACCTTTTCCTGTGGGTGTTTTGAGAGCTGATATGCAAAGACCCTGGCAAAGAATCTGATCAAAGGAAACTGGCATTTAGCCGCACTAAGTTTGCAGCTGTCTCTATGCCAGCATCAAAGGATTGCTTTAACAAGGGAAAAAAGGACAACAGGTCTGAGTGGCAGGGTGTACTCTTCCCAGCCCCAGCGAGCAGAGAGCCTGCAATGAAAAGAGCTATTATGGGACACTTGCAAGCCAGCATTTATAACGTAACTCAGCTAACTGAGTCATGTTCTCCTTTCAAATACAGAAGAACATTTTAAAAGCAACTTTACCCAAAATGCCAAAAATTTGTATTCTGTTTACTGCTCTGGTTATTGGTTTCTAACGATGCCAGAGGGCACAGACACGTTTCCTAACTACCGAAGCTGGCATGTCTTATGAGCCACTTACACAAAGTGCAACTTTTGCTGAGAATGTCAGGGTGAAAGGCTACAGTCCCGTCCGACCATGTGCTGTGCTGGAAAAATGCATTATCTTTTTTTCTTTCCAATATTGAATACTGCTCTAGTACTGCTGCTGTGCGGTCAGATACAGTGTGTCTTCACAAATTTGTCCTGCCTCTCTTTGGGAAAATTTGGTCACTCAGACTGAATGGTTCAACACAACAGCACTTTTCTTTACTGACACCTTGCTTGCTGGACTGTCAGCTCAGCTACTTGGGCAAAGTCTTTAATAAGTAAACTTTGTGCTGCAGCCAGAGACTGTTTGCTAAGTTTCACCTGGAGAAGCAGGGTTTGGGTTGTTGATAGCAGTGGGCAAATTGCTCTTCCCTTCAGTCTCTTCCAAAACCAGGGACCCAGAGAAAAGCAATGGACCAGTGCTGGCAGTAGCATGGTAAGGATGGGGTCTGTCGGATGAACCAGAGAATTTACTGTGTGCAGCAGTGGTAGCAAACTTCTGTTCCTTTACTACCCGCAAGAAAACCTCTTCCTGCGTGAGGCACACAGTCTCCAGTGACTCTCAGCAGCAATAAAATGCCTTTCTTTGATTTCTAGAAAATGCCAAAAGCAGTTCATCTGTGGCCTAGAACATCTATATTATATCCCAAACGATTTACAGGACTACTAGGTAACACAGATTGTGATAAAATTGAGAATACCTATACATAAGAAACATTTCTGTTCAGCTTCTAAGGTTTCTGCTATGCATAACCTTGTGAAATCAATAAAACAAGAATTTAAGCAAACCAACAGTGCGTGTTTTCTTATCTTCCCACCCAAGAAAATACATGGCCACTGCTCACCACAGACCAGACCTGAAGACTGATCTGAAGTCTCTCTCCTATAAATGTCTGCTTTCTTGCATCAATTTACCAAACATTCCTCAAATTTCCCTCGGCTGACCCATTGACTGTGTTGTCCCCACATGTACACTGTTAGTTGTCTGAAGCTTTGCAGCACGCTTGGAAGCCTGCTGAGATAGGGAGCTGTGGAAAACCAGCAGAGTTATAGTTGCAAAATGTGACTGAAAGCAAACGGCGGAGAGAGCAGCAGGAGGTAACCAGCTACCCAGTGAAGGAACAGCACATTTGTGCTACAGCACTGCATAGAATTTCTTTGCTTCTGTTATTTTGGGATAAATGTGTGTGCCACAATGATGATCATCACAAGGGGATTTTACTGCTTCAATCTCTTAGTTTAGTGCTTTAATATCCTATTCAGTCAGCAGACATAGGAGCTGGAGCTTAGTGGCATGCTAGTGCTAACAGACAGCTTCTGGGCTACAGAGGACATTAAAACTTGTTTGGTCCATCTAAAAGAACTATAGATTCACGCACATACAAACACTTCTGCACTTCAAGTCCAAATCTAGACTATTCTGTGCAGGTGTTTCTTCTCTATTAAGCAGAATAACATTATTTTCCCACACCAACAAATGCATCTTTATTGGTAAATTCTTCTAAAATTCTCTATTTTTAGCCATTAAAAGCAAAAAAAGCTTGAATCATTTGATGTAGAAACTTTCAGAATTCTTGTTTACATTTCTCTTTTCAATACAATTTTTCTTTAGAATTCTATCTACATTTAAATTTTAAAGAGGCAAAAGCAAACCAAATAAAAGACTTCTTTTTTAATTTGATGTCAACTGAACTATTGTTTTGTAAATTAAATGATACTTTCAAGAAGCTTTCAAGAAGCAGTTTCCCGAGTTTCTCACTTGACTTGAGAGCCAAAAAGTCAATTCCTTACACAGTTGAACCTATAAGGATTTCATCATTCTTGAAGAAACCTCCCCAAAACATGATACCAGATATGACTGTAGACATAGTATCTCTAATATTTAACTCTATTTCCTGAAACAAACTATGAAACATGAATTGAAAAGGTAAACTTTACAAACATCTTAACTATATAAGTTAGGAGATACATTTAATCTGGATTTATTCATTGCTATACAGCAAATAACCCATTTTCTGAACAGAAAATGAGACCTTTCATAAAATATGTGTTAAACTGGAAGCATTTTTGGCAATCCAGGTGATGGGATGCAAAACATTTGATGGCATGGCTGCTGGAAACAATGGAGTTCTATAATTTTCCTTACATATATAATTTATAAGCATATGTAAGAAAAATATTACTTCCAAACACTCCAGCTTTATCCTATTCCACAAATAAATAGACTAATTCTTTTCTATCAGGATATTTGAACAATACTTTACTGTGGCTAAAACTTTAAATAACACAAGTGTGACGAAACCTGCACTATTCATGCAAAGAAGATAAAGTATTATCTCTGCATTTCATCAACAGTTTTTCACTGGAAATAATTAACTACAAGAACATAATAATTTTGTGTTGGGGTGGATATGATTAACTGTAGGCTGAGTTCATCATGGTTTATTATTATTCTATTTTATTAGGGATAGTAAAATTTATGGTACACATAGAATTTTTATCATAAAACTGACAGACTATATTCTCAGTAACAAACTAAACTCTTCAACTACAGCTATTTTTCTCAAAGGAGCCTATGATTAAACTGTAGGCCAAGTCTAATCAAAAGATCTTAACTAATATGAACATGTGTTTGGGAGCCCTGTTAAGCACAGCAGAATCTCATTAATCAACTTTGGAGAGCCTAAAGAATTTAATTTAAAGTAAACTCATAAAGGGTATGTAGGTGCAAAATGTCTTTCTCCTGCAAATGCACATAAAGAAGTTGCAAGCACTGTGAAGTAAAACAGGCTGTGGCTGCCAATTTCTGATGAAAACAAAATCATCACATCACACCATGTTTCAACAGCAAACTTTTGAAATGAAAGGCCCCCCCTCATTTCCCCACTGTAAGATCCTATCATAGTCAAGTTTTAGGTCTACACAAGCACACAAGGGCACTCTTTCTCCTCGACCTGGCTGAGGTGACGGGGATTCCAGTACCATGTCCTGTCCAGGGAGAGCACAGAAACAGAGGGGATTTTATTCCTTCTGCCCACGTACTCTGGTGATTCTTGTACCTCATCATCCTCTACAGACCATTCCTTCCCCTCACTTCTCCTGCTGATTTCCACCTAATTCTGGCCCTCTTTTTCACCAGAAAACCTCTCCATTTCAGACTAGCTCCTCATCCTTCTCACTCCCTTTGATTATATTCCCACATCACACCTCCAGACTCTCAGCTTATTCACTCTTGGTCCACTCCTAACTCCCCACAACCCCTCTCTCCCCAGTTTCCCTGTATCCTTTTAAACCTCTCCCCAGTCTTCCTCTTTCCCCATTCACACTCTTCTGTATCCCCAGTATGGTTTATTTGCACCTACAGAAATACCCATCCAGTCACTTAAGCATCCAAGCAGGCAGGTAGGCAGGCAGACTCCACTCCTTTTAAGAGAAGGGACACGGGCACCTCTTTTAGTAGGCACATTGTTATAACAAGGGCAGTAGAAGCCAGCATCACACTGTCTCCAGAAGTACTCTGATAGTTTGCACATGACAGAAAAATGAAGATTTTAATGGGAGTGCAAAGTAGCACAGAGCAATGTAAACCTTGAACGCAAGGAAGAGCAAGATATACGAGCTCAACTCTGTATTAGATTCATGAAATCATCTGCCGCTGGCTACCAAAGGCCAGAGAAACAGGGGTTCAGTCATCCACATGCTCCACAGAGTCCAGAGCCCCAGGTTATCAAAATAAATCTCTTTGAGAAAGGATTACACTGACTTGACATGATTCAGTGTCATTCTTCAGTTGTTCTTGCAGGAATGCTGGCATAAAATGGAAGCTTGCCAACATAAAGATGGATGACAGCAGGAGTTACTGTAGGCAACAGGTCACATCCAAGGCAGACTCCAACATACTGCAGGAAATTGCTGCAGATAATGAGAAAGAGAGTCCAGAAGAAGTTGGGAAACTTTGCACTGGTGCTGTTTTCAAAGTAGGTCACAAGTTTCACATCTCAGGGAAGGCAGCTCACGCATATAACAAGATGCATACATTTTTAATCAGAACAAGATCCATGGAAATATTTTGAGAAACAGAAACCTTTGTAATTCTCTGCATTTGAAGAACATCAAGAGGAGGCCTGTCAAAAAAAAGACAATTCTTGTGACCCACATCTCAAACTTTCCCTGGAAATCTGGAAAACTGTGTGGACAAGAAACTTAGAAAACTGATAGCTGGTGACATTATTACCAATGGACAACTCACTGTGTGCTGCTGCTGGCGTTTTCTCCAAGTTACTGTGCACAACAAAGCACTGGAGAACCCAAATATATGTCTTAGATCTTGATGCCGTGAAAAGCTGAAATCAGGACTCTGTTAAGAGTCTTGTCTGCTAGTTTTCCATCAGGCTCAGGCTTCAATGTACTGCTACTCAGATGACACCAAAGCTTCAGCACACAGATACCCATTAGATTGTGACAAGAAGAATTGAAGACCCTGAGAGACACAGTAAGATAAAGTTGTCCCAAGCAAAAAGAGACTCTCATAAACTCTACTTTTCTAGATCGTTTATGACCAATTTGGCTGCAAAAATTTCAGGTAGATTTCAAGGGCAACTTGGATGTGGTGCCACCCCAGTCCCAGGCAACAATGGCCTGTGCTCAGAGCAGAAAGGCTTCAGCAAGCCCTCCTCATAAAGGTAAGAAAAACATAATCCCAGGGAACAGAATGAGATAATGTTTAGACAATGTTTTCAAAACCTAATTCAATTGAACCTTGGAATGAGCATCTGGAAATGGGAAGGAGAGGCAATTTCACAAGGTCCTTTGAGGACAGGAAATCACTGATCGCAAGATGCATATTGCATCTGTTTACCATCACTGTGGATTGGGGTGAAAGAAGAAAAAATGATACAGACAGTATGGTTACTCTGGCTTTGAATTTGCAATGTCACCTCTACAGGGACTGTTAATATTAGCACCTGAAAAATGCACATGGATCCTGCTGGCAGCATTAGTAGAAGTTCATATTTTCACAGTGTAGTCAGAAGTTTGATGGAAATATAAGGCGCCGGCTACTGTTGTCTTAAGAGGCTGTCTAAAAGCAACAAAAGTACAAACTCTGTAGAGAGGTCACATAAAATAAATACAGTCCTTTAATTGCAGGGAACAATCTCACGAAGAGAAGTACAAATGTCATTCACCTAATTTACTGAGAAGCCAAATATTTTCAGACTGCTTTAGAAGTGTACTAGTAGTTCTAAAGCCAATTATACAGATTTATCACTTCCTAGTATGTGCTAAATAAAGGGATCAGAAACAGGTCTTCAGAACTTCAGAAAGTACCGAAATCCTGACCTTTAGGAACACAAAAAGCTCAGCCCATGGCTATGCAGAAATTAACAGTTATGCTGGGTTATAGCACTAGATTGGCAGAACATTTGTTCCACTGATCCTTATTCTTCTTCAGGGTTTTGTGTTGATTCTTAGGCTGAAGCCTTTTGTGCTGGTAAATAGCTTCAGGAGAAGAGAAAGGATTCAACAAAGGCATTTAGCTTTTGAAGGAGCCCTTTCATTAGGTTATTTCTGAAAACAAAGAGAAGATAATGATACCGCTGGTGTTCACAGGATATCGTGCTACTTTCTTCCTTCCCTCTTCCTATTGTTTCAACTTGACTTGACTTTACAAAATGCTGCACCAAGGAGAAAATAAAACCTGTGACCAATAATTTATCCAACACCAGAATTATTCAAACTAATAGGATTCATATTTTGTTTTCTTCCAAAAGCAGCAGGGGAAATATTGTTATTGTTCTGATGTTTTCTAATTAATGTCTGAGAAGCCTAATGCCGGGAACAAGATGCTTCGGAAATCTGTGACTCATCGGCTCTTCTTTGAAAAGCTAAACATGAGAGCAACTACATGAAGAATTTATTTATACTGTTAATGTCAGAAAAAAATATTTCAAAGGTTCTGAAACAACTCCAAGTTTCACATCTAGCAGTGTAATGCATACAGATCTGACAGAGGAGCTAAAGGCAGGAGAAAAACAGAAAGAACATTTTCTGGATATCCCCTAGGACGGGCTGTGAAGCGCTTTCCCCGCCACGTCCTCTAGCGATGCACCAGCTAATGTCAGCTTAAGGTTTTGTCAGGGCACAGTTAGCAATAGCCTGAGAATTCAGGTTTGCACATATGCTTACCATTTTACATGTAAACAACTACTTCACCTGCACTAGATTAAGGATGCTTAGGAATCGAGTGAGTATTTGATTGGAGAGTTTGATACAGCCTGGTACAAAGCGAAAGGTCATTCACAAACCCTCCATCACGAGTTTTCAACTCCCACACTGTGACCAGGGTCATTCTGATCTATGCATTTGATTTGTGTCTATCCCCACTCTGGATAAGATGACAGTTTAATAGGGTTGAGAGAGCACATTTGAATTAGTAATCTGATTTAAAGGATCATTTGTAACTTGATTTGAAACAGCTATTTTTATAGCGTGGTGAGAGAGAAAGGTTTATATACTATGTCTGTTTAATTTCTAGTTTCCTCCACACTTTCTTGCTTCATTAAAAAATGAATGCAGAAACATCAAAACACCTCAAAAATAAAATGTGTGCTTATTCTTAACATTGGAAAAAATTCCTGCAGAGCACCTGTTCACAAAAAGCATATAAAACAGTTCCTGAGAGGAAATACTCCAGAGAGGTTATGATAAGCCACTAGATCCTACAGTCCTAGCCATAGCAAAACTTTTTTTGAGATGTATTTCTTTTAGTAGTTTGGTGCTTCTATAGTCATATTCCTTGCTGCACCAGTAGAGGCAACACAGTCACAATGTTTAAGGATTCTGCTGCACCACTGGGCTGCAGCAATTCCCACCCCAACGAGTCCAAATCACCCGCACTACAGTGATAGTTTGCTGGTCCAGTTCACAAATACTGAACCAACGTTATCATATGGCCCACTGTATTAAGGACAGATGAAATCAGAGCTGGCTTACCTTTATGTGCCAGACTGTATTTCTGCAACAGGAGCTGAGCCATCCCCACTTCGGTGGGAAGCTTGCATGTCATAAATTCGTAGCAATGCACCTCTCCTGAAATAGGCCCTAAGTCTTCTTAAAGGAAATCTGTGTTTCAGGAGTTCATCAGGCTTAATACTAGATTGTTCTAAAGCAAGTAATATTCAATAAGCCCTCATAGTACATTTACAAAGAGTATGAACACATTTGGTAGCAAAATGTCTTCTTACCAGAAGTCAGGTAAGCTGTCCCTTGATCTTTGCTAATGTTCTCCACACTTTTCTACACAATCTGTGCTGCAATTGCATTTTGTCAGCTAGTTCTAAAGATTATAGTGGAAAAAAAAAAACTACTAGTAGTAACTTCCTTACAAAGATAAAATTCTGGACCTATTAAAGTCATGAGGAGTTGCTACTGATTTTAATAGTTCTGGGATTTCAATAATAAAATCTGCAAAGTTGATTACATGTGGTTCCAAATCTATTTTTTAAGTACTCTGAAAATAAACTGCAGAAAATTTGCTTTACCATGAATTCACTTAAGGTGTTATTGGTATAGGCATTATGATGAAGCTCAGTAAAGGAAAAATTAGATCAAATAACAAAGGGAATTTCCTAAAAACAAAGACCATGAGATAGTTTCTTAAAAGAAAAAAAAAATCCCCAACACTAAGCCCATTTAAAATTACTCACAGAACGATCTCCCACTCCCCACCAGAGACAAGATCTTTCTTATGTCTAAACTAAATTAATTTGATGGTGGCTTGGATAGCAAGGGTGAAACACGATGATGCATTCTGGCTTTCACAAGAGCTCTCTTTGTGATCTAGTGGAGCTCTGCTAACAGGAACACAGGCATCAGCCTTGCAAGCCCCTGAAGTTCCAGTCCCAAGTGAAACAAATCTTGGTCACGGGGAACTAAATATATCCAACAGCTATCAGACAAGCAGGTCAGTAGCTTGTCCAGGTCAAGCCTTGTTGTAGCTCAGGCAATTCCTTTCCCAGCATATCAAAAAATATAGAAGTCATTGCAGAATATAAGTGGGAAACAGACTTCTAAAGGCTTTGCTTACTAAATAACTTCTGTTTAAACTGAACTAGAATTATCAATTTATAAATCCTTTGGGGCAGAAATTCTTCACATTTGTGTGGATAACATCTAACAGAATGCAGCTCCATTACGAACATATTTTGTGGGTGTAAAACACACTATAATGGTAACTAAATATTAAAACAGATCTCCACGCATAGCTATGTCAGAAAGCACCATATGCTGTCAAGGTCAGCATTTTTCCCCAAATGTTATCGCCCCCTGCTATTGCTTTTACGGTGGTTCATCAGAACTCAAGTCTGCAGCTCTGAAGCAAGAGAAGTGTGCAGCAGTGTACCCACTGCTCTGCCTACACAAGCATACATATCCTGCCCAATTTGGTAGGTATGTTTCATTCCAATATTGTAATATTCAAGTTTTATCTTGTTTAGACTGCAAACCAAGTAATGCTGGAAGTAGAACAGCTGATTCCCACTTGCTTTCTTCTCCCATATTCAGCAGGTAATTGTTGTAAGTTTAAAACACAGAATGTGTTCTGCAAACATGGAGTTTTAAGGTAGGAGATGACCCAGCCCCCTCTACCAAAATAGCATCATCCCTGTCTACTCGTGATGCCACCATTAACACAAACCTCTTACATAGCTGTATTGATTTCACCAAGGGGCAAAACAAGACTTTCAATGTTGGAAACTGCTCTTGTAGGTTACCGGAGTAACAACGGCACCAGGGAATGGTCCATTAACCTCAAGGGGTTGCACTGACATCGCTACATTAAAAACAACAAAGGTCTTCAGTGCAGATGGTGCTGCAAGTTTCTACATCTTCCTGTCCCATTACCAACTCCGTAACTTCTGGTTCTTTTTAAGGTCTGAATTCACAGCTTTTTAAATGGCCCACGACACTCAGGGTCAGAGGCACAAATGGTCCAACCAGGGCATCCTAAAGCTGAAGAAGACCATCCCTTTATCTGGAAGAAAAGAGTGGCCAAGAGATACATTTCTAATGTCTTATGAAGCCTTGTAGTGTGTGCTTAAACTAGCTTCAGTGCAAAGGATTTCAAATTGCATTGCAATTATTATGTAACTTGGTTTAGTGGTAGGTGTCTCTGCCCATGGCAGGGGGGTTGGAACTAGGTGATCTTTAAGGTCCCTTCCAACCCAAAACATTCTATGATTCTATGATTAACAGGCTGGATCTATGCTGCTTGTCTGATCATGCTGTCAGTAAATCAAGGAATACTGTGGTCATAATAATTTTAAGAGGATATATACGCACACTCATTCTGATTCTTTGGACTAGACGTTATTTTGAGGCTTCTGAAATAAATCTTTTCCCTTTCTGCTTGCCTACAAGAATACAGCAGCTTTTTTGTTAGCTGCCTGCATCTGTGTTTTTGTTTGGGAAACAGATCCGGCTTGACTTGACATTGAATTAGACCTGAAAAGATTAATCCAAAGCCCAGAAAGCTTGTCCCTGGATTTATAAAGCATTAGACTAGACCTCAAATGTCTAGACCACTGTATCCTTTCACCAGCTGAGATATTCAATCCCATGCCCATCAGGGGCCATGTAAGTCAATGACTGTCAGAGGGTACCTTTCCCAGGTTAACTACCTGGTTCAGAATCAAACTTTCCCTCACTTTGGCTTTAGCCATTTTAAAGGAATTAAAAGGATGCAAATTATCTGAAGTTGGCATTTTCTTTTACCAGGTTAGACTCATTCTGACTCTCAGTCACAGTTGCTCTGCTTTCCAAAGTCACATAACAGTAGAGTAGCTGTGGGAGTTTGGATGTGATGAGCTCAGTACATTTCTTGGAACCTGCTCTTTATTGCATAAATCATATGGATTTGGGAACAGAAAAGCTGCCAAGATATGGTAAGAGCTACCAACCATATGGGCATCCAACCAACGCTGGACATCAGGTAATATTTGGAAAACTTGGAGAAATTGTTTCATTCCTGCTCCAGCTTTGCCCTATCCCTAGCTGGGACAAGAAATTACAATACTTTGCAAATGCATCTCATTAATATGACTATTTAGATAAATATCCATCTTTCTGGATGTATGAGAAAACTGGGCCACAATTCTGAGCTTTTTGAAGTCCACATTAATGGTAATCACATGCTCTGCAGTGTATATCTGGCCAATAGAAAACTTTAAGTCTTTTTTGTGTTTGTAAGAACTCTATTTGCCTTGGTGAAAACCTAATGAGGAGCCTGTTATGTCTTCCAATAGTTTCTCTCAGCTAATAACATTTGCATTACTTCAGGCTGCAGGAAATAATTTTTTGTAAGGATGAGTTTTCATGTGTCTGGGTAGACTTTAAAGTTAATTTCTTCAGCAATATTTGAAATTACTACTTCCTGCTCAGAGCATTAAAATGTACGAGAACAGAGGTACTGGGAAATCCTAATAAAAACATGGGAAAAGGTCAGGCTTTCACAGCAAATTTCCATAATTCATTATGGATTCACTACACACGGACAGGCTGCAGTAAATTGTCCTGCTGACAAAACTGCAAAGAACAGTGAATGGAACAAACTGAACTGCTCTGAACGCAAGGACAGCAATGAGATCTCTAATTGGAGAAAATGAATTCCTCAGAAGAGTTTAGCCTGCAATCTTGGATTCCGAGTTTTACAGCAGAAAGAAGGCAATTACAATATTCCAAGTGATTCAGGTCATGTTACTTGAGTTATACATGATGCTTTATGTCTAAATTCTTCTAAATTATGGATTCTGTAAGTTATAAATGGTCCCCTCCATTTAAAGCAAGAGTTATTTTGCAACGTATGCAGTACAACTGAGAGGAGAAGGCAGTGGCAGCTTTCAAAAGCAGCTTATTTTTCTGTACCCTGGCTAAAGCCAGGCTTTTGTCCTGTTGCTTTAATGGTTTTACTTTGTTGTTTCTTTACTTCAATGTGGTATAAATTATTCCCTCTTGCTGGTGATCTTTGGGTGTAGAACTGGGCAGAATCTCAAAGTCTGGAGATCATTTACTAAACCTACATCTTTTCTGACTGGCTAAACATTGGCACAAATAAGAACATTAGTCACCATCATGACTAATGTTCATTAGTAACATTTTTAAGCTCAGAAACACAGCAGCTCAGATTATCCATCAGCTTAGAGAACCACTTCTTCAGTTAGTGCACAAATGAACTGTGCATTGCTCACAGGTAGAAATGTTATTCTCCTTCTGCTTTACAAACCTGATATTTGACAATATCTAACCTGGGATCCGGGAATGTTTCCCACCTCTTGCATCAAGGTCCATTCTCTGGCTGCGTACCGAATGTTTGTTGAGATAAGACTCAAACGCATACCATCACCCATCTAGGCCCTGAACTACCACACTACTTCCACTGGAAAAATATGAGTAGGTGGGATCCACTGCACAGGCCAACATGCCTCCCTGTAAAGATGACTGATGGACCAGGGCTCTTGGGACACCTGTAGAGCAAGCCAGGCCCATAGTTTGGAAACAGCAATGACACTGTCCAGTAAGAGAGGGCTAAAGCACACACATGGGCCTTCCTAGCCTTCCTCCACAAGTGAAAATACCATGTGCTTCCTAACCTAGAAACTTGGTCATTACAGATCTCCCTTAATGAGACCGTTCAAGTCATTAAAGCCTGCGATCAGTGACAACTTCAAAGCTGTTCTCCTGAAAAATACTGAGAGAAAATTGCAAAGGTGTTTTGTATCTTGCCAAAAAAAATCAGTAGATATTCCAAGGACTCAGTCACTGAAGGGAACGATGCATGAGTTTCAGGATGATTAATGTTTTTTGTAATTCAGGGACAAACCCTGGTCTAAAATCCTTTGAGGTAATGGGCACTGGACCCACTGAATGCCCTAGTTTCTTCAGAATACAGAGATTCATTGTGTTGATGAGTCACTAGTTAATGGTTATAATAGTGTACAATAATAGTGTTACTGGAACAGCTAATCTGAATTCGTAGAAGGCAAACAACTGCAAACAGCTGAGCCTGTCATTGCTTTCTAATATAGTGTTAAAGGTCAAAATGGCAGCTTTTTGAAGAGAAGAAATGCCTGGTTTAATGGTGAACCAAAGAAAGTATTAAACCCCATATACTTTAATACTCTTTAACAAAGCAAAGTCTGCAGGCTGCACGCAGACACGTTACTGATCTCCCAAAACACAGCTTCAGGGCTCTGTACTTGCAGGAGCCCTGTGCTGTCACCAGGGGAAGGAAGTGGCAGCCACAGTGTTAAATGCTGATGCAACACCTTTGCTTTCAGAGACAAGTCAAGTTTTGGCACCCAAATGAAAGAGAACATTTTCATAAGTGATTGTTTATGACTTTTGGTCTATGTAAATCTCCTGTTAATGCGTTAGGCCTTTAAAGAGGTTTAAATGGCGAAAGCCTCTCAGCTTATCTTTGAGCTTACCTGGAGTTACAGTGTTCATCCAGAGCTTGGTTATATTATTGCCTGAAGGGTGACAAGACAGTTAGAGAAGAGATAACAAGAAGTCTGTCATACCTCATACTCTATACCCTGGGTTATGCACAGCTCACTGTTTCATTCCTTTTATCTAGTAATATATAAACTTTAAATGGAAAACTTTTTGCTCACTCCAGTTCTCTCTTTTAAACACTATTTATTTCTTCCCAGCACCATTTTACTGAAAGATGTGACATGAGCAGGGGCAGAGGAACCCCTCCCTGCTATAGGGCCCAAGCAGTACTAGTGAAGGTGTACAGCCAGCCTCCCCTTAGCTTTGTCCAGCCTGGAAATGAGCCAACAGATAATGACAGCAAGGTGAAACATCCCACCTTAAGACTGGAAATAAGAAAAACAAGAGAGAATGAGTTCATATTGGAGAACACTTGCTAAAAATTCCTCCTCGTTTGTACATAAGTTCAGTGCTGCTGCAGACCCCTGCCACTGCCTGGGTGTGAGGGGCAGAGCCTGCAAAGCTGGCACAAGCCAAGCCTGGAACTGGCCAGTGGAGGCCAGTGTGTTGCTGGTTAATGTTCAGAGGCACTAATTCATGAAATTCTGCATGGAGGCAAAAAATGGGGCTTCGAGAGTATTTTGAGAAATATGTTGGAACCCTGCTTTGCTTAGGCTCCTCATTCAGCTTGGGTGCTGGAAATCAGAGCCAAAGGAGATGTGGTGACCAGGGTAATCCAGCGTAACATCCTTACAGAGCTACTTGCTGATCATTGTAGGATGTAAATCTCTCTTCATGAACATTAAGAAAATACCCATTGCCGTGATGAGTATGGTCCTCTGAAACCCTCCCTTGGAAAGCGCTAGGTGTTAGGATGTTGTCACATCTCAATCAGAGACAGATAGGACTGCCTAGTCAGAGGACAGAGAGAGGGATGCTTAAAAGCATGAAAGGAAGTGAATGGCATGGTCTTTCCAGAGAGTTAGGTGTCTGTCTGTCACCACTGTCCCTGAACCCAAAAACCTACCTAAGGAAGCTGTTCTACCCCTTCTTTCTGATCCCAGAGGACCCCACAGCCAGTAGGAAGGACACATTTCCATCTCGGTGTGAAGGTAGTGAGACCTGAGGAACTCCATGCAGTATCCTGTATTTCTTGACGATTGGGATCAGTAACAGCCGTGGAAGCAAGTGTAGTCTGATCTGCAATCACGTGGACAAACTTGCCAGTTTCCTTGGGAAACGGGTGAATATTGCACTGTGGAGCCTCAGTAACTGCCAGAAGCTCACTAAGGCAAAGAATTCTTTTTCTCCAGTTGTAAATAAAGATTTTTAAACTATACTTTTCTGTCTGACTCCAGGGAGGAGGTGTTGCCAGGGAACATCTTTTGTGAAAAGATGTTAGCAGTTTTGCAAAGACCCACCGGGATTTACAAGTCTGGTTAGAAGTTGCTGGCCTTATAAGAAACTTGAATAGAGTACAGCTCAGGAAATATTTCTACCACATTTTGTGGCCACATTGGGAGTTAAATAATGTATGTAATACATGTTTTCTCAACTGCCCACCCCCAGCACTTGGAGGTCCCTGTCCCTGCTGCAGGGGTTGCTGAAGTTCTTCTAAAGCAGCAGGTAAGTCATTGTGATTTACAGGATGGCATATTACGATAAATTGACACATATTTCTTTAATGTCCTAGGTTGTGATGTGAATCACAAGAACTCTTATCAAAAGTAAAAAATGAAACTGTCATCCATCAGAACTCTTGCAATGCCAGTTAATGTCATACAACCCTTGCTTCTGCAAAAAATTAGGCTAACTTTAAAAAGGAGAGGGGGGACTGGACACAGTTTAATGCTCAGGTTATATAAACATCACAGCAGAGTGCTCTCTTCAGAGGAACTCTGGGTTTCACTCATCCCTGCACCATCTCACTCTCATTTCTCACATGTCTTCGGTCATGTCTGAACTAAAGCAGAAAGCACTTTAGGCCAGGGACTATGTCTTTTTTATATTTCATAAAGCACCTAGGACCCTTTTAGTTGCACTAAGACAATGGATATTGTATTAAGAGGAATGAATTATTACTGCTGTGGAAGGAGATTTCCATACACTGCTCTGAGTTTGCGACTGCTCCTTTTATAATAATAATAGTGAGAATAGCTTCAAATATTATTAAATAAGGCATGAAGTGTCTAAGTGAGTTATAATACCCCGGTACTACTATGATTACCAAGCACTAAACACCTGCATGGGAACAGAAACTGAATCCCATGGGCAAAATACATAGCTGCTCTGTCATTTCATAATGTCTTGTCATCAAAATCAGTGTTCCACATAAAGTAGGTTTATTCTTTTTGGTCAGAATCCAAAACTTCACTTCTACAGGACAACTCCTAAACTTCCCCCATACACACACCTCTTTGGTTTGGTGCTGTGTCATCATATTTTCCAGTCTCTGTACTGCTCAAATCAACACTTTGTCTTCATCAAGGACCTTGCAATTCCCACTTGCAATTTACTGCTTTCTAGGCATTCTCTCCAGTGACAGCTTTCAGTTCCCATGCATTTGCTCTCTCCCTCCTATTTCTTACCCCGTTTCATCTTACAAGACTACTACCTCTGGTCTCCTTTCCTAATATCTCATCAGGACAGTAAAGAATGACTAAAGGCAGAGCTGACGTTAACTAGTAAATGCACACATTTTGAGTTTAATATTTGAAATAGCACACATCCATCTGTGTGTCTCTGCGGATGTACTGTTTGCATCTCCCAACAGATCTCCTGTGCATTACTTATCTGCTTAAATTTTAAACTATTTGGAGGAAAAATTAGCACTTGTCACTTGGGAAAGCAAATGTGATCAAGCAGAGGTTTGACTTCACAGTTTGCATTTGACATCAGCTTCTTGTATGGCTGCATTTATTCATTTAGGCTGTGGTTCTGTGATGGTGTATCTAAGAACCACCAACAGTGTAAAATGGATCTGGTCAGACATGAGAACATGACTGCAGTTCAGACAGATTAAACACACTATACAGGAGAGAGTTTAAGCTGCGTAATGGTTCCATCCTTTTGTGGAGGCGTTTTATGCTGGCTGCAGGAGGGCAGATGTTCCTTGATCTAGCATAAAAATGGAAATGTGCAGACAGATTATACCTGATTGGGCATAAAGCCTGACAGTACAAAATAGATCCATCAGTGTTTTTGAATAAATTTGGATCAGCAGTGTGTTTATGTTAAATCAAAGTTTGGCTTTAGATGGCCATGGCATTTCCGATGAAACATGAGGATCCCTAATGGCAGATTTACCATACTGTCTAACCATGATGTTCAAGACTGACACATGTTCTCTTCCCATTGTAGCTCCGTCAAATTAGGTCGTTAAGTCCCCTAATGTTCAGGCCTTTCCCAGTGCATCTCCCTGCCAAAGGATATGGACCAAAAACTCCCAAGCAAAATTTTGGGTTGTCCCTGGAACTGATTGATCATCACCTCTGCCAAGAGTGCAGCTGTAGGAGACAAGTGTTGTCACACTGGCAGGACTTTATCCCCTGCCCATGTAGTTCAACACAACATATATGAACACTAACACCACTGACTGATGCCAATGGAGCTGAAAGGACTCAGGCCAGCTGTATCTGCCAGAGGCACAGAAGGTATTTAGGTATTTCTAATAATTGCAAGAAAACAGAAAGATTTAAAGCCAAAGGAGAATCCTGACAACTTCAGCTGCAATCCATAGATATGTGGCATAAGCACTGACAGAGGTATAGCCAGTCTCACTTGTGTTTTGCACTGCTTTCCAGAGCAAGCCACCCTGTGAAAGGAGCAGCACAATACGGTAACTGATTTCCTTCCTTTCTCTTTCTATTCTAAAACTTTAACCAATAAAGATATTCTGATGCAGAATATGGTAAGAATTGGATAAGAAACACATTTTTATACCCATAAAAAGCCATTTTCTTGTTTTAAATGATATTTAAATACCTTTTTTTCATTTCCAGCTAATAAGCATAGAAATCAGTTTCAGTATCCAGTCAGACAACAGAACAAGCTCTTAGGATTTTGGTCATGAACCACTAATTGATGGAGAAATGAACACAAAGGGAATGCTTCCCAGAAACAGAAACTTCTTACAGAATTGAACAGTGTTTGCATGAAGGAATCAAAGAATTCCAAATCTCCAGTAAGGTAGTTAAAAGTAGAGGTGGTACACTTGAAAACAGTAATGGCAAAATTTATGCAGTGATTTGCCACAAATAGTTTGCCCAGCTCTAACCAGTCCTGTCTTACAAGTGAAGAGACATTTCCTTGTGGGAATTACACCACAGTTTAGCAGCTTTCACTTTATCCTGTCCCTCTCTCTCTTCCGTCTCTCAGTTTAACTGCTATCAGGAAAAAGAAGCTGAGAAGCGTTGTCACAACAACCCATTTGAATGAGTAGCATACAGAAGAGAGGGAGAGAAAGTGGTAATCAACAGCCAATATCAAATATAAAGGAACTCGAGCTGGTACTGCTCAGAAGAAAAATACATAAATGACTAGACATAGCCTCTAGTAAAAATACCCATCCTGAACTTTCCATTTCTTCAGTGTGAAGACAAAGGGTCAACATACACGGGCAGAGCTGAGCCAGAGCAGTTTTGATTTCATTGTGCTGCTCTGAATGTTGTTCATTTGCTACATTGCAAATAATGGTCCCTTTTTGTCACCGCAAGAACAATAACAGTGACACCAAAATGCTTCTCATGCCATTCAGTGCAAGTCACTGCAATGATTCTATTCCGGCCTCTGCTTAATTCTGCTGTCCCGATTGCAGCAATATGTCCGTGGTTTCCGTGGTTCTTCTCCCTTGCTCCGAGTTGCACAACTACTTTGTTTACAGCCTATTTCTTCTCGCTGGAAACAAATGGCTCCGATGGGGGACTCCAGCCCTTTGGCATTCAGAGAACCCCCGCTGAAGCTCACAGGGAAGGAGATCTTTGCTACCATCTGCTGGTGAACTGCAGTTGGGCATCAAACGAGCATCACTGACTTGATTTTCTGCATCACCTCACCCCTCAGCAAGAATCTGCTGATCCATTTCAGTCACTTTCATTTAAGGGTTTGGTAGGAGGCTAAGAAAATACTGATATTTTTGTGGTGTGGCAAGAAGCCAGCACAGGTGGGCTTGTTGCACTGTAAGAAAAATAATCAGGGAGAGGTGGAGAAAGGGATCTCAGTCCTCTAAAGATGAGCAAATCTCTGCTAGCAAGACTTTGGAGGAGACATGTGGGAGCCACAGAACTCCCAGAAGTGTAATGATGGGAAGAATACCTTGGTCTATCATCATGGCTCAAGGTAATAAAGCTCTGAGATTGTTGCTAGAAATAATAAGTCATCACCTCAAAAAGTACTTGCTTCTATGGCAGTAGCTCCCAAATCAGGCATTGTAATCCCAAAAGTGATTGTGTCGGTGTGCAGTGGGGTTCAGGGTTGCTGAGCAAGTATTTGAGGTCATAGACCATTACTGGACTGTGAATATTATGAAGAGTGAAGGGAATTTGTCCACCTCTCTTTTGGGTGCATTAAAAAGGAACAAAATCAACTAACAAATATACAAGATGGGGTGCATCTGCACTCATGAGCAGGGAGAAAAAAGAGATGTCTCACATGCTTGTCAACCTTGAACAAAGTTCATAGAAGCTGATGTACAAATATCTGGCATATATATTGGGGAGCTCTTTAAAAGCAAGGTGAAAAAAAGCATTTGAAATGAAGACTGAGAGCAATAGCTGTTTCTGGATGTTTTTTCAGGGAACTTGCACTTGGAAGTATTTAGCAGCTCTAAACTTAACAGTTAGAAATGGTTACTGCTCAAGGAGAAATGTACTGTTCTACAAGCTGAAAACAACATCCAAGTAAAGAACAAGCTGAAATTCTTTCCCACAGGTGCTGAGCCTCCTCAGCTCTGTCACCTCCCTAGCTTTAACAGGATCTTGGGAGCAAAGCAGCTCCTTGGACTAATGCAAGACCTTCCTGGATTCAGCCCTAGAGTAATCCATTGCAGCATATGCCACACTTACGCTGCCCTCCTCCTGCACTCAGTTCTCTCCCAGGTGCCATCACATGAGGATGACATTCATCATCACCGCACTGTCCTTCTGCTCATGATCTGGTCCTTTGCTATGGTGCACTAAATCCATAGATAAGCCTGTTCCTGTTTGTACTGTATTTACCACTGTGGGTTTTGACACTGCGGGTGTATTTAGGCACTACCACAACAAAGTAGTAACAAACCGTTCACTAATCTGCACATACTCTCGCTGAACTGGGCAGACAACTGTAGCTCTATGTAAGTCTAACCAAGGTTTCTTAAACAGCAGCAGGGAAGGGTATTCTGAGCCAAAAAAGCTGTGTGCTGCCGCCCACTTCCCACGCCTCCCATCCTGCCTCCCCACTGGCCCTTCACAAGCAAAAGCACTGTATTCAACTGGTGCAGAAAGAAAGCAAACACTAAGCTCCCGATTTTTCTGGTTTCCTTATCACAGATATTGCTCCCTTCGTAGGATTCGAACATTGTTCTCACATCCTTAGGGAGGAGTTTACATCATTATTTCTTAACAGCCTTTCAGATGACAGGTCCCTGCCCCAACGGCTGTAACTGCCAGGGAGAGGGCCATTGTGCAGCTTTCGAAAGTTGGCAACAACGCGTTTGGGTCGGGCTCCAACTGCCTGCAAAGCCACCCCCAGCTCATTTATCTATCCATGTCAGGGAGATAAAGCACAGCATCAGTTGGCAAAAAAGCCCCGAGTTAGGTTGATCCCCATCAAGTGAATTTCCTGGCCTTGAATAGAAAGCCACAAACCAGCAGATTTTGCTGCTTCCCCCCATACAGTTCAGACAGGATTCAATGAAACCAAACCACCAACGGTAAGAGAAAATCAATAGGATTCAAGTGTAGCTAATCCTCAAGAAGTGAGTACATTCTGTAACTAAATCTGCTTGTACCCTGTGAATTTGAATTGCATTCATCTAAGCAGCGTGTCATCTATTCACAGGTTAGGAAATGAGTGGTAGGAGGTTGTTGGTATATCAATAGCTGCATGATCTTGTCATCTGTTCTTAAAGCCAGGTAGAGGACACAAAAAGGCACAATATGAGACTCCCTGAATGTTAGCAGCAACTGATTGAAAATGCAATAGTAATTCCCATGAGTGAACCCTGAAAAGGCCTTTGAAGAGGGACTCTGGCCAAGCTGATACCGGCCGCAGTCTGATTTGTGTAACCCACACATATCTCGGAGTACTCAGCCCTCTGCTCTGCCGACCAGCTCCACGCCTGTCAACAGATCGAGAAGTACCGTCAGCCTGTTCTCTAAGGAGCAGGGAAATGAGCGGAGGCAGACTGACAGAGAGAGGTGAGAAAGAGCAGACCAGTCCCCTTCTCCAGGCTCTATAATAAGGATGCTTATGATTTATAATAAAGATGGCTCTTGCTTTGGTTTTCAAGCATTGGTACCTATGTGAAAAGGCATGTTCAACTCTGAGCCGTTCACATTTGTCAACAGCCTTTCCAGCTGTCACTTCCCTCTAGTTGTCCTGTGTCCATACCCTCCCCCACTTCTAATTAAACTCGTTTTTACCAAACAATGTTTTGACAAAAGCAACGGGGTTATGCCCTACAGACTGTGAAATGTCTGGAGCAGGAGTCCTGTCTTTCTTCCACTGAAATGTCATGTAAATGAGTATTTTGCATATAATTAGAGTGGGCTTTGGCCAGAATATTTTTCACCAATACTTCTAAAGAGAAATTGATTTCTAACAGAAATGAAAACTGCATAGCATAGGGCAGAAAGATAACAATTCAGGACAGAACTTGCACCATTCCTCCTGGACCCAAGACGTGTGCCACAGAGTTGCCGCATCCTCCTGGCCCCACCACCCCGTGGAATATTCATCTGCTGGTCCTGCTGTGGTATGTGGAAAATGGAAAAGCAGAACATCTCAGCACTACCTGCAGGCTGAGCCACTTACTCTTGAAAGAAAAAGACTTAGCAGTCTGAAAATAGATGTCTCTGTCCTCCCTCCTCCAGCAGTGATGTGACCTCTTTCAGCTGCAAGGAATTTAAATTAACTTGCAATACCAGTGCTGTTCTGGCTGATATAAGGATGTAAGCAAGGTAAGGTTGTAGGGAAAACGTATCTTTCATTAGCCTCCTACTGTCATAATGGAAGGCTTGTGTGCCTGCAGCCTTGTTGGATTTTTCCAACTGTAAGTGTTGGTCAATAAAAATATTGTCTCCCTCCACGAAGCTTTCCTTAAATTAACTTAGCATTACTTATGTAAGCTCTACTGCAGATCCATCTCTTCTGCTGGCTTGGCATCCCATCTTGCTTTTCCATATAATTGTGCCCACTTTCTCACATATTTTTTACTTAGTTAATCAATCAATGTACTACATTTCAGGAAGTTCTACTGTACCATGGTTTCTTTTAGCTTTTACTTTTAAGCATTTGCTCATGTTTGCACATTGCACATATCAAATAATTTAAATTATGCAAATAATGAAAGAGCTAGAGAACTGGAAAAGTGTGCCAGGATGCACTTTTCAGTACTTGCCAGTTTGTTCCAGAGGGATTTACTACAATGCACTTATGTCTAACAGCCCTCAGCAATGTAATAAATGAGCACTGAAATGCAGCGCTCAGCTGGGTTATATTTGCATCCATGTTTGCTGTACCAAGAGCCCATGAGCCATGGTCAGGTAGGAACACTGCAGCGTGGTAAGATTCTATCCTTTTCCATTTCAATCCCCTCTTCTAGGTGCCTTACAGCCTAAAGGCAGAGGTTTGTAAGTCCTTACAACTCTTGATACGAAGGCAGAAAAATCTTCAACACACCATTAGCAAGCATAGGTAAGGCCATTTTCTGTTGTGTTGAAATGATCTTTTATTACCATTTAGTGAATACACATGTTTGGGAAGGTAAGTTTTCCTAATAAATAGGGAAACTGAAGCAATATTACCATAGACTCTCCCACAGAGGGAGGGTGTCCACTATAATTTTACTCCAAACACACTTTGTTCCAGTAGATGTTTTTTTATTTAGCGTACGATGCTAGCACAGACTTGGGCTGGGGCCACACTGTAGCAGGCCCTTTAAAGATCTTCTAATAACAGCTTCTGGGCAGTGTCTACCTCACAAATCAAGAGAAAAGACAGGTCCAAGACTGAGAAAATGATACAGCAAAGATATGTGACAACTACTTATGCAGCATAATGAATCATGAACAGCTAAAGCAAGAGAAATTACCCTGCTCTGCCACTGTATCTAGATATTCATAATTGTCTCACATCTGAAAGGCACAATAACAGACAGAGGTCAGGTTCCTACAGTAACTGCTCTCTAAGTAACAGACTCTAAAATGAAGGTCTTAAAGCAACACTTCAGAAGATAGTGGCTGTCTTCTCAAACTGAACTGTAGTGAAAGCACACACTCACTAGAAAAGAAAGGAAAGGTAATGAACCTGGTCCTGTCTTATCCTGACAATGCTCTTCAATATGAGATGAGAACATTTGTCTCAAGGAAATGAAGATCTGAACTGAATCACTGAATGGGAGAAGGAGCTGAATGTGCAAAGCATCTCTGGCTTCTGCCAAAGTTTATCACAAACCCATGCCAGGTAAATTAGGCATCGAGGGCTTTTTCGCTTCGAGTCCCTTACCATCAGGATGCAAATATTTCTAGTTTATCATACCTTGGTACAGTTCACAAATCCTTGCAATCCCTAAATTATCTAGGAAGCTTGAAAGCTTTCCCCAAACAGTGTCCCTTCCTTACAGAAATGAGTAGTTTGTGTTTATATACCTCTCTGGATTTGCTGTTAATATAAATACAGTGGCATTTCCAGACCAGAATGAGGAAAGTGAGTATGAATTTGCCTATTTTAGAAGTGAAATGAGAAAACCTTTAAAAGCAAAAGAATAAGCTGTTCTCTAGAACCAGATCCATTTAGTCTAACTCCAACCAGTCGTGCATATGCCACTTTGCAGTGCAGTTCCCTTAAAACATTATTACTCCCCTTAAAAATTTGTAAACATGGCCTACAGTTGGGAAAAGAGTTTAGATACTCATTTTTCCTGTGCCATCAACCTTTTTATATGATGCATATCTGAGCTTACCTTCCATGTGACGGAGGGGCAGGCTGCCAAGGTGAAGGTAACTTTCTCTGTCACTACATTGAAGGTGACACGAAACATGGTTTGTATTCCAGTGGCCTCACACCCAGGGTAGGAATCTTCAGTGACGGTCACACTGCTCACTTGTGTACATGCTGCCGGGCTCCTGTCACACTGCACTATACATTCGGTAAACCCATAACGTTATGATCGAAGCTGAAGCCTGAAACAGCTGTAAGGGTCCAGCTTTTCCCAGCAGCCTTGCTCCTGTGTGTCAGAACTAATCAGATTAGCTGGTTTTACTTGTCTGAGTTGGGACTAACAGGTTAGCAGAACAGTTTGGGTGGGGGAAGGGAGCAGTAAATAAATCAAATTAGGGCATTTACTAAGCAGCTGAGATTTCCTTCCTGCTCGCCTTTGTCTCTTTACAGGACTCACACAGAGCCAGAACAATGCACCACAAAAACGCAGCTTTGTTTTAGAGCAGCTCTTTGTATAGGACAGTCTCTCTAACTTTGCCTTGATTTGATTTGGTTTTGGTTGCCAGTGATCACCAAGAGGAGAGCTCTCCCACAGTGGCCTGGATGTTGTGCAGATAAACAAGTCTCAGACAGAAAAGGCACGTATTGTGCTTTTTCATCCCACGCTACCCGCCAAGGCAACACACTGGCTGTGCCAAGAGATCAGTCACACGATCTGCTCTGCACAGTACTAGATAACAAGATTCACAGATGGCCTAATGTGGAGACGAGGGCAAAAGGGTCATAGCGACAGGACAGGACAAGACAGGAAAGGTACCACTTCATGATCCTCAGTCCGCTTCAAGAGTACTTTTTCCATCTCTGTTACTGACTGAGGCAGATTTACCCTCATGGGAAGGAAATTTCAAAAGAAGAAAGAAAAAAGGGAAATCAAGTAGTATAACAGCCACCATTAACAGTGGTTGGCTGGATGCATGGACTGTGCATATGTATGAACATTTCAGAAAGCTGATGTGACTTGAGATTAATACCGCCCTTGAAAACTTACTCTTGAGTGTTAAAATAGAGTTCAAACATGCATTGACTTTCTCCTACTTGCTCTGTGGGTCTAGTCCGTGACTCTAGACAGATGTTTGCTACCGAATGAGGAGGCCATCAAAATGTCCTGAGTACCTTTCATTCTACTAGTTAGTAACTGTACCATGAGTAACACATTTGCAATGTTGGGAAGAGGCCAGACTGAAAACCCTTTATTCTTGCCAATGGATACCTACTCATACAAAAGTTGCACTGACATTGCACAGATTAGATGTGCAACAACTCACCAAGGGGAGTAGTATATTGACAATCTGACTCTGTAAGAATTCATTTATTCTAACAACCTAATTCTTGTGGCCCAGAAGAAGCCATGCACCATGCAAAAGCTAAGGAATGCCCCAAACCTTTTGATGACAGCATATGGCTGGATTCCTGTACATTAGTGTCTGCACTGGCAGGACTGAAGCCTACAGTGTTTAAAGGGCACAAAAGCCACATCACAAAACCATTATTCAAAATCTTAACAAAGCAACCCCATAGCTCAACTCCCAGTACCAGGATCCCTCCCAAGAAGGTCAACGAACCAACCAGCTGGTGTCCAATTACCTTCAACCTGAATAAGATGAAAAAGGAGAATTTTGTAGAAAGCCCACTCTGAACACAGGCATACAGATCTGATGCACACCTTTAAAGGGCAGAATGATATGTCCTGTCACTTAAGCCAGGACTGACTGGACAGACAGAAATAACTTGTTTGCTGGGATTAAGTCATAAGGGGGTTTTGTTATTTTCATACAGAGAAAATAACATTCAGCTCCCTGTAAATAATGCCTTGATAGTAACTTATTTGTGTATTTCTGAAGAGACTCATGCACAGTGAAAGGTGTTTCTTTCCTCTCCACAACTGACTTCCTACAGTCTGCTTTCATTTATTTGTCTATTTAGATTCTTTTAGGACTATTCAAGTACCAGTCAATGAAGTGAAGGCAAAATGATATGAAGTATCTTCTTGCTTTAGTTTTATAAAGGTTACATTTTTGCTTTTCTTTAAAGTGCAGGCTTACTGAGAATCTGAAGTAGAAAGTTTCCTTTGTGAGAAAAGATATCTTTCCAAGACAGTTTCCCTGTAAACTGTCTTCCAGGTGCCAACAATGCTGTCGTTCCTCTGAGATGTAGTTGTCACAGAAAGTCAGGCTCAAGTTGAGACAGGTCCTCTAGTAGTTTGTGCCACACTGACAGAGTGCTCTGGGGATGAAAATCCGTAGCATGAAGACAAGTGAGTTTTAGGCTGATACGGTCTTAGTGCCGACTGTGCTGCTGAGCACAGAGATTGGTGGCTGTTTCTATTTTTAATCAAAGCAACAGTCTCATAACTCCAGAAAATGACAATAATCAGGGCTCAAGGTCATTACAGATGCATAGCTTGTTGTAACTAATTCCTACTTCCCAAGAAAAAGAGCACAGGGCATGTTAAACCTTTTTTGGAAGAGGAAATCTCTGTGAGATACTGCTACAAATAAGAAGTATTTACATTTATATAATATTATCCACAAATTACTTCTGGGAGTAGTCTCACTGCATAAATAAATAGGATTTGGGTCATAATAAAATGACAAATGTATTTTATTCTGGAACTGCTAAATTTAGAAAGTGTCTTTGACAGGTAACTCATTGCCTATAGTACCTGTTCTTTGTAATAATTTTCCAACTGTCTTATCCTGGATCTCAATCATACAGATTAAATCTGAGACAGGGACCACCTTCTATTTCCATCTTTGCATAGCAAAGCATCTAGCACAAGATCATCTCATCTGAAAAAGGATACTAGATTTATCATGGTAAGAAAAATAAAGAAAGAGGCCAACATATGAAATCTCCAAACTAGATGTCCAGCCAATGCTATATGCCTTTTCCTCCTCTCCATGCTGCTTCAGCTTCTCCCTCCTCCTTTCGTTCCTCCTGCTTTATGATTTATACCTACTTTTCATGTCTTGTTACCATTTGCACTGTAAGGTCCTCAGGGCAATATTTGATTTATTCTACCTACAGCCCTAAACTTATGCCTGAGTACTAGCAGAGTCTCTTGAGTACAAATGCATTATAAATTAAGAAACTCAACATTAAGAAAAGCCAGTGCTGAGATCAGTCAGCCTGAACTATTACCTAAAAGTATTTCAAAAAGTTATCTTCAGACAGCTTTTCTCCTCCTGTTAATCCAAAGGGATACATAATACATATGCTTAAAACAAACATGCTTTTAATATGCTGAATACACCGACGTAGCAAATTGTATAGGACATCACAACTGGGATCTTAGTGACAAATGCTGTTGTATGACATACTCAGAAACAACCACTATTGATCATTACTTCCCTCTCCTTTGCCTACAACTGGTATGTGTCAGCATACATCCCATTCTTCCATGACACCCCACACTTTTCTTCCTTCCCAAAGAAATGAGCAGATCCAGAACAACATCCCAACACAGCAACAATTGTAGGCATGGTTTTTGAGATCCATCCAGAGAGCCAGAGTTCCTGTCAGCATACAACAAAGGTTAACTAACTGAGACACTGATGTTTTGTGCTAGTACCTGCTTCTCCCCTAGATAGACATGGGGTTTATTCTGTGAAATATATGTAGGATTGCATCTGGATAGTGTCTTACAAACAAGCAGTGTGACTCTCCCCCAAAGTCAATATTACTATAGCAAAGCAAGCTGTGAATAGCAGTGGGCAGACTTAAATAAGGTCTTGTCCCAAACACTGATTCAAAGCCACACACACTCTCACAGAATGCACTACCCACAAACCACCATCACAAATTTTCAGGCTGCTGTCAGATGAAAGAAGGTGAAAACAGAAAACAGGCAGAAGCAACATAATCTGCTTTCTGTTGGTGTGAGGGGTTTTTTTGTCAAATATAAAGGACAAAGCTCATAGAGGGAAGCCTGTTTATAAGCCCTAATACCTCATTTTATAAATCTGATCATGAGACACCTGTATTGGGCTGACAACAAATAATTGCATATCTTCATATCACCTCAGAAAACACATAACAGGTGACTGGTGCATTTTGATTGCCAGTCAACTTGGGTAAGTGGAATTTCAGGTTTCATTTATCCTTATGGACATTGCCATTATCTGTCTCAAGTGTTTTGCAGATCTGTTAGCCTAACATCTCCCAGCTGACCTAATGGAAAATGGCAGCTTCCACATTCCCTGTGCTTTGAAAATATGTGGTTAAACTTGCCTCAATGAACTCCCCATCTCTTTGGATTTGGTTAGTATTTGTTAGTGTATGTTTAAGGAACGATGCCTGAAATCTCTTTGTGAAGCATCTTAAACCCTGTAAAGTCAGTTTTGATTACCTCAATACAGTGGATCAGAAAAAGACTCAGACTCTAAATGAGAATTTGCTCTGCAGCTCAGAGCTGGACTTTGCAAGGAAGACAGTGTGCCTGCTGCATTATCCTCCTGCCTGCCCCGCTGTACCAGGAATTCCTGCTTTGAAGGAAAGGCTTTTTGAATTCAATAGCTCCTTCTGGTGGTCTGACAGAAAATGGTTGGTTACAGTTGGCTCAGAGTAATGCAGGATTAATGCACAATTCATTCAGTAACCATATGTATCAGCAACAGCTGGAAGTTATGCCGTGAGTAAAACAAACATTAAAGTTATGATTCAAGAAATATGCCATGCCAACTATATTCTACATTACTGTCATAAAGAAGACAAGGTTTCAAGGAAATCCTCCTTTCCTTCCATTCCACCACAATATTGCTGTGAATTTTCTTCTATATAGTAACTAAGGAGACATGAAGAAAGGTGATGGAATGAAAAGTGGCAGAAGTCACAAATTCTGGGCTACTGGCCCAGCAAATTTAAGAGAAGTCCTTAATGAAGTATTTGGCAAGGCACTTCTCAGAGCCAGTGGTTCTGATTTTGAAGGAATGATCAATTTATGTGAGAGGGATTTGATCCAAACCTTGCTGAAGACAGAGGGACATCCTCTGGCAATAGGAATGTGCTTTTGGTCAGGCTCAGGGACACCACCTTCAAGGAAAAGAACACATTACAAAAATCTCTGATCAACAGACCCTGAGATGCTGAAGAGGTTCTGTTTTTTCTTTTTATCCTCAGATTGTCCAGTGTTAAGACAGATACTATCCTCTTGTAGACTCACCTCTTAAAGAGTAACAACCACACAGCGTTTACAAGGAATGCATTCTACTCTAGCCAATCTCAGCAACATTACATCACTCCCCAGCTACCCAAACAAAACATTGCCTTGGGAGTTACAAGCAGCAGTCCCTAGCCTTGTTTCTAAATGATACATTGTTTTTAACTAACAAAATTCACTGTCAGGGCTCTATGAGTGTATTTCCTATCTGGTGGTCCTTTTAAGAATTATCAGGTGAGACATTCATGGTGGCTGTCAGAGGTCTCCAGAGATCTTTCACATCCCACTTCCAGCAGGGCATGCATGACAACTCCACTCAGCTGGACCCCTGCTGCCTTAGATTCTGCTTAAGTGAAGCACCAAACAGAGCTTCAAGTTAAATCAACAAGAGAAACATAATTTAAAAATACAACTGAGTCACAGTCTACCCACCCATTCACCAAACTTTATACTCGGCAAAACACAAAATTTTACAAAAGTAATTAATAAGACAGATGCTCAAATGAACTTTAAAAGCCACAACACATACCTTTCTAAATACAACTTCATTTAAAATACTTGCAACCCAGATTTTGTTGAAAGCCAATACAGTATAAACTAAAGTGAAATGAATCTAATTTTGCCCAAAAATGTATACTTAAAAAAAACAGTACTAAGGGCAAAAAACCCCCAAATTCAGAATCTAAAAGATAGTTCCATTTTTCTAATCTACATATCTTTCCAGTCAACAGCCCTCATTGATGCCATTGTGAATTTTAGAATATGGCCTGGCTGGTACCATCACTGAGGTACCAAAAGAAACCTAATCTCACACATTAAAAAGTGATTATTTTTTAAATTGATGCTAATATTTGATCTGGAGGCTACTCAGAATACGGGGGAAAAATCGCTTCGGGGTTGAGTGCTGATGCTCTGCTACCAAGTGATTCAAACTCTTTCTGGATGTGAGTTCAGCTTTAGCTCTTATTCACTACAAAGGTGCTCCACATTATACAGGAAAGCAGCAGGGATGTTCCCAAACTGGGGGAGCTAGCAAGAAATAAACAGAGAATGCATCCCTGGGAGAGCCAGGGAATGGTTCTGTGCTGGGAAGAATCTTCTCTCTTCCTGGATGGCATGTGTGAGGCTTGTATCTCCAGGATGCTGAAAGAAACATGCTCCAAGAGAAGTTTTGAAGGAAGAAGCTTGCAGTCAGGGTGCCTTGTGCTAGTCAGTACTTACTTTTGTGGGCAACGAAGAACTGTGTGGCTCTAAAGTGAGAGCCTTGAAGGTGGAAAATTTAGAGAAAGAAAAAAACGTGGCAGGTTCCCATGGAAGTAACAGCAGGTATCTAGCTGTGGGATGAGGATGTTAAACTAGATTCTGTGTTTACTGTGCAAGTTTTAAATTGGCTTTTATGTAACTATTAATTACAATGTGTATGAAAGTAGCATATGAAGCCCTAGGGAGCAATCAGGGGCCCATCACTTTCCATTAGAGATTGTACATCCACAGAGCAAGAGAAATCTCTGTCTCCAGCAGCCTTCAATGAATACACACATAAAACCAAAACCAGCCAGAAGACCAATGGCCTGAGTCAACAGTCACCATAAGAGTGCAGAAACAGACACACAGGTTCAAACTGAAGGTCTGCCTAGCCAGCCTCTAGACTCCTAGAGTAGCCACCGCTGGGGACTTAGGAAAAAGTAAAGATCAGGGCAAGTTTACCACAGTTTTTTCATTGATCACTCCAGCTTTCAGCAATCTTTGCTTAGGGACTTCCAAAGCCAAAGTTATTTGAGTGTCTTTGTACTTAATAATACTTGATGAACCTCCTTCTCTGACTTTGTCCACTTACTCTCTAAAGCCCTTTACATTTGTGGCTGCTACAGTGTCTGTGTGATGACTAGTTCTATAATTGAATTATAAGAATGTATAATAAAGTACTCAGTCTTGCTTATTTTCCTGTCTTGATACCTGGTAATTTCACTGGACACTAAATCATGGTTGTCTATTCCACCTCCACATGACTCCATAGGTTTCTGTTATACCCTCACTCTGTTTTTTTGTTTCCAGCCTGAAGAGAAAAATGAGTTGAACTAATTTTCCTCATAGAGATGTTTCTCTAGCCCACTACACATCTAATGACCCAGAGGTCCATCTCTAAAGCGCCATTCAGTAGGCCATTCCTTTGGTAAGGCAAGAGAGCATTTGCTCTCTCCTAACTATCCCAAACTATCCCAGGAGCAGTGACTAAGCCTGAAATCAATGGGTTCATTGTGCCCAGTGGGATGTCCTACTCCTTTTGGTTTGTCTTTGAGACACTTGTAATTGGTGTGACTGACATAATCATTGCCTGAGCCCACAGGTAATAAAACCAGGCTATAGTTACTGCTCCATCATGAAAATTGACCATTTCTTTGTAACTTTTTGATTCGTACCTTTTCATCAGTCATTTAACTGCTTTGCTCCTTAAAGAGCCTCTGCTAAGGCAGGAACATATCTAAGGACTTTTGGAAATAAAGTATACTGAACTAACCAAATAATTCTTTTTCATACACTCATTGACTCCAGTACCCTGCTATATTTGTGAAGTTTGATTTCCCACTATAAAGCCACCGCAGGTCCTTTCTCCTATACTTTATTTATTTGTCTGTCTATCAATGATAAACTGGTGAGCAGCTGCAAAAAGTAAAATTCTGTTTAAGGACAATTTATAAAAGCAGTCATCTAGATAAAAACCAAATGTGTATATGACAATTCAAATGGGAGGGAACAAAAAGCATGCATTAACTGGAAGGCTAATAAAGTGAGATCGGTAACAGCAGGCATCACAGACTGGAGTTTTGTTCCTCTCCCTATTGCTGACCTGGTAGATGAGCTAAAATAAGCCACTTCTTTGTAACTCTATGATTCCCTCCCACTCCTTTCTGAAACCTCTTTAAAGGTCAGGATTGTTTCTTGTACAATGCTTTACTGCTGAGGTGCTATGAGGATTAACCCAAGGCTGTGAGTTTCAACAGACTGAGCAGAAAGTCTCCTGTTTGTGCACATCCAAAAGAAGATGTATGTGCTATGCCATCACGTCACTGAAGGCAGCGAGACTCCCTGGGGAAAAAGGGATTGTGAGGTGTAGACTTGTGTTTTTTGACAGAACAACTTGCCTGTGGCTACAGAGGAAGGCTCTAGCAGCTACAGGAGGTAAACCCAGACACCTTTCCACAGCTCAGCTCAGTTTCTTGCCTGCAAGGCTTTATTCTTTCCATCCACAGGATGTGTAAGAGGGAACCTGTGTGTCAAAACATTTCTATTCTGAAACCAGACATCTGGCATAATGTTGTTAGAAGGTTAGTAATGCCACTAGCAGCTGAATTGAGTTTAAGTAAATGACAATGTATGTGTTACAAAGATGACTGTGACCCTATGGAGAATTAGTATGTCAAAGCACATCTATTTCATATCAGCTGAACTATAATCATCAGAATTTTAACTCTTATTTGAGTAAATAATTTCTACTACTTCTTTGGAAAAGATTTTTATCCTGCTTGCTCTAACATCCCCTTTTCCACTGTCACTGGTAGAAAAGGGTCTCTGGGAACATATTTTTCAGCCAAAACCCACTAAGTGTTCTAGATTCCTTTAATAAAGAAATAAACCCAATTATCTTTATACAGTTTGTTGAAACCTGATAACATTTAAAATGTATTATAAGGGCTGATTTTTTTTTGTGATTCAGACAGGGCTACTTGACAGGCTAGCAAGAAGGTGTAAGTACTTGACAAATACCTGCTTCTGAAGTTTACTACAGCTGATGAATTATATGCTAAGAAACTCTACAGAGTGCTTAAAATCTGTCATAAGTATCCAAAGCCTATAGCAAAATAAGGCATCAGAAAAAGAATTTTTAAACTTTATTGAAAAAAATATGTGTGTGGAAAAAAACCCAACAAACAAACGTCCAGAACAACCTGGACTGTTGGATAATCAACAATCTACATTTCCAGAAATCATTCATCAACAAGTTCTAAATAACTTGAAGGACTTCTTTTCTACTAGACTTAGGTTTGTGATCTGTGCTTTTCCTGGCTTGTAGAAGAGAGATTTAAGCAAAAGGGATTCTTTATGATTCAAAGAGTCAATGCCTTGTTCGAAAAGAAAATTTTGTCTTCCTCCTGCATGCACAAAATAAGCTGAAGTAGGCCACTCCAAATATACCACTTCTTAGCCTCTAAACTGAAAAAAAAAACCAGTCCAGCAGGTAGTCCAGCACACTACCTTTTCAGTTGTACTGGTCCCTGGCATATGACTATACCCCCGCCTCTCACATGACCCACTGCCTGGTTTAGATCATTAACAGCAAGATCTTCATATTGATGCTGAAATTGAGGAAGGGTATGGGTGATGCAGGCAGAGAAAAGTATTTTTTAAAAATGTGTAAACCAGTTTAAGTTTCTTTGGTTGCAATTCACACTTGCATCCACAACTGGCCATTTCAGTGTGTCATCTCAGAGCACTCCTGCATCCACAGCTAATCAGAGCTAATGTAGGTTTTCACACAACAGCACCACAGGTTACACTTGCTACTGTCCCGGTCAGCTATAAAATTCTCTTCCAGCCCAACAAGGGATGAAACTGCCTCTGTAGCTCATGCCTTCATCAGAGCTCATCTAGATTACAGAATTAATGCACTCATCCATTTTGGAAATCCCGTTGGTACATTCAGTTTATCTCCCTGACCAAGTTTCTGATGTGAACAGGCAGAATCTGCCCTCCACTCTCACTGTCCCACTTTCCAAACACTGATTAGATGTCTGTCCTCACCTTTAGGATTCTGTGGCTTGGTCCCAGCTCAAGGATGAAGACTGGGGTTTAAGACTGCTTGTTACAGTAATGCGAAGTAAATCCAAAGCACAGGAAGCTTGTATTTAGAATTATCAAAGCTGTGCAACTGAATGGCTTGAGATTGTTAACTGATAAGCAGATAGGTAATGGACTAATGATCAAGATGCCTGTAGACCATCAAAGAACTATCAGAAGTTTACACAAGATACCTTTAGTGTGGCTTATCTTATCCATTAAAGTGTAAGTACGATAAGGGTAACAGACTAGAAAACATCTGAATGTGAACTCACGGTGCTGACAGTGATTAGAGTTTGGGTGCATGGTTAGTACATGGATAAATTAAAATGCCAGCTCAACATGTACAACAAACACATGTGATCAGGTAAATGAAGAACTGCTTAAATATTTACACAGGAGTAACTCCACACACAGGGAAGAAATCTGTCTCATGGTTGTCCAGACATCCCTGGGAGCAATTTGATCAGCAAAAGAGAATTGTGTTTGTTACAGGCTGAATAAAAGAACCTGAGTGGTTGCATCAGTCCCTGAATTACTACAGATTTCCAGACAGGGATGCAAGAGTAGATGATTCTGGTAGTAGGTTATTGCCCATCCCCAGAGTGGCACCAGTTTGCTCAAAATATTGAAGCACCAGTAATCCCTGGAGTACTGAGAATGTGACTGTGATCAGAAGGAACAAGCAAGGTCTTTAGTCCTCTAACACAAAGGAATTTTATACAAAAAGAGATTCTTGTAGCAAACACAACTCTCAGGTCTTGGTCCAAGAATGGAAGGATAAACTTCCACCAGAAATTCAGAGCATCACAAACCCCCAAAAGACAATGAATTTCTTTAGCCTTGCTCTGTTCTACACAAACCAGTAATGTCTTGTTACAAAAATCTATAATAACCCTTCCACTGCCACAGTTCTCTCCCCGGAGAGAGGATTCTGTGAGGCACGCTATAACTGCTAGTCCTATTGCCTAACCCACTACTAATGCAAGGAGTTCAGAAGATACAACAATGCACATTACACAGAAAAGCCTCCATGATAACATACCCCCCAAAACTACAAAGACTGGGAATGAAAAGCCCAATCATTATAGTTTCACCTTTACTACGCTCACCAGATAACCAATGCCTGGAAATGGAGAATCGTGGTAATTATCTGCAAGAGCTGCTGATGCTTTTTGTCAAAGCACACAGTGTCCTCTGTATTAGCAACCTGTAGGTGTGACAGCATTTATTGCTGTGTATAAGATCCTGGCTATTGTGGAAGAGTTCACTGCCCAGATACTCACATAAACAGAGCAACATGCAAGCCATGTTAAATCTTATTTCTAATTTCCTACTCATTTCTCAGCCCAGTCCAAACCAGATTTTTTCCACCCTGCTTCACCTTTCCTGTGCTATTTTTTTGCTACTGTAAACTGGGCCATCTCTCCAGGCTTAATTTATACCCCCAGCTAATTTGCCTTGGGTCTTATCCTTCTCCCCGTCCTGTTGTCTGTTTCTTCCAACTTCTCGTTTCCTTTTCCTGCACACATTTTTCATGCTGATGCTGAAAAGATCTCCTCTTCCACTGTTCTTATGAGCCCAAAGAGCTCCTGTCTGCCAGATTAATTCACCTTTTATCCTCTTCAGAAGGCACTTACTGTCTTGTGCCTCTTGCCACCTCTACAGTGGTTGCATAACTACTCTCTCCAGATCTATGATGATGGTTTGATTTAAAGATGATGTCCCAAATACAGCTGCACCATACATACATACATGGGCTATTTTCATCCCCACTGTGCAGCTCAGCTGGCAGTGACAGTCTCACAAGGCAGAAACATAAATACACTCACAACATTTTTCTGATACTCTCTGCTGCTGTTTACACTTGCTCTCACTTACTTTGCATGACAGATGTCTCCTCTAGACCTCTCTCTCCTGTATTGCATAATTCCACATACATTAGTGGCTTCCCCAGCTCCCATGCCAGGGCACATAATCTCACATGTACCACTGCTATGGTGAAGGAAAATCACATGCTGGTACTCAGAGGTCTCAGGCAGGGCTAGGCACAATGCAGACACAACTCATATGGCTTACTGTTTAGCCAAATTAGTTTTGGAGGACCTTACTCTGCCCTCTTACACAAAGAAAGTTACTGAGCTGGTGAAGGAAAGAATTCCTGTTGCAGGACCTAACTTCGTGAAGACATTCCTGGTACATTTGCTTCTGGCACAAAACAGTGAAACTATTTTGTACATCTGCAGAATGTGAGAGACATCCCCTTCTTCCCTCCATCAGTAGACGTTTTGTACTGTTGTTTCCCAGAGCTTGTTTATGTCATCATTCCAAACTCATGATGTCTGTTGTGCTACCAACCACTGTGCTCTTTGTCTTCTTTACAAGAGGCAGACTTAAGAAGGAAATTTAGTAGAAATGTTTATTATAATCCAACAAAGCCAGAGAACAGAACCCCCAAACCTGCTTCTCAGTTTGAGCCTTTCTCTGCATGATTGAAATCAGACTGATTTATCTTATTCCTCATTATGTAATTCCTAAAACACCAGGGCAAGGATGCTGAGAGCATTTTGGCAGTCTGTGGTCTTCTCTGAGTCAGGACTCGATTTGCCCCTGCTGTTGCCCGCTATTGTAATTTTCTCAGAAATTTTCACACCTCCATTTCTTTGCAAAGCCTAACCAGCTGCACTTCAACTTCCCACTCTGCCATCAGCTGGTAAGAATAGCCTGTTTGTCTTTATGTCAATAGACAGTTCCTGAAAACTCATTGTCATGATAACAAAGCAATATAGCTGAGACCACAAGTCAGCCTTGAAAACTTGGAAGCGAGGCTGCGAGCTTGTCTTGTGAAAGCGGCCTGTGGGAATGCAGAACTGCCTCAGCAAGAGCCAGCCCTGGACCATCACAGCTCCTGCCGCTTCCACCTGCAGGATGGACAAACAACCCTTCAGAAAGCCCTGTCACTTCAAAGACATGACAGCCTGGGTTTCTTTAACCATGTTGCAGGACAGGAATACAATGGTAGCAATGAACTCTGCCCAGCCACTTCTGTGCCTGTTGCAAGCATTGACTAGAGCACCATGTCTCTCAACTCATTTGCTCTTCTATCCGATCATGTTTTCATTTCTAGTGAACTCTAAAAATTACCTTTTCAAATGTGACCCTCTGAACATACTTAATCTACCTAAAAGATGAACTTTGTTTAACTGAAGAGTTATTACTCGTTCAGTAAACTCCCCCACCTCCATATAAATATATTTATTTATAACCCTAGAGCTTAAAAAGCAAACACTTACTACAGGATTCTGAGGTGTTCTTGGTTTGGTTTGTTAATCTGATTTTATGGGAATTTATTGATTCAGAAATATTGCAATCTGAAAAAGCCTAAAAACACGTGGATTGCCCCATAGCTTTCTGGTAGTTTAGATCACTGTGTAACGTTGTAATTTTGCAGTGTAAGAAACACCATTTCACTTCCTGACTAACTGATCTGCATTGAATTAATTTTTAAAGTTGTTGAATTATGCTAACAAGATCACAATAATTAAAAGACCTTCAGGGGCAAGAGGATAGAGTTGGGAGTTAGTTCTGCTGTCCCTGTGAGAGAAGAGATTCGTGTTTCCTCTTGAGCTACTCTAAGCTAGGGATACAAATCCTCAGAGCTCACATTAATGCAAGCCTGACTGACAACCTACCATTCACAGCAACCATCTCAGATTTCTGCAGTTAGCATGTGCTCTAAAATTTCTGATTCTGTGGGCTTGGTCTCTAATTTACATTTTGAAAAGGCTCTTAAGAATGAAGATGCCAAGACTGAGCAAATTCACTGCTCTTGAGACACATTCTGCATATCTGCAAGTGCAGTGAAAGTGTGTTTCTGTTAAAATCAATAGAGTAAGTATCACATGGGAAAAAATTGACTGTTCTTACCAAGTCAGGAGCACTGACAGCTTTCATGGAGAAACTCTGGAAAGAGACAAAAGAAAGTAGTCAATGCACTGAAATAGGGAGACAGTGTATTAAGTAATGCAGAAAGTCCCAGACAGCACTTGCTAATCCCTGAAAATCTCTTCATGGCATTAATAGCAGCTTTTTGTATGGAAAACTGTATATTCAAGATGTCTACATACAACTTAATCACAGAAAAAAGAGAAAGCAGAGATATATTAGACATACAGTCTCATCTGCTGCCAGTGAGTGATTTTTCTCTTTGCCAAGGTTTGCTTTAGAAGACCCAAGGAATCCGATTATTTATTACTTACCCAGGAATATTATTTCATATTTTAAGAACATTTTGCTGAAGAATAGGAGGCTTGAAAAATGAATGAAATACGACCTGTAAACATCAATGCCTAAATAGGTCCCATATTGGAATGCTGAAGTCAACACATAATGGGTAAAACAATATTGGTGAGATCAGTTTCTGACATTTTGATCATGGATTAGACAAATGCTGCACACTTGAACTTCCAGCAACTGCACCCTAGTTTTCCTGGACCTGACATACAATTTGTGTTAGGTCAGGTTCTTAACAAATAAAGATGCCAAATTATCGAGGCTTTTAATAATGATGTCTTCATTGTGTGAGCTTAGTCAAGTCATTCATTCATTTTAGACTATCCATTTATGTGGGATGACTTGCTTTTTTTGGTGCCCACGTGAAGTAGGAAAAGAAAGGAAAAAGGAAAAAAGGCCCATTTAAGTGGATTTTTGCAAAACAATGACATTACCTGCTCTCTGTTTAACTTCCAGTATGCTATTTAACCAACTCAAAGAGGTATCAAGAATTAAACAATGTCTGAATGAATAACATTTAGTACTGTGTAGCTGTTCACTACACTGACATCCACTTTGCTGTATCTGATAATAAATTAAAATGCTGGCATTTATTATTAGAATATATGAATGCATTAACATGACTGCATTTTCCCCACACAGAAAATCAGCTAAAATATTTACATTTATCATTTTCTTCTTCTACCTCTTCCATGCAAGAAGCTTACATTTTAACACTGATTAAAATGACTTTGAAGAAAATCTGTGTTACTTATTCCTACTGTAATTACACAGTGCACTGCGTTAGCATGCACATAACCAGCATGATCATTCCATTCTGCTCATCACTCTTGAGGCCACGTCTGGACTACTGTGTCCAGTTTTAGATTCCCCAGTAAGAGAGATGTTGAAAAACTGGAGTGTTCACCTACATCTGTGGGCTAAACGAGGCCAAGGCACAGGTTTGAGGTCACACTATGATCACCCTGTGAGCGTGCTGTTCATTTACACACTCTGTGGTATGATTTTGGCCTAAGCCAGCTACCACTTTCATGTGCCACACCAAGGTGGAGGTAGCAGAAGAATAATGCCTGATAAGCACTGTGGATGAAGGCATCCAGTTTTGGGAAGGGGGCTAGAGAGCTTGGTTGCAGGAATGCCAGCTGAGTCACACTGTTTGCCCTCCAGCCAGCAAGTCTTGTCCCATTTCATTCACTAGTACAGATGTTGCCATCAGACCAATAAGGGCTGAGTTCTGAACCACACCTCTCAGCTTTACTGTCATACACATACTAACTAAAATAATCCCTTAATGAACCACAGCAGGATTTTTATCTCCAGGCTTCAACTCAGCACTAAAATTAATGTTGTGGATTTTTTTCCCACAAAGTAAAAATTAAGAAAATAACCTAAGAATATGGAATATATCTTGGAGCTTTAATGGAGAAAGCATGAAGATCATCTGATAAATCTAAATGCAGTTTCTGCAGTTCAGGGAAAGGCTCAATGAATACAGTGTAGGATCTTAGCTAGTCTGCCACTTTGTTTTTGCAGTTTCAATAATTTTGACATTAACACCATATTTCTTTACCATTAAGGACTTGGCAAACCTCCCACAAGGTTTAGAATTATAAATACAGATGATTTCAGTCAGAAATTATTATTTCACTGTAATTGCTGCATCTTCTTTAGATTAAAGCTATCATATAGATTACTGACCAAGAAAGCTGCTGAGCAGTTTTTATTCTTTTATACCACAATTAATTTCTAGTAAACGGACAATAGCAGAGCTGTTCTTCACCCCCTATCTATGGCTCCCTGCCTGTAATCCAGCAGCCCAGCTTATCTGTACCAGTCACAGGCAGACGTTGACAGTAACAGATGCCAAGAAACAATGGAACCAGCAAAGCCAAGGGAGGATAGAAGGAGGAAGAGAGAAAGCAATGATTGATTTTTGTTAAGCCACTCATGAGTTTGAATAATTAAGGCTAATTCACCACAAGTCAGACATGCTGCTATCCCCTGTGCAACGTCCCAGTTGCCATATCTGGTCTACATACAAGCTACTTTCTGGTTTTTAAGTAAAAATACAGCTACTGAAACAAGACTCAGAGCAGAAGTGGGTTCTCAGTAGTTTCAGACTGCATACACCATTTTTTGGAACCACCAGTGTTGCTTTGTATTTGTAATGCAATGTTGTATCTTGCAATGCTCCAAGGATATAAACAGACAATGTTTATAAAGGCAACTTTGATTGATAGAGCTGGAAAAAAATTACAAGCTTTCCAGCACGTAAGCCCTTTTTCAGTTCTAAATCTCCAAGCTAAACCAAGAATCATTGCTCTGATTTTAATTTAATTGAATTAGTCCTTTTCAAGGAAAAGGACAGTTGGTACCAAGGGAGCAGAAGAGAATGTTAGCAGAAACAGAGGTGATAATATTTTAGGCACTGTCAGACCAGAAAACAGTAATTACTGCCTACAGAGCAGTGAGCTCTTGATAGAGGATATGGTGTAGAAGAAACACCACCAACCAGTTTTTCTATTGAGTCCATGATTTTTAGTATCCACTAAAGTTGTGAATTTTAGTTCCCAGGCTAATTTCCCGAGGCATTTTTCATCCCTCACTTAAGGATCAAGAGTGAAAGATCAAACTGTGGCTTTTGTGAAATACATTTTCTTACTTTTCACTGGAGATTTCTGTTTTTTTAACAATTATCTGTGTGATTTAATTCTGCTGCTTAATTCTTGTTTCATTTCTTTCCTACAATCTTTATTTGCCACTCTGGATAAAGTATATCATCACATCCTGAGACATAAGATCCATACATCCGAGGCTGGCAAGAGAGGTGGTGGGAAGCTCTGTTGCAGGGTATCATCTGCCAAGTCAGTGTTGGCTTACGGTAAGCTGGGATGCCAGTGTAGGTGCAGTCAGTAAAGTGTGGGAGGAGAGCAATTTCAAGCTGCAGTAGGTCTGTACATAGCATTATCTAATGATCCCAGATTCAAATCTCTTATTGGAGTAAGGAGGAGGTAATTTTTGCTATACACACCATACCTAATCAGCTACCAATGAGCTGGGAGAATTAGGGTCACTGTAGCAATGCTAATCTATTCCCCCAGTAGTGCAGAAGCTGACCCGATAGGCACCAGACCCAAGCAAACACGCATTTGCCTTATTAGCCTTTAAAGAAGTTGAACTTAACACTCTTGTGAGCTTTTCTGATATGAAAAATACTTTAGTCACAGGAAAGAAGATAGAAAAATGCCAACAAGTTTAAAGGATGCTATTTAAAAGAAGTGCAGTCTCCATACAAAATAAGCAGGTTGATTTAAAATGCTAACAAGATTAGGCCTGTGAATCACCATATCTTTCGCTCCAGCCTTTACCAACTTAGATTTGTAGTGTACGAGGCACATGTGCTGCAGACCTCTTTATATGTTCTTTTTTGTATAAAATCAAAATTCCTAGAGGCAAGAAATTCTGACTACCTACATTATGTCCTATAGGTTTCTTTATTGACATCAGGTGCGGCATGTCTGGTAATACAACAGAGACACTGCATGTTCCCATTGCTGTGATGGATTTTCCTTTTGAAAGCAGTATCTCTTTTGCCATGTGTTGGAGTGGGCAGAGAAGGGGCAGGGGCCCAGAAACAAATGTCATATGAGCTCCGGTCACATCTACTCACATCAAACTGCTTATACGACCTCGATCAACCTTGATGCACTCTGCATGCAAGAGAACATTTATGTAACAAGCTGAGCAGGCAGTCCACCACCAACAAATGTGTTAAATAAGCACACCAGGACTCTTCTGGCGCAGTAAATCACCAAGTGCTTTGCACCACTAGGTATATTTCCCAAGCTAACACATAGCTAGATCCATCTTTTAGAAGACAAGCTGTTTTCCTGGATGCCCACATCCCCAGCTCCTCCCTGGAGGAGGAGGAGGAACGTGCCTGCTTTTCCCCTGAGCCAGCCAGCACAGAGACCTGTCACATCCCCTCCCCAGGCCAGGATGAGGAGGATAAGCTCCCGGCTTCACAGAAGTGGGGTGAGCAGGCAGCTAGGTCCCTGCCTCTACAGCCATCACCCTGTCACCCCTGCCCCTGCACCGGCAGGGTGCTGGCTCCGGAGAGGAGCTTGACACACCACTGCTCATCCCTGCACCTGTGGGAAGCCTGGCATTGAGCAGAAGCCACTGTGACAGAGTAGCTTGTATAAAGTTTTTTAAACACTAAGAGCTCTGAATGGGTATCTCTTCATCTAAATTAATTTTGTTAAACCAATTGTAAATTCTATTATAGCTAAAGTCCATTAGTGCATGCCAATTTTCCATTTCAAATTAGCCAGGATGCTAGGGACTGGTTTAGAAACCTCTAGTGCTGCAGCGTATCTCTGAGATATGCAACATAGCAGGTATAGGTACAACAGATATAAGGCCCCCATTCAGGGCAACACTAGTGGATTATACAAAAACTAAATGGAGGGAAAAGCCATTAATACAATGAGAACTGTGTGCATGAACCACCATCACTCAGTGGGGCTCTCGGCACTCAAAATCCTTCTGGGGCAGCACAGGAGCCAATGAAACAGTCGACTATCGACTGCTTTGGAGATGATTAGTGCCTGTGTGTGTCTGTAGGGAACATGGCTTTGTTTTCTTTCACAAGAGAATAATAGCTTCTATCAGCACACATCACCCTGTGTTAGGTGTTTAAAACCCTTGAGGAAAGGAAAATCAGATTTTAGTCAGGTAAAATTAAACTTCATTTTTCTGATTTTCCTTCTTTTTTTCCATTAAAAACATTCACAAAAGGATTTTTTTTTAAGTTACTCATTACTGAGATTACTTAGAATTTTCCTTCTGTATCATTAGTAAAGTGATAAACTATTTCTTTCAGCTACTTGATATTCAAACTTCAACACTACAACAGTACAACTATTTTCCCTAATGCTTCAATACAGATTCAAATTCTAAAAAATACAGCTGAACACACAATCTGAAACATGGTTATGGTCAGTAGTCTGCTCAAAAGGTTTAAATCTTCATATCTGCACAGCCAGTTGAGTGCAAAGGAGTTGTGACCAGGCAAATGAAAATAATAATTTGATTTTCAAGTATTTATGGAAAAAAAAAATCTTCCATTTGTCTCTCAAACACTGATGCTGAGTGTTTAAAGATGACATGAAACCTTATTTTTTGCTGAAACAAGAGGAGGTATATTCAATGTATAATTAGTGTACTGTAGTCACTGCCCATGACAAACCAAGAGAATTGAAAGAAAGAAAATTATCCCAATTTTCTTTGCAAGAAAATCTCCAAAGCAATTTTTTTTGTCCACCTGATCATTTCTAAATCACATTTATTTCATGCACACAAGTGTAGAGAAGAAAAACATGCACATGTTAGACTCCAATATACAAGACAATGAGTGGAAATGCCACCTGACTTTCACTCTACCTGTAATCAGGAGAACAAAAAGGCCACCCTTAAGTTTTATCACCTGCTTTGAAATTCAAAAGAAGGCATCAACATCAGCCCCACAAATGCTGAGATATGTAATATTTACACAGAAAAACTTCCCATGGCACTAGTAGAGGAAATGGAAACCAAAGTTTTCATTGTCTTATCCAAGAATTACTGCAAAATATAATTTATCAGCCAAATGAAAAGTGGAAGAAGGCAATAAAAACTCATGATTGTTCTCTGGATTTGCAGAAATCAGTAGCAAAACTCCCATTGATTCAAGCACCTATAATTTCACTAGGAAGGAGGGGAATGTAGAGTTGGAGGAGGAGCTTTCTCCTTTTGAATTTTCGCTAGATAATTAGTTAAGCTTCAATAATTTTCAATACAGGTCATAATTGCTTGAAAGTGCTATGCTCACGTGATCAGTGTCTCTTGCAGACAATGTTGCACCACAGGGAATAGCCAACGTAATTATATGGCATGGTTTGGCTCGAATTAATAGTTCTGAGAGTTCAGGTTAAGACAGATTAGATTTCAAAGTTGTCTAAATCAGGTGTCTAGAAATGCCTCCTTCTGTCTTAGCTTTTTGTGAAATAAAATAATAACCCACAAAATTATTTTTGCTCATACAGGGCTGCAGACTTTCCAGCACTGCTTGGAGTTAAGCGCTCTCTGATTAACACTGCTCCGAGATGTTTCAGTATGAGTAGCAATGGCCAGAGGAGTTCTCACATGAGTATCCTTTACCCTACAGAAGTTCTCTCCACTTGACTGCACCCGCCGGAGTAGCTGAAACAATACTTTTTATCATGGGCAAGAGAAGTGAAGCTGGCAGCTAGAACTGATATCGTGTGATACTTCCTATCCTGGGAGCCTGTTTCCAGGTCTTCAGTGCTTGCCAGATGTCAGCCACTGAGTTTGAGAGCTCCCGCATAGCACTCCTGCCTCTGGCTGAATTTTTTGGTGGAAGTTTTAATCAAAACAGTTCAGGTTTTTTTCAAACTGAGATTACAGAAAGTTACAGTCTTCTCAAGAACTCTCGTTGAGAATCTCTAGCAGCACTTTCTTTGGGACATAGACTTGAAATTTGGTTTTAGTGAATTGTCTGGCCCCGGGCATAGGCTTTTGTTATTGTACAGAAGCAAGGACACTGTCTCCTGTGTTCTTACAACTTTGCTTTATTGATGAGCTGGAAAAAGCTGGATTTGAGCTCGGAGTGATAAGAAAAGCAAGGAGAATTACAGGAACAGAATAAAAGCAAGTGGGTGAAGGTGGCAGAAGGGGGCCAAACAGCCAAAGAAGAAAAGGGCCTATATGCCCAGAATGGAAAGAAGCAAACAGGAGAGAGAGGAGAGAAGTTCAAGGTGAAAGCTTCTGTAACTACTAGAAAACTCCAAATTATAGGACTTAGAGCTGATCCTAGGTTTCCCTATCAGTAAGACAACTGTTTTACACATTAATAAGCATCCTGTTCTAAAAGCTGTTCAACAAGAGGTAGCAACATACTACCAGTATCATTTACTCCATAAACTCTAGAGATGGAGGTCTGTGCTGCAAATGTTGGTGGTATTGAAGTTTAAACCACTATGATGACTCAGTTAGAATATCAGTAGCTCTCCAAAGGATAATTTAACAAAAAAATGGAAATCCATGCATTCCCTCTGCATGTATGTGTTCCTATTTGAAAGGACAGGAATACAGCAGAGAGAAATCTTTAAACTTGGGAAATAAGGGATTCAGTTTTGACCACGCAACCTTGTTTTGGCACAACAGGCTCCTGAGCTGTATTGCTGACACAGAGGATGGGAACACTAAGCCCAGCATCTGGATCAAGTCCACTGTTCTCAAATCTTCCACTTTACTCTTCCCACACTACTAACACTGCTGACACAACTCCTCAGTCATCCTTCCCTGAACTGAAGGCTTTTAGCAGTGTAGTTTACCACAGAAATCAGGGACCTTTCTGTAGGGTTTTTTTGTCTTCCTATTGTGGGTTTAATGTTATTAGTTCAGATTTGGGGGATTGTTCAAATCCTCAAAGCCATTTCCTACCAGATTTTCTCCATTCCCTACTGTCCTTTGAGGTACCTAGCTGTCTACATTTTTGTTGTTAAAATCTCCATGTCACTGACACATCTGCTGCTGGATATGCACCATATGCTTCTCCTTCTCTCCAAGCAAAACGGTTACCTGAATTTAAGCTGTGAAGTTGTCCAGCGCAGGATAATTTTGTGAGCCTTTTGCAACATGAAAATGTTGCTTATAACTGTTTTCCTTGTATTGTCCTAATAATTATCCTAATAGGCTTATTTCTAGCAGTAAATTAAGTACAGCGAAAACATACAATACATGCATGACTAGAGAGATCTTAATTAACTTTCAGATGATTAAACCCCTTTCAGATGATTAACCCAGTCTGGGGATTTATATGGACAGTGTATCAAAATATGCCAGAAGGTAACAAAACCATTATGAATATTCATTCCTAAATGGTCCACCACAAACCACTCGAGTGCCCAGGAGACGTTCCACACTGTCAGTCTTCTGTGGGATTTGTATTATCAAGCTTGCTGAAAATATCCCTTTTAGACAATACTAAAAACCCAGCCTTTTAGGGGGGAAAAACAATGTTGTTGTTATTCATACCAGTTTCTAGTTTCTTATACTGAAGTTGTTCTTATCTTAAAAGTGTACCTTTTGCTTAATTTATTAAATCTAATTCAGTTCTGATGTCATCCCCCACCCCACTAGCACAGTGTAATTAGTGACTGTCATTTTTATATACAGATATTGTAGCAGATGGTATAGTCAGGATCTCTGTACTTTGAACTAGCAGGAAATATTTCATTAAACATTTTTTAAATGAAAAAGTGTGATTTCAGTCAAAAAAACCTGGCATAATAAATCTTATTCTTGGGTGGGAAGTTGATGGATGGGACACATTCATGTCACCAATACTATTTCAGTATCTTGAAAGCAATTTGTTTTAATGTCTTTTCTCTGAAAGAAACTAAAAGTGAGTATTTCCCCAAGATATACATCATCTCTATAAGATAGTGAACACATGAAAATATATTCATTCCTATTCAGGATTCACAATGCAAGCTAATGAAATTCAGTCCAATAATAGGGTCACTAATGTTAGGCAATCTCCTTTCCCACAGCCTCTCTGTCTACTCAAAGCACAGTTCTGTTATCTCTGACTTGGGCACATAAAGAGAATAGAGAAAATACAAGAATAAGACTGGTCAAGTCAGGTTTCAGTTGCCTCTATTGCTACAATTCATTTTTACAATTCTCCTGTGCCTTTTTTTTTCTTTTTTTAAAGTTTTTTATTAACTACAGCACTAATATAAACAAGCACTAAAATCATTTAAGTTCTCATGCAGTTCTCCACCTAAAGAGTGATACATTTCCAGATCTGATGAACTGAAAACATCGCCCCAGAACTAAACTCATTTCAGACAAGTGAGAAAGTAAATATTGCTGTTACCAGTGAAAAACAACGAGATGCAAGCTCGCTGCAGCACAAAAAAGTTACTATGAGAGGCAGCCAGAGCAGAACTCAACTGCAGGTCTTGCAATCCTACTGAAGCAAGGTATACCAACAATATCAGCAGACAGAGCTGTTTCATAACATTAGTTAATAGGAAAACTGAACGTATGAAGGGTATTTCTTTTCAGAAGAAGTCTAGTCTATGTTAATACCAGGTAGATGAGAAGCTGGATGTACAAAGATTTCCTTTGATCAGAAACAACGTTGTTGACATATGAGATCTTTCTAGTGATGACCATGTTATTTTAATCTCCCTAACCTCAAAATCAAAAAAAACCACCCAACAACAAAACCACTCTCAAAATAAACTCCATGTTCTTATAAGTACCACATGTCAAATTGCTGCCCAAGGAGTATTTCAGCAACTATTGAGTAGCAGCATACTACCAAACTGTAGTTTGGCAACTACAGAGACATGGTTATCCAAGAGTTAATCAGCTATCATTATGTGGCTATGCTGTTCTTTGCCTCTGAGAAGTGCTCCTTCCCAGCAGATTGCCAGGTAGCGTGGGAAGCTCATTCCTCACTTCCATCGAACCCTCTTCTGACAAGTGGAGGACAGTTCCTGCATCGCCTACATGAGCATTACATTGTCTTAACTACATTTGAACCAGATTTTTCTTGTTGTTTTAATATTATTTTCACTGCTATCTTCCTCTGAGGATCTGTTTGAATAGGAAAACTGATCAGAAGTCCATATGCCAGGGTTTAACAGCTAAATGGAGTGAGAAAATCTTCAATTAGCTGAAAGTGATTTCAGCCAGGCAGGCTGTGAAATGTCAGTCTACTGACCAAAAAAGCTGCAAAAGCTAATTTAGCAGTCATTATATTTTCTAATTATTAAACTCTAGCTGAACATCAAATATTTACTACCATTAATTGAAAAACCTGCAACACCAATACAGCCAATTATTTAAATATTAGAATTGTTTTGGATAGTACAAGCACCAGACTTGCTGAGAAAATGGGAATGAATCACTGTACTAAATCAAACAAACTGGCCAGCTTCCAACATCAAATAACTGCTTGCATTTGGGGTATATTAAAAGAAATACTCTTATTCTCAGTGGTCAGTTACAAGCCAGTTTCACAAGCAGTCTTTGCAAAGTTACATTGACATTATTAGGAAAAAGAGAGAGAACAGAGTAGGGAATTTTAAATACATTTAGATGAACAATTAACTCATCATTTTTTCCAAAACACAAATAATGCTCCCCAATATGGTTTATTACTATTTCTATTGCAGTAGTGTTTTGAGACTTAGTCATGGCACAGATTCCCTTTGTGCTAGATGCTGTACATGGAACAAAAAGATAATCCTTGTCTTGAAGAACTTACAGGCAAACACGTGGTTATTTGCTAGGCAATGCATTTTAGATCATAATTACCTCATTTGTTCCAACACTGGTCATCTCTCATCTTTCTTAATGGAATCAAGTTATTGACATCACAGTTGCTGGCTACAGAGTATGGGCTTATATGAGACCACATGCACAGTTAGTATGAGATGGCTGCAAAGTTATTGTTGAATTCCTTGTTTAGAAAGCATATAATTTGTTTGGCTTTGATATACTAAGCAGTAACTGACAAGTCAGGTATTCTTCCCTGAAAATATTTAATCAGACAAAGCTAATTCAGCTTTGCTGTCCAAGAGCATCTGTGCATTAAGCCATCTGCTTTTATGGGGGAACAGGAGAGGAAAAAAAGCAGGTCAGTTGTCAGTAGAAAGAAGTTAAATAAAACTCAGTTTGATTAAGTAGAATGCCAAAATAAATGTTAATTAAGACATAAGTAAGTTAAAATAATTGCCAACTGTCACTTCTGAGACATTATGGCTTATCATTTATGAGCACCATATCTGTGCAAGAGTACCCTCAATCCCTGCCAGCAATAGCTGCAAATCGTAATTTTTATTATTGCCTCATGGGCTTTCTAAAACTTGCCCTCAGCAAGAGAATTGTTCATTTTTCA